>NC_084737.1:72310218-72312718 GCF_033978785.1 Entelurus aequoreus
AAAATATAACATATTTGTAATATTTACATATTATATATACAGTATATAATATATACTGATATATTATATTATTATACTTTATTATATTTTCATTTAATACCCGAAAGGGTCAAGCAGTAGAAAATGGATGGATGGATATACAATATGTAACAAATCCCAATGACCATGTGCAATGTTACAGTATATGTAACAGCTGCAGCGGGAAAAAAAAAATAAAATAAAAAAAATATATATTTATATATATATATATATATATATATATATATATATATATATATATATATACATACATACATACATACATACATACATACATACATTATATATATATATATATATATATATATATATATATATATATATATATATATATATATATATATATATATATATATATATATATATATATCAATCAATCAATCAATGTTTATTTATATAGCCCTAAATCACAAGTGTCTCAAAGGGCTGTACAAGCCACAACGACATCCTCGGTGTCGAGTGGGTCTGACATAATATTGTGAAAGTCCAACACATCAGCGAAAGTCCAGTCCATGGTGGGGCCAGCGGGAACCATCCCGAGTGGAGACGGGTCAGCAGCGTAGAGATGTCCCCATCTGATGGATAGGCTGGCGGTCCACCCCGGAGCAGAGTAGAAAAGAAAAGAAAAGAAACGGCAGATCAACTGGTCTAAAAAGGGAGTCTATTTAAAGGCTAGAGTATACAAATGAGTTTTAAGATGAGACTTAAATGCTTCTACTGAGGTAGCATCTCTAACTTTTACCGGGAGGGCATTCCATAGTATTGGAGCCCGAATAGAAAACGCTCTATAGCCCGCAGACTTTTTTTGGGCTCTGGGAATCACTAATAAGCCGGAGTTCTTTGAACGCAGATTTCTTGCCGGGACATATGGTACAATACAATCGTCAAGATAGGCAGGAGCTTGACCGTGTAGTATTTTATACGTAAGTAGTAAAACCTTAAAGTCGCATCTTAGGTGCACAGGAAGCCAGTGCAAGTGAGCCAGTATAGGCGTAATATGATCAAACTTTCTTGTTTTTGTCAAAAGTCTAGCAGCCGCATTTTGTACCATCTGTAATCTTTTAATGCTAGACATAGGGAGGCCCGAAAATAATACGTTACAGTAATCGAGACGAGATGTAACGAACGCATGGATAATGATCTCAGCATCGCTTGTGGACAAAATGGAACGAATTTTAGCGATATTACGGAGATGAAAGAAGGCCGTTTTAGTAACACTCTTAATGTGTGACTCAAACGAGAGAGTTGGGTCGAAGATAATACCCAGATTCTTTACCGAGTCGCCTTGTTTAATTGTTTGGTTGTCAAATGTTAAGGTGGTATTATTAAATAGATGTTGGTGTTGAGCAGGACCGATAATCAGCATTTCCGTTTTCTTAGCGTTGAGTTGCAAAAAGTTAGCGGACATCCATTGTTTAATTTCATTAAGACACGCCTCCAGCTGACTACAATCCGACTGCAATCTGACTACAAAAAAATATATATATATATATATATATATACATACATACATACATACATACATACGTATGTATGTGTGGGAAAAAATCACAAGACTATTTCATCTCTACAGGCCTGTTTCATGAGGGGTTTCCTCAATCCTGAGGAGATTGAGGAAACCCCTCATGAAACAGGCCTGTAGAGATGAAATAGTCTTGTGATTTTTTCCCACACATACATATTACGCTCTACCACGGTATCGAGCACTATTTTTTGGATAATCTAATTAAGACATATATATATACATACATATATATATATATATATATATATATATATATATATATATATATATATATATATATATATATATATATATATATATATATATATATATATATATATATATATATATGTATATATATATATGTGTGTATGTATATATGTGTGTATGTATGTATATGTGTATGTATATATATATATATATGTGTGTATATATATATATATGTGCATACATATATACACATATATATGTAAGTGTATATACAGTGTATATACCGTATTTTTCGGACTATAAGTCGCAGTTTTTTTCATAGTTTGGCCGGGGGTGCGACTTATACTCAGGAGCGACTTATGTGTGAAATTATTAACACATTACCGTAAAATATCAAATAATATTATTTAGCTCATTCACGTAAGAGACTAGACGTATAAGATTTCATGGGATTTAGCGATAAGGAGTGACAGATTGTTTGGTAAACGTATAGCATGTTCTATATGTTATAGTTATTTGAATGACTCTTACCATAATATGTTACGTTAACATACCAGGCACGTTCTCAGTTGGTTATTTATGCCTCATATAACGTACACTTATTCAGCCTGTTGTTCACTATTCTTTATTTATTTTAAATTGCCTTTCAAATGTCTATTCTTGGTGTTGGGTTTTATCAAATAAATTTCCCCAAAAAATGTGACTTATACTCCAGTGCGACTTATATGTTTTTTTCCTTCTTTATTA
>NC_084737.1:72317718-72432718 GCF_033978785.1 Entelurus aequoreus
CCAGGTAGCCCGTAAGGACCAGATGAGTAGCCCGCTGGCCTGTTCTAAAAATAGCTCAAATAGCAGCACTTACCAGTGAGCTGCCTCTATTTTTTAAATTGTATTTATTTACTAGCAAGCTGGTCTCGCTTTGCCCGACATTTTTGATTCTAAGAGAGACAAAACTCAAATAGAATTTGAAAATCCAAGAAAATAAAAAATACATTCGTTAATTTTTTTACTTTGCTTCTTATAACTTTCAGAAAGACAATTTTAGAGAAAAAATACAACCTTAAAAATGATTTTAGGATTTTTAAACACTTATACCTTTTTACCTTTTAAATTCCTTCCTCTTCTTTCCTGACAATTTAAATCAATGTTCAAGTAAATGTATTGTTTTTATTGTAAAGAATAATAAATACATTTTAATTAAATTTTTCATTTTAGCTTTTGTTTTTTCGACAAAGAATATTTGTGAAATATTTCTTCAAACTTATCATGATTAAAATTCAAAAAAATTATTCTGGCAAATCCAGAAAATCTGTTGAATCAAATGTAAATCTTATTTCAAAGTCTTTTGAATTTCTTTTAAAATTTTTGTTCTGGAAAATCTAGAAGAAATAATGATTGGTCTTTGTTAGAAATATAGTTTGGTCCAATTTGTTATATATTCTAAAAAAGTGTAGATTGGATTTTAACCAATTTAAAACATGTCATCAAAATTCTAAAATTAATCTTAATCAGGAAAAATTACTAATGATGTTCCATAAATTCTTTTTTTAATTTTTTCAAAAAGATTTGAATGAGCTAGTTTTTCTCTTCTTTTTTTCGGTTGAATTTTGAATTTTAAATAGTCGAAATTGAAGATAAACTATGTTTAAAAATTTAATTGTCATTTTTTTTGTGTTTTCTCCTCTTTTAAGATTAAGATTAAAGATTAAAGTACCAATGATTGTCTCACACACACTAGATGTGGTGAAATTTGTCCTCTGCATTTGTCCCATCCCCTTGGGGAGCAGTGGGCAGCAGCGGCGCCGCGCCCGGGAATCATTTTGGTGATTTAACCCCCAACTCCAACCCTTTAACCGTTCAATTAAGTGTAAATATCATTCATTATTAATAATAACATAGAGTTAAAGGTAAATTGAGCAAATTGGCTATTTCTGGCAATTTATTTAAGTGTGTATCAAACTGGTAGCCCTTCGCATTAATCACTACCCAAGAAGTAGCTCTTGCTTTCAAAAAGGTTGGTGACCCCTGTGGTAGAGCAATAAATTATGTTAGATTTATTTTAAAATAGATTCTTAAGGCTAGAGACATCTGTAGCCATGCTTTAAATCAGGGGTCCCCCGCCACTGCCGCCAGTGTCCAAAATCCGGCCTGCGGGAAGTCCCAAGTTAAAAAAAAAAATATATATATATATTTTCTTAAATCTGTCCTTTCTAATCCATTCTCTACCGCTTGTTACTCTCTGTGTCTCCTAGCCGCTCAGGCAAATCATATTGTCTAAAAATGCATTTTACCGTCGATAACGTGACATCATCGCGCTCGGAATATATATGTATATATATATATGGTCAGGAAAAAACACAAGAGGCTATATCATCCCTACAAGCCTGTTTTGCAGGTTTGCCTGCTCGTCAGGGGATTTTATATATATTTTATATACACAAGAGGCTATATCATCCCTACAAGCCTGTTTCGCAGGTTTCCCTGCTCGTCAGGAGATTTTTATAAATCCCCTGCGAAACAGGCTATATATATATATATATATATATATATATATATATATATATACACTACCGTTCAAAAGTTTGGGGTCACATTGAAATGTCCTTATTTTTGAAGGAAAAGCACTGTACTTTTCAATGAAGATAACTTTAAACTAGTCTTAACTTTAAAGAAATACACTCTATACATTGCTAATGTGGTAAATGACTATTCTAGCTGCAAAAGTCTGGTTTTTGGTGCAATATCTACATAGATTAAGATTAAGATTAAAGTACCAATGATTGTCACACACACACTAGATGTGGTGAAATTTGTCCTCTGCATTTGTCCCATCCCCTTGGGGAGCAGTGGGCAGCAGCTGCGCCGCGCCCGGGAATCATTTTGGTGATTTAACCCCCAACTCCAACCCTTTGTTGCTGAGTGCCAAGCAGGGAGGTTATGGGTCCCATTTTTATAGTCTTTGGTATGACTCGGCTGGGATTTGAACTCCAACCTACCGATCTCAGGGCGGACACTCTAACCACTAGGCCACTGAGATAGGTGTATACAGGCCCATTTCCAGCAACTATCATTCCAGTGTTCTAATGGTACAATGTGTTTGCTCATTGGCTCAGAAGGCTAATTGATGATTACAAAACCCTTGTGCAGTTGCGCTCGTTACAGAAGCTACAAAACGGACCTTCCTTTGAGCAGATTGAGTTTCTGGAGCATCACATTTGTGGGGTCAATTAAACGCTCAAAATGGCCAGAAAAAGAGAACTTTCATCTGAAACTCGACAGTCTATTCTTGTTCTTAGAAATGAAGCCTATTCCACAAAATTGTTTGGGTGACCCCAAACTTTTGAACGGTAGTGTATATATCAATATATGTATAAACAGCCCAGCCCCCGGCCACATTTTGGAATGTTGGAATTATCCAACATTCAAAATCATAATAAATGTATCTGTTTATCACCCTTGATACACTAGTACAGGGGTCGGCAACCCGCGGCTCTTTAGCGCCGCCCTAGTGGCTCTCTGAAACTTTTTTAAAAATGTATGAAAAATGGAAAAAGATGAGGGGAAAAAAAATTATTTTTTGTTTTAATATGGTTTCTGTAGGAGGACAAACGTGACACAAACCTCCCTAATTGTTATAAATCACACTGTTTGTATTAAACATGCGAGTATTTGGCAAGCGCCGTTTTGTCCTACTAATTTTGGCGGTCCTTGAACTCACCTTAGTTGTTACATGTATAACTTTCTCCGACTTTCTAGGACGTGTTTTATGCCACTTCTTTTTCTGTCTCATTTTGTCCACCACACTTTTAACGTTGGGCGTGAATGCACAAAGGTGAGTTTTGTTGATGTTATTGACTTGTGTGGAGTGCTAATCAGACATATTTGGTCACTGCATGACTGCAAGCTAATCGATGCTAACATGCTATTTAGGCTAGCTATATGCACATATTGCATCATTATGCCTCATTTGTAGCTATATTTGAGCTAATTTAGTTTCCTTTAAGTCATCTCAATTCTATGTATATCTCATGACACACTATTTGTATGTAATATGGCTTTTAATTTGTTGCGGCTCCAGACAAATTTGTTTTTGTATTTTTGCTCCAATATGGCTCTTTCAACATTTTGGGTTGCCGACCCCTGCACTAGTATGTTCCCAATAACATTGCTTTTTATTTGTATTTTATTTTATTTTTTCAAAATCATACTTTGCTCACTCAGACCCTTCATACATGCACACATCCACTCATCCACACTCACATGCACGCTTGAGGAGCACTTGGGCTTTAACGACTCAAGGTTTACAATATAGTTATTATTAGAAAAAGTACCCATGATATTGTATATATCCATCCATCCTGCACTGGCCCAGGATCAGCAGACGATCCAGACCATAGCAAGATGGATGAATATTCCTCGGCATCAAGGATCACTCAATCACCTCCCGGGGACCTCTCCACCGTTCACATTTAAAAAAGAAGAAGAAAGTCACATTTTCGTGGCTCGTTCAGATGCAAAAAAAATATATAAATACAAATTTAAAAAAATAAAAGGTAACACTTTAGTATGGGGAACTTATTCTAAGTAACAAAGACTTAATTTAGAGTTATTTGGACACTAGGGGAACATATAAAGGTTAGGGTTACTAATAAGCAATAATTCTTCGTTGATAGCTTACTGGTTGTATAATAAGGCCATGCAGAATAAGGCATTAATAAGTACTTAATGACTAATTAAGAGCCAATATGTTACTAATTTGCATGTTAATAAGCAACTAATTAATGGTGAATATGTTCCCTATACTAAAGTGAAGTGAAGTGAATTGAATTATATTTATATAGCGCTTTTCTCTAGTGACTCAAAGCGCTTTTACATAGTGAAACCCAATATCTAAGTTACATTAAAGTGTTACCAAATAAAAAAAAGTCACAAAAAAAAGCAAGTACACCATCACAAAACCATATAAAAAATGACACAAAAAAGCAATGGTAGTGTGGGAACAATACGAAAAATAACAACAACAATAAAAAAGGAATAAAACTACAAAAAAGGTACGACCATTTTTTTTTCTTCTTCTTCTTTCCTTCCCAGTAACATTGCTAATGCTAAAACAACATATCTAAAAGTGTAAAGTAGCAATTTAGCAAGGGCTTTATGTCACATGACAAGTATTTAGCCCGCCTCGTTATTAGCGCAAACATACACTACCGTTCAAAAGTTTGGGGTCAACCAAACAATTTTGTGGAATAGCCTTCATTTCTAAGAACAAGAATAGACTGTCGAGTTTCAGATGAAAGTTCTCTTTTTCTGGCCATTTTGAGCGTTTAATTGACCCCACAAATGTGATGCTCCAGAAACTCAATCTGCTCAAAGGAAGGTCAGTTTTGTAGCTTCTGTAACGAGCTAAACTGTTTTCAGATGTGTGAACATGATTGCACAAGGGTTTCCTAATCATCAATTAGCCTTCTGAGCCAATGAGCAAACACATTGTACCATTAGAACACTGGAGTGATAGTTGCTGGAAATGGGCCTCTATACACCTATGTAGATATTGCACCAAAAACCAGACATTGGCAGCTAGAATAGTCATTTACCACATTAGCAATGTATAGAGCAAGGTTCACCAACGTGGTGCCCGCGGGCACCAGGTAGCCCGTAAGGACCAGATGAGTAGCCCGCTGGCCTGTTCTAAAAATAGCTCAAATAGCAGCACTTACCAGTGAGCTGCCTCTATTTTTTTAAATTTTATTTATTTACTAGCAAGCTGGTCTCGCTTTGCCTGACATGTTTAATTCTAAGAGAGACAAAACTCAAATAGAATTTGAAAATCCAAGAAAATATGTTAAAGACTTGGTCTTCACTTGTTTAAATAATTTCATTAATTTTTTTACTTTGCTTCTTATAACTTTCAGAAAGACAATTTTAGAGAAAAAAATACAACTTTAAAAATGATTTTAGGATTTTTAAACACATACAACTTTTTACCTTTTAAATTCCTTCCTCTTCTTTCCTGACAATTTAAATCAATGTTCAAGTAAATTTATTTTTTTTATTGTAAAGAATAATACATACATTTTAATTTAATTCTTCATTTTAGCTTCTGTTTTTTCGACGAAGAATATATGTGAAATATTTCTTCAAACTTATTATGATTAAAATTCCAAAAAATTATTCTGGCATACCTAGAAAATCTGTAGAATCAAATTTAAATCTTATTTCAAAGTCTTTTGAATTTCTTTAAAAATTTTGTTCTGGAAAATCTAGAAGAAACAATGATTTGTCTTTGTTAGAAATATAGCTTGGTCCAATTTGTTATATATTCTTACAAAGTGTAGATTGGATTTTAACCTATTTAAAACATGTCATCAAAATTCTAAAATGAATCTTAATCAGGAAAAATTACTAATGATGTTCCATACATTATTTTTTTAATTTTTTCAAAAACATTCGAATTAGCTAGTTTTTCTCTTCTTTTTTTCGGTTGAATTTTGAATTTTAAAGAGTCGAAATTGAAGATAAACTATGTTTCAAAATTTAATTGTCTTTTTTTTCGTGTTTTCTCCTCTTTTAAACCGTTCAATTAAGTGTAAATATCATTCATTATTAATAATAACATAGAGTTAAAGGTAAATTGAGCAAATTGGCTATTTCTGGCAATTTATTGAAGTGTGTATCAAACTGGTAGCCCTTCGCATTAATCAGTACCCAAGAAGTAGCTCTTGCTTTCAAAAAGATTGGTGACCCCTGGTATAGAGTGTATGTCTTTAAAGTTAAGACTAGTTTAAAGTTATCTTCATTGAAAAGTACAGTGCTTTTCCTTCAAAAATAAGGACATTTCAATGTGACCCCAAACTTTTGAATGGTAGTGTATATAAAAAAAAGTGTATTATTTTTGATGTCTTGCTCCTGTAACAAACTTGTTTTAAGAGTTGACCACAAGGTGATTTCAACTGTTTCCCTTTTCCGACTTTAGTATAACGTGGAGAAACGCGTTTTGTAAACTACCCGACCACCTTCCACACACACAGATTGCCCCGCGTTCCCCACGCACACTCACTTCCACACACACACACACACACACACACACACACACATACGTCATATTAAATGTAGCAGTACTGTACAATTACCGGCAGAATGTAAAAATCCAAAACACTCTTTTCCACACAGCTCATTATGCGGCGTGTGAGTTGCGGTGAGGCCTCACGGAGCGGCGGCCGGGCACACATGCCTGTTATGAATATGAATGACATTATGCAGGAGCCATTTCTTATGACATGACTCATTCATCCGCATCATACGCGCACACACACACACACACACACACACACACACACACAAATGCCGGCTGGTAAACATTGACTTCTGCCTTTGCCGTCGCTCTGCCGGATTAAGGGAGAACGTTAATTGAGTTATAGCTCCAGTATATTTGAATAACTAACCTTAACTCTCACAGTGTGATTGCAAAATTACGCTTATATTGTTTGCAGATGGAGCTGAAAGGTGTGTAACTGTATTGCTTATTGTTTTCAGTTTATTACATTTATTAAGGCGAGGGGTAATTTTTATTTCAAAGGTGCAGTTGTTGTTCAAATACCTCTGGAACTCAGAAAGGTGTCGACCTTCAGGATCCATCTTTATCTGGACTTTGAACTTTATCTGTACAATGCACTTTGTTGAACATTTATTTTCTAGTAGTGTAGTAACGATACCAATATTTTGGTACCGGTACTAAAATGATTTCGGTACTTTTCAAAATAAAGCTGAACACAAAAAAATTGCATTACTTGCTTTATTTTAACAAAAAATCTTAGGGTACATTAAACATATGTTTCTTATTGCAGTTAAGTCCTTAAATAAAATAGTAAACATACAAGACAACTTTACTTTTAGTAGTAAGTAAACAAACAATATTACTAATAAACTAGTTTGTTTTCTGACGTATGCAGTAACATATTGTGTAATTCATCATTCTATTATTTTGTCAACATTATTAAGGACAAGTGGTATAAAATGTATTATTAATGTGCTTGTTCATTTACTGTTAATATCTACTTACTTTCTCTTTTAACATGTTCTATCTACACTTCTGTTAAAATGTAATAATCACTAATTCTTCTATTGTTTGATACTTTACATTAGTTTTGGATGATACCACACATTTAGGTATCGATCTGATACCAAGTAGTTATAGGATCATACATTGGTCATATTCAAAGTCCTCATGTGTCCAGGGACATATTTCCTGAGTTTATAAACATAATATAAATTTTTTTTTAAACGAAAGAAGATGTTGTAATGCCAAAAAATATATACGTAATCATAGTAGTATCGACTAGATATGTGCCTGTACTTGGTATCATTACAGTGGATGTTAGGTGTAGATCCACCAAATGGTGTTTGTTTACATTTTGATGCCGGTGAGCTACGGTGTGTAGTGAAGCATGTTTAGCTATTCCTCGTCCTGCAGGGATGATACTTGTAAGAAACGTACTTTATTTGTCGCCATGGAGGCGAGGATTAGTGATTTAGAAGTAGGTAAAACACTGCCGACGGCGGATGGATGTTAGCCGCTAGCTAGCTAGCCATGTCTTAAAGAACCTCTTCCTGAGGACGTTTCAGTGTTATAACTTCACCTTTATTGTTAGTTTTTAAGCCAAAATGCATCCATTCTCCCTTCTCTGTCTCCACACTGTGTCTGCTTGTAAGTACTCCGTGTCTGTGCCGCTGAACATGCTACTCTGCTGGTAAACCAGCAATGTCACGACGTGGGGTGCGGGACCGGTACGTTTCAGAGACGGTATAGTACCGAAAATGATTAATTAGTATAGCGGTACTATACTTATACCAGTATACCATACAACCCTATTTTCTAGAGATTTATCCAATCCTCTTATTGACTTTTTTTGTTTTTGTTATTAAAAATGACTCGCAACAAATCTTGCATCTATTTCTGGTGTTACTGTAGACTGCACTTGTGTTTAGAGACTCTTTAGTTCTGACGCTCCGCGGCTGCGACGAAAAGTGAGCTGCAGAGAGCCAAACGTCACAATTGCTTCACGCTGCTGTGAGCCTTCTTCTCCTTAAAAGCCGCCACTGCCATCTTAAATGTTGAAGATCGCTGACAGCAGGTATGTCCGGGATAGATTTAAGTAAGTTCACAGTGCGGACACATCTAGACAACCCCGTGCGTATTGCTTACGTCATCGCAACATACGGTTTCGGCAGCGCTTTTCCGATGATCAAAGTACATCTTTTTTCCGCGGCCAAATTTTTGGTGCATCACTAGTCAATAGTGCGCAAATATTAAGCCATCCATTCTGTAACTACTTGCTGCTGATAAAATGTATGTTTGTGGGTTATTATGTTCATTTTTCCCATGGTCTTGAACACACCGTGTTGGCGGAGGATGAGGATGTGTTGTGTGTCTAGGAGTGAAAAACAGAGAATTGTTAGAATTGGGCCCGTTGTTAGCATAAGATTGGCAATAAAAGCTAAAAAGAGTGTCAGACTTTATCTTCTTCTGGACGCTACTATATATTATCCATCCATCCATCCATTTTCTACCGCTTATTCCCTTCGGGGTCGCGGGGGGCGCTGGAGCCTATCTCAGCTACAATCGGGCGGAAGGCGGGGTACACCCTGACAAGTCGCCACCTTATCGCAGGGCCAACACAGATAGACGGACAACATTCACACACTAGGGCCAATTTAGTGTTGCCAATCAACCTATCCCCAGGTGCATTACTTTAATTTGTTCTCACGTAAAAAACCCACATTTTTAAGTGGTGACAGCTAATATTTTGCAGTGGCGCACCACCACAATCAATTCCATTGAGGAGAAACACTAGTTTGATAGCATAAGAGAGTACTTCATAATGTTTGTCGTATGTCAGAAACACTGCATCGTCAGCGTATAACTGAATGTCCGACGGGGGTCAATAATGTGCAAACAAAGTATTATTGGTCCTCGGATTGATCCATGAGGAACCCCTGCATTACGGTGTTTAAGAGATTATTAGAATATTGTATAGCTTTCCATTTCACATAACACAACTTCCATATTTCTGAGCTAGTAAATGTGGAGAGAAGATTTAGACAATGGATACAACATAAGTGTGTATGTTATTGTAGCTTTGGCCCACTTACAAAAAGGTCTGTGAGTGCATGTGAAAAAAACCATGAGGTTCAAAGTCTCGTTGTATCTTGAACTTCCTTAAAAGCGGCTGGAGCTTTATCGGTAAGTGAGAATCCGTGCATCCTCACGCCTGCACGCAGACAGAAAATAAATAGATCCGCTATCTGAATCCCCTCTCTACTTACTGCATTCATTCCTCGGCCTCTCCGGCGAGCTTCTTTAGACAGGATGGTGTTGTTCAAGCTCTAGATGGCTATCAGAGGTCATTGGGCCAATTGTTAGTATAAGATTGGCAATAAAAGCTAAAAAGAGTGTCAGACTTTATCTTCTTCTGGACGCTACTATACATTATATTACTTTAATTTGTTTTCACGTAAAAAAAAACTCATTTTTAAGTTGTGACGGCTAATATTTTTGCAGTGGCGCACCCCCACAATCAATTCCATTGAGTTTGATAGCATAAGAGAGTACTTCATAATATTTGTTGTATGTCAGAAACACTGCATCGTCAGCGTATAACTGAATGTCCGACGGGGGTCAATAATGTGCAAACAAAGTATTATTGGTCCTCGGATTGATCCATGAGGAACCCCTGCATTACGGTGTATAAGAGATTATTAAAATATTGTATAGCTTTCCATTTCACATAACACAACTTCCATATTTCTGAGCTAGTAAATGTGGAGAGAAGATTTAGACAATGGATACAACATAAGTGTGTATGTTATTGTAGATTTGGCCCACTTACAAAAAGGTCTGTGAGTGCATGTGAAAAAAACGATGAGGTTCAAAGTCTCGTTGTATCTTGAACTTCCTTAAAAGCGGCTGGAGCTTTATCGGTAAGTGAGAATCCGTGCATCCTCACGCCTGCACGCAGACAGAAAATAAATAGATCCGCTATCTGAATCCCCTCTCTACTTACTGCATTCATTCCTCGGCCTCTCCGGCGGGCTCCTTTAGACAGGATGGTGTTGTTCAAGCTCTAGATGGCTATCAGAGGTCATTGGGCCCATTGTTAGTATAAGATTGGCAATAAAAGCTAAAAAGAGTGTCAGACTATCTTTTTCTGGACGCTACTATACATTATATTACTTTAATTTGTTGTCACGTAAAAAACCCACATTTTTTAGTTGTGACAGCTAATATTTTGCAGTGGCGCACCGCCACAATCAATTCCATTGAAGAGAAACACTAGTTTGATCGCATAAGAGAGTACTTCATAATGTTTGTTGTATGTCAGAAACACTGCATCGTCAGCGTATAACTGAATGTCCGACGGGGGTCAATAATGTGCAAACAAAGTATTATTGGTCCTCGGATTGATCCATGAGGAACCCCGGCATTACGGTGTTTAAGAGATTATTAGAATATTGTATAGCTTTCCATTTCACATAACACAACTTCCATATTTCTGAGCTAGTAAATGTGGAGAGGAGATTTAGACAATGGATACAACATGTTATTGTAGCTTTGGCCCACTTACAAAGAGGTTTGAGTGCATGTGAAAAAAACCATGAGGTTCAAAGTCTTGTATCTTGAACATCCTTAAAAGCGGGTGGAGCTTTATCGGTAAGTGAGAATCCGTGCATCCTCACGCCTGCACGCAGACAGAAAATAAATAGATCCGCTATCTGAATCCCCTCTCTACTTACTGCATTCATTCCTCGGCCTCTCCGGCGGGCTCCTTTAGACAGGATGGTGTTGTTCAAGCTCTAGATGGCTATCACAGGTCATTGGGGAAAGTATCAGGGATTGTTTGGTTTGGTCAGGCCCAACCACACAAAAGTTGACTATCCGTCTGTTTAGCCGTCTAGGCCCTGCTTACACATATCCTCCCTCGCACATACGCCCGGGTCTGTGGAAGTTAATAGGGTGTCAGAGCTGGGCTGTTTCTTTTTTAGAGTCCCTGGATTTAAAGGTGATATAAAGATGGGGGGGGGCCAGTGAAGACAGTCCGCGCTTTGTGTGTTTTGTGTGCGTCTGCGTGTTAATCCTCATCTTCAGAAGAGCGCCGCTGTCCACCCCGACGTGTGTAAACACTCGCGCAGATCAGATGGCAGATAATGACTTCCAGATAGACACCCTCCATTCAAGCGGCAGAAAAAAAAGAAATCAATGAGCACTGATTGCTTTTTTCCCAAGACGATCATCTCCCTCCTCCCCTGAAGGCTACTATCTTTCTCTCGCTTTCTCGCTTTCTCTCTGTTTATTCAGTCCTCGGATTGAATAAATCCGCGTTGGCTTTCGCGGGACGTTAACGGCCAACGCGGGATATCTCATTAAGAAGATCTCCGTTACTCTGTCACGCTTGGCTACTTATTTGTCCGCATGCTTGTCTTCACAACGTCCGGATGCTCTCCGGGCTGTAATTAATGGCTCGGCTGACAGACACGCTCTTGGTAAATTATTAGCAGTCATTACCGGCCATATCCACCCTTCTAGAGTATGTATGAAATGTGTTCTTGATGCGTCATGAGTCCTAAATGGGAGTATGACAGGGGCTGAAGTGAACTCTGACCTTAGAGAAGATTTTTCCTGCTGGGTGTTGAAAGACATTGCAGCCAAATGGGGATCAGCTGCGGCCGCGAGCGTGCATGTGCATACAATTAAATATTATTATTTTGTTCTTCCTTTCCTGATACTATCAAGCTGCACTCTCTCCTAATAAATTGGTTGAATGACCCTAAATGTATGAGGGCTATTATGTGGACAGAGGGTGGCTCATGGGTCACAAAAGTGATCCATGGCTTCAGGCCGTATAGTTTACCCCCTGCCAGCTCCACCTCAACCTCGTCCCTCCTCCTGCTTAAATAGGCTCATGATTGATTGATAATTATGATAATTTGTTTGAAATGATTTTCTGGATATTATAATCACTGCCACCCCAGCGCGCCATGGCAGCGAGTCATTTTTCATAATGCTGAACGTCACATATGCCCCACGGTAAGATAGCTCTGTCTATGTGTGTGTGTGTGTGTGTGTGTGTTTATTTACGTCAAAATGTGTGTTGCATGTCAATGCTCCAGGCTTCTGTATACAAATTGGAAATGGTGATCCACAGAATAAGAAATGCCCTGCAAAAATAACTACTGCCCCGAAAAAACACAGTTTTTGGTAGAAATGTCCTGATCCAGATAATTAAAGTTAAAGTTAAAGTACCACTGATAGTCACACACACACACTAGGTGTGGGGAAATTACTCTCTGCATTTGACCCATCCCCTTGTTCCACCCCCTGGGAGGTGAGGGGAGCAGTGAGCAGCAGCGGTGGCCGCGCTCGGGAATCATTTTGGTCAGGGGTGTCCAAAATGTTTCCACGGAGGACCGCAAACGGAAAAATTAAAGCATGTGGGGGCCATTTTGATATTTTTCATTTTCAAACCATAACAAAATATATGGATTTTTTAAATGTATTTTACCTTTAGGGGTCCCGGGGACCATAAAGGGTCTCAGTTATTAAAATGTTAAAAATAAGTCTAATTTGTAGTATTATTTTTTATTTTACGCTTACAGTATATAATATACACTACCGTTCAAAAGTTTGGGGTCACATTGAAATGTCCTTATTTTTTAAGGAAAAGCACTGTACTTTTTAATGAAGATAACTTTAAACTAGTCTTAACTTTAAAGAAATACACTCTATACATTGCTAATGTGGTAAATGACTATTCTAGCTGCCAATGTCTGGTTTTTGGTGCAATATCTACATAGGTGTATAGAGGCCCATTTCCAGCAACTATCACTCCAGTGTTCTAATGGTACAATGTGTTTGCTCATTGGCTCTGAAGGCTAATTGATGATTATAAAACCCTTGTGCAATCATGTTCACACATCTGAAAACAGTTTAGCTCGTTACAGAAGCTACAAAACTGACCTTCCTTTGAGCAGATTGAGTTTCTGGAGCATCACATTTGTGGGGTCAATTAAACGCTCAAAATGGCCAGAAAAAGAGAACTTTCATCTGAAACTCGACAGTCTATTCTTGTTCTTAGAAATGAAATTGTTTGGGTGACCCTAAACTTTTGAACGGTAGTGTATATACTATATCAACTTAAAAAAAAAAAAAGTTTTTTTGGCTTTTCTGTCAAAAACAACTTTGTTTTTTTATAGTACAACTGAAATATGCAGTATTTAGTAATTAGAGCCCTAAAAGATCAATAATGCAGGACACCATTGATTTAAATTATTTAATATTTTTGAGTCATCACAGTGAAAAGATAAATAAAATACCACTAAATATATATATATTTTTTAAATTTTTTACTTTCAACACTTAAGTTACGAGATAAACTTCAGACATATCTGTCGATTTTACGTTTTAACTATTATTTTGTTTGTTTTATGCTCTTTTGTCAAAGAAAACATTGATGTTTTTATATGGCAACTACACAATATATGCAATATTTACCACATACATTTTCAAGTGAAATATTTGAAGTAATTGGAGCCTTGAAAATAATTCAATATAACTTGGATTTTTTTGTCATTATTTTCTTTTTGAGCAATGGCAAAAAATAAAGAAAGACAAAAGAAAAAAAAACAGCCTGCATGGCAGCTTGTGTCAACATTGCAACTTTTTCTCGTTAGATTTCACCTCATTCCACTTTTTTTAATGTTATTTTTTTTGTTTTTTGCAATAGCATTTCCAGAATTTGTGGCGGGCCGGTAAACAATTAGCTGCGGGCCGCAAATGGCCCCCGGGCCGCACTTTGGACACCCCTGATTTTGGTGATTTAACCCCCAATTCCAACCCTTGATGCTGTGTGGTAATGGGTCACATTTTTATAGTCTTTGGTATGACTCGGCCGGGGTTTGAACGCACGACCTACCGATCTCAGGGCGGACACTCTAACCCAGTGGTTCTTAACCTGGGTTCGATCGAACCCTAGGGGTTCGGTGATTCGGGCTCAGGGGTTCGGCGGAGGTCAAAACACACCCGACTCATCGTGTGAATAAAAACTTCTCCCTATCGGCGTATTACAGATACGACAACAGCAGAAGTCAGACTGACTTGCAGGTGTGTAATTTGTTGTGAGTTTATGCACTGTGTTGGTTTTGTTCGTGATGTTCATGCACGGTTAATTTTGTGCACCTGGAAAAAAACATGGTAACACTTTAGTATGGTGAACATATTCACCATTAATTAGTTGCTTATTAACATGCAAATTAGTAACATATTGGCTCTTAACTAATCATTATTAAGTACTTATTAATGCCTTGTTCGGCATGGCCTTATTATAACCCTAACCCTCTAACCCTGGCACTGACCCTCTAACCCAGACCTGGGCATTCTGCGGCCCGCGGGCCACATCCGGCCCTTTGTGCGTCCCTGTCCGGCCCACGTGAGGCCAATCATGAATTACAAAATACATTTTAAAAAGTATCTATGTCGAGTGTGCAATACAACGGTGCTGCTTTTGTTTTGAAAAGCGTTATTTGTATTACTTCCGTGTGGACGTATGCGCGTGCGTGATTGTGAGTGAATGTGAACAGCTGCAATCACAAATTACAAAATAAAGTTAAAAAAAACATCTATGTCGTGCGCGCAATACAACTGTGCTGCTTTTATTTTGAAAAGTGTTATTTATGGGCGTATGTCCGTGTGTAACCTGTGAGTGGAGGTGCACAGCGACAAGTGATGCACGGTTTACACCCGAGACGCTAAAAAGAGAAAAGTTGATGAGGAATGGCGTGTTTTCAACAAGACATGGACTGCCAAGCAACGTTCCCTCTAAGGTGCGCGCCTGCGCAATTGCGCACTGCTCAAGCTTCCTCTGCGCACAGCAAATATATGCCACGCACCAAATCAAACCCATCTGAATTCTAATCGAAATAAACACATTTATTCTGTGTAATTTTGCAAGGCAACTCTGCGTGACAGTGACAATAAGCGGCCCTAACGGTGTTCGTCAACACCGTTCAATTGAACACCGTTCAATTATTGTAACGTCTATCGAGATGCTTCGAGGCCAGTAATTATATCGATCACTTTATTGAGCAAAACTGTTTATATTCGGCCATAACCACACCAAAAACATGAGTAAAACACTTCTATCCCGAAAAACTAGTCATTTTCTGCCGTACAAACCAGGCCAAAACCAACTTGTCACCTGTCACCAACACGCATAGCACTAAGCCACTGGTGCGTTTATGGCCACACAAAAAGTCGGACAACTCAAACACCACACAAAGTTACACTATGACTCCTCAGTCATGCGTGTGCTTCTTTTACTGTCATTTATTATTAATGTTATTTTATTCATATTAATCATGGAATGATGTAACTAGAGAAAGTTACAGGAATGCACACTTCGTCCTATGCTTACATTTCATTGTGCAACATGAGGATGTTTAAGGGGAACTAAATGTGATCTCTGAAAGGGGTAAAAATGATTTCCAAAGCAGTGCTTTTGGTATAAAGTTTAGTTAGGTTAAATCAAAGTATTATTATTATTATTATTATTATTATTATTATTATTATTATTTATCTTACGGTATACATCAAAAATAATGTTGAGCAAAATTGTATTGAAATATTGTCGATGTGGCCCTCCAGCAGTGCTCGGGTTGCTCATGCGGCCCCCGGTAAAAATGAATTGCCCACCCCTGCTCTAACCCTAGCCCTAACCAAATAACTCTAAATTAAGTCTTTGTTACTTAGAATATGTTCCCCATGCTAAAGTGTTACCAAAAATATAAAACTTTGTCTTGAATTTGAAAAAAAAAAAACATTTTATTTTTCATTAAAGAAGGTTTCGGTGAATGCGCATATGAAACTGGTGGGGTTCTGTACCTCCAACAAGGTTAAGAACCACTGCTCTAACCACAAGGCCAATGGAGCCCATCCTAATTGCAGCCAGAGTCGTCATATAGGGGGGAAAAGTGATGACAATTCTAAGGGCCCACTGCCAGCTAGGGCCCCCAGTAGCCTCTATGACAAAATGATTATGCATACAGTGAACTAATATATATTTATATGAATGAATCCGGATTAAAACAAAGCCACAAGTCATATAATACTCTAGTTTTAACAATTTCAATAAAATCCTTGGCCCCCTTCTTAAAAAATGTTTTGGTTCATTCTTCCCGCCATGGTACTTCCTCATCGCTCACAATTAAGTGAGCGGGAGCGCACTCCGGCAGAGTAAGGGTGCCCCCCAAAAAGCACAAGTCTGAGCAGAGCAAGGGCCCCGGACATCAGAAACTTTTTTTTCCAAGAATGGTAAGAGAGAGTTAAACTACAGAGGGCGGCTGTTAAAATTAGCCTACTTGTTCATTCATTTCATGTCTGTAACGTAACCTTTGATGGGCTTTAGCTCTCGTCTGGCCGCGCTTCATTTTGGGACAAGTCTCTGGTTCATTAAAAAAAGATAAAAAAATCGGCAGTTCATTGTAGAGAAACGATGTGACTGTAAAGTCGTTGGCCGTAAAAAAGCAAACAAATTGTGTGTATTACACCTGAAGGCACTGTCAAGAACACTGAAAAACAAGACATTGGAAGGTGGCAATGAGTCCATACACACCGATATTCTCTTAGGCCCCTTCTACACTAAGCCGGCTAAGGTTATCCAGGGTAAATCCCACCTAACCTTATCCTTGTCCACACATACACAATGGTCGTTTAAGACCCCACCCCCCCCTCCGTCCGCCGGCGCAACGCGACCTAGTACGCATGCGCAGAAAATGCGCACGTCATAGTCACCTCAAGTGTTGCTTTGTGTGCAAGTTCTTAAATTAAATTTAACTTATCTGAACAATATTCATTGTTGTGGTATTTCAATTAACTGGAATCCAGTGTGCTGTGGGGTCCTGTTGTCGTGAATCACACCTGAGCCATCATAAATTAATCAAATCTTTAATGGACATGTGAAAGTAAACAATGTAATAAATAACATTTTACATCAATCAATCTAGGGATGTAGATATCTGGTTAGGACACTCCTCTGCCTTCACCTTCATTGTCCATTCGTTTTTGGTGACTTTATATACTCTGGACCTAGATATTGAGTCTGCGACATACATGGCGGACAATAACTGATAAAGTCTGCTTTGCCAGTCCAAATGCATCGTCGGCCAGGTAATACAAAGCACACGCTACATTTTTGATCACATCCACGGGAGCCAGCATTCTCATTGTCTCCCCTTCGACAAATGGACAAAGTTTTTCGGTAAGTAGAATCACAGCTGACTTGGACATTCGAAAGTTCTCTTGCCGCCTGAGATGTGTTGTATCCCAAATAGCTGCAATCGCGTGTTTCCTTCTCTTAAGGTATTCATGTGTGATTTCCACAGACGTCTGTACATGAAGAAGAATGAGAAACACGGGCTTGTCTGGATGACTCGCCTCCGTCTTTCCAGTGGTTAGCTCTGGTTGTTATGAAACTGGCTGGGGGCGCGTTCTTTCTGACGTCACTTCCTCTCCGAACTCAGTTTGTAAACGATCAAAGAGTCCATACAAAGCTAAGAAATACACGGCGCACTTACCCGTGTTTAGTGTGGCTGAAACGGGGCTTAGGCTAAATAATTATTCATTTAAAGGCCTAATGAAACCCACTACTACCGACCACGCAGTCTGATAGTTTATATACCAATGATGAAATCTTAACATTGCAACACATGCCAATACGGGTTAACTTATAAAGTGCAATTTTAAATTTCCCGGGAAATATCCGGCTGAAAACTTCTCGGTATGATGACGTTTGCACGTGACGTCACAGGTTGAAGCAGACATTTTGGAATAGCACGGTGGCCAGCTTAAGTCGTCTGTTTTCACCACATAATTCCACAGTATTCTGGACATCTGTGTTGGTGAATCTTTTGCAATTTGTTTAATGGGCAATGAAGACTGCAAAGAAGAAAGCTGTAGGTGGGATCGGTGTATTAGCGGCTGGCTACAGCAACACAACCAGGAGGACTTTGAGTTGGATAGCAGACGCGCTATCCGACGCTAGCCGCCGACCGCACCGATGATCGGGTGAAGTCCTTCGTCGCGCCGTCGATTGCTGGAATGCAGGTGAGCACGGGTGGTGATGAGCAGATGAGGGCTGGCGTAGGTGGAGAGCTAATGTTTTTAGCATAGCTCTGTCGAGGTCCCGTAGCTAAGTTAGCTTCAATGGCGTCGTTAGCAACAGCATTGCTAGGCTTCGCCAGGCTGGACAGCATTAACCGTGTGGTTACAGGTCCAGGGTTTGGTTCAGTGTCTCCTGATAGTAGAAGTAATAATAGTATTGTTGATCTTCTGTCTATCCTTCCAGTCAGGGGCATGTTTCTTCTGTTTCTATCCGCAGTTAAGCACGATGCTATCACATTAGCTCCGAAGCTAAAGTGCTTCACCGATGTATTGTCGTGGAGATAAAAGTCACTGTGAATGTCCATTTCGCGTTCTCGACTCTCATTTTCAAGAGGATATAGTATCCGAGGTGGTTTAAAATACAAATCCGTGATCCACAATAGAAAAAGGAGAAAGTGTGGAATCCAATAAGCCAGCTTGTACCTAAGTTACGGTCAGAGCGAAAAAAGATACACCCTGGCGTCCTGCACGGCACTCTAATCCTTCACTCTCACTTTCCTCATCCGCAAATCTTTCATTCTCGCTCAAATTAATGGGGTAATCGTGGCTTTCTCGGTCCGAATCGCTCTCGCTGCTGGTGTAAACAATGTGCAGATGTGAGGAGCTCTACAACCTGTGACGTCACGCTACTTCCGGTACAGGCAAGGCTTTTTTTTATCAGCGACCAAAAGTTGTGAACTTTATCGTCGATGTTCTCTACTAAATCCTTTCAGCAAAAATATGGCAATATCGCGAAATGATCAAGTATGACACATAGAATGGATCTGCTATCCCCGTTTAAATAAGAACATTTCATTTCAGTAGGCCTTTAAGGAGTTATCCGGCTTAAGGTAAACAGGGCCTTAGGGGGCCTTGAATTCTTAGCAACAGCCCTATTTACAGCGGTATCAATGTGAAGGACTCACGTGAAAGATTCCTTCCTGCACGCTCGGGAAAACACTATTACATTTCCAGATTCTCCTTTGCGCACATGCAGGAGTTGCATTAATTACAGGATGGTGTGTGTCTCGCCAGAATGAATTTAGGAGCAAACTGCCACTCACGCATCAACCTTTCGGCAGTGCAAAACAGCTTCTAGCATGCTAATCCTCACCACCATGGCGGAAAATACACCATGTCTTCTAAGTACCATTATCGCTGGAAGACTAGAAGAAAAGGAAGGGCTAAACATGCTACAAACACACAACAAGCAAGACGACACCATCGATACCTAGTACAGAAGCCATACTACAAGGGATACACTGTATCCCTTGCAGACTGTATTGTTATATATTGATATATAATGTAGGAACCAGAATATTAATAACAGAAAGAAATAACCCTTTTGTGTGAATGAGTGTGAATGAGTGTAAATGGGGTAGGGATGTTTTTTGGGTTGGTGTACTAATTGTAAGTGTATCTTGTGTTTTTTATGTTGATTTAATAAAAATAAACAAAAAAAAACCATAATGATACCGATAATAAAAAAAAACGATACCGATAATTTCTGATATTACATTCTAAAGCATTGATCGTCCGATAATATCGGCAGGCCGATATTATCGGACATCACTAGTTGTCTTTGTTGTTTTTATGAAGTCACAGTCATTTGTTATTGTTGTTTTAATACGCAGAGAGTAAGTCTCTGGATACAGGAAGGCTTTGACGGAAAACCCAAATGATTGCATAAAGATTCTACCAAGCATAGGCCTCAAGTCCTCCTCCAATCGTAAATCTGCTTTGGTACATTATTTTTAGTCAAAAATAGGGGGTGATTGATGCAAATACAAATAGAGCTGTATATGAACGGATGTTTTAAATTAGTGCAGAGATGAATGCAATTGTAGTTTGATAGGAATGATTGAGGTAGTTGGTTATGTATATACAGTATATGGTTATTACCAAATATGTGTTTTATGTTGCACGATTGCACCAAGAAAAATTCCTAGTTTGTGAACCCGTTCTCAAACAATGGCAATAAAACTATTCTGATTCTGTGAGTATAAACCCCGGCCGAGTCATACCAAAGACTATAAAAAATGGGACCCATTACCTCCCTGCTTAACAAAATAAAATGTTGTTTTTTTTTCAAATTCAAGACAGAGTTATATGTATTTGGTAACACTTTAGTATGGGGAACATATTCTAAGTAACAAAGACTTAATTTAGAGTTTTTTGGACACTAGGGGAACATATTCTAAGTTACAAAGACTTAATTTAGAGTTTTTTGGACACTAGGGGAACATATTCTAAGTAACAAAGACTTAATTTAGAGTTATTTGGTTAGGGTTAGGTTTAGAGGGTCAGGGCCAGGGTTAGAGGGTTAGGGTTATAATAATAAGGCATTAATAAGTACTTAATAATGATTAGTTAAGAGCCAATATGTTACTAATTTGCATGTTAATAGTGTGAATGTTGTCTGTCTATCTGTGTTGGCCCTGCGATGAGTTGGCGACTTGTCCAGGGTGTACCCCGCCTTCCGCCCGAATGCAGCTGAGATGGTGAATAGGTTCCCCATACTAAAGTGTTACCATGTTTTTTTACTGGTGCACAAAATGAACCGTGCATGAACATCACGAACAAAACCAACACAGTGCATAAACTCACAACAAATGACACACCTGCAAATCCGTCTGACTTCTGCGTTTGTCGTATCTGTAATACGCCGATAGGGAGAAGTTTTTATTTACACGATGAGTCGGGTGTGTTTTGACCTCCGCCGAACCCCTGAGCCCGACTCATCGAACCCTAAGGGTTCGATCGAACCCAGGTTAAGAACCACTGGGTTAGAGTGTCCGCCCTGAGATCGGTAGGTCGTGCGT
Source organism: Entelurus aequoreus (assembly GCF_033978785.1). Taxonomy (NCBI): domain Eukaryota; kingdom Metazoa; phylum Chordata; class Actinopteri; order Syngnathiformes; family Syngnathidae; genus Entelurus; species Entelurus aequoreus. The sequence goes on from NC_084737.1 coordinate 72,338,938, forward strand.
TCAAACCCCGGCCGAGTCATACCAAAGACTATAAAAATGTGACCCATTATCACTCAGCATCACGGGTTGGAATTGGGGGTTAAATCACCAAAAATGATTCCCGGGCGCGGCCACCGCTGCTGCTCACTGCTCCCTTCACCTCCCAGAGTGTGATCAAGGGTGATGGGTCAAATGCAGAGGATAATTTCACAACACCTCGTGTGTGTGTGACAATCATTGGTACTTTACCTTTAACTTTATAGTGGGTAGATGGGTTGTCGTAGGTACCGTATAACTACTGTAAATGGAGGACAAGATAAGTACGGTAGGTAGTTGAATATGAGGTTAAACGGCGTGGCGCGGTTGGGAGAGTGGCCGTGCCAGCAACCTGAGGGTTCCTGGTTCGATCCCCAGCTTCTACCAACTGTTGTGTCCTTGAGCAAGACACTTTGCCCTTGCTCCTGATGGGTCGTGGTTAGGGCCTTTGCATGGCCACAAGTATAACCCATTTATAAACAATAAGTAATGTGAACAGGTTGGTGGACACAGTACACAATAAAAATACACCAAGAGCCATGAAGAGACCTAATGTGTCTTTGTCAGTCTCCAAAAACATTGCAGTGCCACCCATCAATGTTCAATGTCAACAAAAAGACGGGGAGGGAAGTGTGTGCGTGTGTGTGTGAGGGAGCTGCAGGAATAATATTTGTGGTTTTCGCTTTGCCCCAAGATGACTTAATGATGATACGGGTCTCTTTCTTCTGCCGGGCAGGGTTACCTTTTAATGGAGGCTGACTGACATGTTTTTATATGGCTGCCTAACCTGCACCCCCAAAACACACACACCCATCATCACGATACCCTCATCTCTCCTCCCCATCAGAATTCAGAATATGCCCTCGCACTCTCTGCGAGTCCATCAAGCAACATAGTTTGAATCATCACCCCACGCGCAGATATTCCGAGATTGTGCTCACATGGTCAAAATCCTGCAGGGTTGAGGAATGTTTGCTTCTTGGTGCAGGATAATCTTTCAAAAGCATACCCTTTGCCTCTTGACACCGTCGAGATCATGCAAAAATGAAGTGTAGCCCATCTTAACTGGAGGAATGCTCACTTGTATATGTTAGATGTCATTTTCTGTGTTTATATGTATAGTAAAAAGATAATACATGGTAATTAAAAGGGGTTTGATGGTAACCCAGTGCAAGCAAAATGTGTTACACATCTGTATGGAACCAAAATATACTCCCTTTGTGTCTCCATACTTCCAACACATGCTTGTCAGGCGCGCCTATCAAGTTTGCAATAATCACGTCTGACTATTTCCTTAATGGGTCTGTAGGCACCCTAGAGCAGTGGCCCCCAACCTTTTTGTAGCTGCGGACCGGTCAACGCTTGAAAATGTGTCCCGCGGACCGGTGGGGGGTGGGGGGTGGGGGGGGGGGGTATATTTAAATTTTTTTTTTTTTTTTTTTTTTTTTTAAATAAATAAATACAATCATGTGTGCTTACGGACTGTATCCCTGCAGACTGTATTGATCTATATTGATATATAATGTATATTTTGTTTTTTATGTTGATTTTTTTAAATTTCTTGTGTGGCCCGGTACCAATCGGGGACCACTGCCCTAGAGGACAGGCGGCCGATAGTCTTGAATTTTTTTTTTTTTTTTTTTTTTTTTTTGAAGACCTGGACAAAGTCAGAGTTTAGTTTAGTTTAGTTTAGTTTATTAAGGATCCCCTTTAGTCTACACCGCAGTGGAGACTATTCTTCCTGGGGTCCAGGCAAAAAACATCACACAATCACAAAACAAAAGATTAAAATGCAGTACAACATGATCAAATAATAAAATGTTGTAATACAAAAATAGCAACAACAAAGAACCAAAAAAATAATAATAACTTCGAGTTTACATAATATTGTTCATACCAAAGATAAAAAGAGCAATATAAAAATAGATATGTATATATTTTTGCAAAAAAATAAATAAAACAAAGAATAATGGCCTAAAATATATACATTAGTGTACCAAAGACAAACAGTAAGTGACGAAAAAAGTTCCATCCAGAGTTGTTGGAAAGGACATGTGGAATTGGACGTTAAGATAGAATGAGAATGAAATGGTCTTTCTCCATGTCTGGCTTGTCTGTGGGAACTTTTACAGCTACTGGTTACTGTAGAATATACTGTCATTATGCCTCAAAGGCCAGAGTGGGTGTGCGTGTGTGCAGTGGCGCCTCCTTTTTCATGAATAATCCATTCCAAAAGGTCCCTAGACCAGATTAACCGCCCACAAATATTAATACAAAACAAGATTTATAAAGTTACGTAAGTTTTACAAGCAGAAAACAATGTGATAGTGTACATATAAAAGACAGATATAATGTAAAATGTATAATACAGTCGTAATCAAAAGTTGACATACACTTGTAAAGAACATAATGTCATGGCTGTCTTGAGTTTACAATCATTTCTACAACTCTTATTTTGTAGTGATTGGAGCACATACTTGTTGGTCACAAAAAACATTCATGAAGTTTGGTTCTTTTATGAATTTATTATGGTTCTACTGAAAATGTCACCAAATCTGCTGGGTCAAAAGTATACATACAGCAATGTTAATATTTGCTTACATGTCCCTGGGCAAGTTTCACTGCAATAAGGCGCTTTTGGTAGCCATCCACAAGCTTCTGGTTGAATTTTTGACCACTCCTCTTGACAAAATTGGTGCAGTTCAGCTAAATTTGTTGGTTTTCTGATATGGACTTGTTTCTTCAGCATTGTCCACACGTTTAAGTCAGGACTTTGGGAAGGCCATTCTAAAACCTTAATTCTAGCCTGATTTAGCCATTCCTTTACCTCTTTTGACGTGTGTTTGGGGTCATTGTCTTGTTGGAACACCCAACTGCGCCCAATACCCAACCTCTAAAAAAAAAAAAAAAGACCCTAGATTTTTTGTAAAAAACTGACAGCTCAGTCGCCAAAATTGTATGATAAAAATAACAGTGGTACAGTTTGTCATTTTACAGTAATGCACTGTTAAAAATGTTTTCAAAGATTTGATGCTAAAAAACTGGCAGTTCAGTCACCAAAATTGTAACGTAAAAACATCTGTGGTACATTTTTTCAATTTACAGTAATTTAGTGTCAAAAAAACAAAAACATAACAATATTACAATTCAATTACAAATCTATTTTTATTTATTTATTTTTTTTATTTTATTTTTTTTTACAGGCTAACCAGTTGCCATCTATTGAAGCTGACAATCTTTATTATCTTATAATTATATATGTTAGTATGAGGCAAAATTTCTCACTCCTGGTGCTGTTACGTGGTAAAAATATCGCTGTTTGGCTCACGGACCATTAGCACATTTTCACTTTGACCCTTGGAGACAAAAAGTTTGGGAACCCCTGGTCTAGACTGTGGCCCCTTTTGCACTAATGCACTAAGGTTATACAGGGTAAATCCCACCTAACCTTATCCTTGTGTCCCCCCGGTCTGGCGGCGCAACGCGACCTAGTACGCATACGCGGAAAATGCGTCATAACACGTGATAGTCACCTCCAGTGTTGCTTTGTGTGCAAGTTTGTAAATTTAACTTACCTGAACAATATCCAGTGTTGTGGTATTTCAATGACCTGGAATCCAGTGTGCTGTGGGGCCCTATTGTAGTGAATCACACCTGAGACATCATAAATTAATCAAATCTTCAATGGACATGTGAAAGTAAACAATGTGATAAAGAACATTTTACATCAATCAATCTAGGGATCTAGATATCTGGTCAGGACACTCCTCACTATTTTGCCTTCACCTTCATTGTCCATTCGTTTTTGGTGACTTTATATACTCTGGACCTAGACGTTGAGTCCGCGACGTACATGGCGGACAATAACTGATACAGTCTGCTTTGCCAGTCCAAAAGCATTCGCCGTTTTCCGTAGTCTTCCCTCGACGGCCAGGTAATACAAAGCTACCTTTTGTTTATCACATCCACGGGAGCCCACATTCTCGTTGGCTCTCCTTCGACAAATGGACAAAGTTTTTGTTGAGTAGAATCACAGCTGACCTAGACATTGGAAAGTTCTCTTGCCGTCTGAGAAGTGTTGTATCCCAAATAGCTGCAATCGCTTTCTCTTAAGGTATTCATGTGTGATTTCCACAAACGTCTGTACTGACGGAAGGAGAAACCCGGTCATGTCTGGATGACTCGCCTCCATATTTCCAGAGGTTAGCTGCGAGTTACGAAACCGCTTTATTGTGAAGCTGGCTGTGGCGCGGTCTTTCTGGCGTCACTTCCTGTGTGGGGCGCAGTCTTTCTGGTGTCACTTCCTCTCCAAACTCAGTTCGTAAACGATCAATGAGTCCATACAAAGCTAAGAGCCTGAGATTCAAGAAATAGACGGCGCACTTACCCGTGTAAAAATTATCCAAGGAGGGGAACCTTAAACGATGAGTTAGTGTGGCCAAAACGGGGCTTAGGCTAAATAATTATTTGTTTAATGAGTTATACGGCTTAAAGGCCTACTGAAACCCACTACTACCGACCACGCAGTCTGATAGTTTATATATCAATGATGAAATCTTAATATTGCAACACATGCCAATACGGTGGGGTTAACTTATAAAGTGCAATTTTAAATTTTCCGGGAAACTTCCGGTTGAAAACGTCTCGGTATGATGACGTTTGCGCGTGACGTCAATGGTTGAAGCGGAAGTATTGGGACACATTGTATCCCAATACAAACAGCTCTGTTTTCATCTCAAAATTCCACAGTATTCTGGACATCTGTGTTGGTGAATCTTTTGCAATTTGTTCAATTAACAATGGAGACTGCAAAGAAGAAAGCTGTAGGTGGGATCGGTGTATTAGCGGCCGGCTGCAGCAACACAACCAGGAGGACTTTGAGTTGGATAGCAGACGCGGTATCCGACGCTAGCCGCCGACCGCATCGATGATCGGGTGAAGTCCTTCCGTCGATCGCTGGAACGCAGGTGAGTACGGGTGTTGATGAGCAGATGAGGGCTGGCGTAGGTGGAGAGCTAATGTTTATAGCATAGCTCTGTCGAGGTCCGGTAGCTAAGTTAGTACAGCATTAACCGTGTGGTTGCAGGTCCAGTGTTTGGTAGTATTGTTGATCTTCTGTCTATCCTTCCAGTCAGGGGCTTATTATTTTTGTTTCTATCTGCATTTAAGCACGATGCTATCACTATAGCTCCGTAGCTAAAGTGCTTCGCCGATGTATTGTCGTGGAGATAAAAGTCACTGTGAATGTCCATTTCGCGTTCTCGACTCTCATTTTCAAGAGGATATAGTATCCGAGGTGGTTTAAAATACAAATCCGTGATCCACAATAGAAAAAGGAGAGAGTGTGGAATCCAATGAGCCCTCGTACCTAAGTTTTGGTTAGAGCGAAAAAAGATACGTCCTTCACTCTCACTTTCCTCATCCACAAATCTTTCATCCTCGCTCAAATGAATGGGGTAATCGTCGCTTTCTCGGTCCGAATCGCTCTCGCTGCTGGTGTAAACAATGGGGAAATGTGAGGAGCCTTTCAACCTGTGACGTCACGCTACTTCCGGTACAGGCAAGGCTTTTTTTTTATCAGCGACCAAAAGTTGCGAACTTTATCGTCGATGTTCTCTACTAAATCCTTTCAGCAAAAATATGGCAATATCGCAAAATAATCAAGTATGACACATAGAATGGATCGGCTATCCCCGTTTAAATAAGAACATTTCATTTCATTAGGCCTTTAATGTAGACAGGGTGTGTTACTCAACAGAAATGCATTGTCCATAGGCTCTAGAAAAAACTTACAGGTCAGAACAACATACCGTAAGATAGAAAACCTACTATTAAAAAAGTGTGAAAGATGCATCAAAATGTAGAAGATGTTTAAAGTGATGAGGGCAGTGGGGATGAAGAGGGTGAGGATGATAAATGTGCGTATATAAATAACACACACGCGCACACAATGTGTGTCGAGTCCATTAAAGCCGACAAGAGTGAATGCAGAAGGCAGGTCTTGGTCAAGCCTTGCTGGTATAACTTGATGACCCAGGAGGCGTTGCCACGGAGACATGGAGGCCCGGTGAAGGCGGAGAACAGAGAGATGTGTGGTCCTGCTTGTCAAAAATATTTTCCTGTCAGACAAGGGAGATAAAAGGTTCATCTGAGTGTGAGAACGTCTGAGTGCGTTTCAAAGCCCACCGCACAAGGGGGGAGTTTTTTGTGTTTGCTTTGTAACATTTGCATTGACTTTTATGCAATTGCACAGTTTTGTGTATGAATTGTTTGTAACACTTTAGTATGGGGAACATTTTCACCATTAATTAGTAACAAAGACTTAATTTAGAGTTATTTGGACACTAGGGGAACATATAAGGGTTAGGGTTGGGGTTACTAATAAGCAATAATTCTGAGGTTATTGAGGGAAGACTCTTAGTTAATGGCTTACTGGTTGTATAATAAGGTCATGCAGAATAAGGCATTAATAAGTACTTAATAATGACTAAATAAGAGCCAATATGTTACTAATTTGCATGTTAATAAGCAACTAATTAATGGTGAATATGTGTTCCCCATACTAAAGTGTTACCGAATATTTATGTGCAGTTCCTAGAAGACAACAACAATATCTTTAGACATGGACGAGTAAAAAAAAAAAAGAGTACAAGAAAGAGTGAAGAAACCTGCAAAAGACAAGAGACAGCCGGAGTTTTGAAGATTTGAGGGGTTGGAGGGGGGTTGATGGGGAGGAATGCCAGAATGCCCAAGAGAGGCAAAAACTGGCAGCCCAGTTACAGACACAGCCTGTCTGGGGCGGGGGGGGGGGCAAGACTGCGAGTGTGGCCCCCGCCAACACACAAGGTCATGTGAAAAAAAAAAAAAAAAAAAAAAAGCCCACCCTTTCTCCACCCACCCACCCACCTATCCATCCATCAGTCTCCATCCAAACTGCTCCGGGAAGGTTTATTCTGTAATCGAAGAAAATGTGCAGGCAGATATCGGAGGTTAAAAGAGGAATGGAGAGAGATGGAGGTGAGGGACGAGAAGGCGGAGATCCAAATGTCTGTCCTTAACAGGTCTTTGGGGAGCTTTTAGGCCCAGAGTGCTAAGTGAAGCGTAGCGTATGTTGAGGCAGCTCTTGTTAGCTCTGCTCTAAGAGGCCTCACATAGACACATAAATGACATATGGATGCTGAAAGGTGATGGGGAAGACATAGAATGGCCTAATGCTTCATAGCATATCATAACTATCCCCACATGAAAATGAAATATGCCCCCTGGAGGTTGTGAGCAGTGTAGGGATGACATCGGAGCGATAACATTGGACGTTTAGGCCCCGTTTACACTAAGCCGGATAAGGTTATCCAGGGTAAATCCCAACAAAGAATATTTTACAACAATCAATGTAGCAATCTAGATATCTGGTCAGGACACTCCTCATTCTTTTGCCTTCACCTTCATTGTCCATTCATTTTTGGTGACTTCATATACTCTGGACCTAGACGTTGAGTATGCAACATACATGGCGGACAATAACTGATACCGTCTGCTTTGCCAGTCCAAAAGCATTCGCCGTTTTCCGTAGTCTTCCCTCAACGGCCAGGTAATACAAAGCACACACTACCTTTTTTTTAATCACATCCATGGGATCCCGCATTCTCGTTGGCTCTCCTTTGACAAATAGACAAAGTTTTTCGTTAAGTAGAATCACACCTGACCCGGACATTTGAAAGTTCTCTTACCGTCTGAGATGTGTTGTATCCTAAATAGCTGCAATCGCTTTCTCTTAAGGTATTCATGTGTGATTTCCACAAGCGTCTGTACAGACGGAAGGAGAAACACGGCCATGTCTGGATGACTCGCCTCCATATTTCCAGTGGTTACCTCCGAGTTACAAAACCGCTTTATTATGAAGCTGGCTGTGGCGCGTTCTTTCTGACGTCACTTCCTGTGTGTGGCGCGGTCTTTTTGCCGTCACTTCCTCTCCGAACTCAGTTTATATTTATATATATATATATATACAATATATATATATATATATATATATATATATATATATATATATATATATATATATATATATATATATATATATATATATATATATACACACATATATACACACATATATATATATACAAATATCCATCCATCCATCCAGCTTCTTCCGCGTATCCGAGGTCGGGTCGCGGGGGCAGCAGCCTAAGCAGGGAAACCCAGACTTCCCTCTCCCCAGCCACTTCGTCCAGCTCTTCCCGGGGGATCCCGAGGCGTTCCCAGGCCAGCCGGGAGACATAGTCTTCCCAACGTGTCCTGGGTCTTCTCCGTGGCCTCCTACCGGTCGGACGTGCCCTAAACACCTCCCTAGGGAGGCGTTCGGGTGGTATCCTGACCAGATGCCCGAACCACCTCAACTGGCTCCTCTCGATGTGGAGGAGCAGCGGCTTTACTTTGAGCTCCCCCCGGATGGCAACAAATATATATATACATATATATATATATATATATATATATATATATATATATATATATATATATATATATATATATATATATATATATATATATATATATATATATATATATATATATATATATATATATATATACATATATGTGTGTATATATATATATATAAATATATATATATATATATATATATATATACATATATATATATATATATATATATACATATATATATACATATATGTGTATATATATATATATATATATATACATATATATGTGTATATATATATATATATATATATATATATATATTTATATATATTTGTGTGTAGTGTATATATGTATATATATATACATATATGTGTATATATATATATATATATATATACATATATGTGTATATATATATATATATATATATATATATACATATATATGTGTATATATATATATATATATTTATATATTTGTGTGTAGTGTATATATGTATATATATATGTATATATATATATATATATATATATATATATATATATATATATATATATATATATATATATATATATATATATATATATATATATATATATATGCTTTCTTATATATGTATAGCCCTTTGTTTCTCAACTGTGGTTGTTCTTAAAGGGCTTTATAAATAAAATTGGTAGGGTATGGTACATAATTGTAATAATAATAATGATGATAATAATAATAACAGTAGTAAAGAATAATAACCAGAAGAAATGTGCTATCTCAGGGGAGTTAAATATGAGAATAATTTGTATACACAATGCAATTCCAAGTGCTATCCAGATGTAATGGAAGGAATTGAATAAAATCATTAATATAAATTAAATATTCATAAATTCATCATATTTCTTTAGTTACCTAATACACAAAGCTAAGATGTGGATGTTTTGTTCAGATATTAGCAAACTTTGTATTGCTTATTGTATCTTTCATGTACAAAATGTATCAAAGTGGCCCCCGTAACCTTCAACATTTCTGTATACGACCCTCGCTGCAAAATGTGTGTACACCCACAAGAAAAATACATATGTGTCAGCAGTGTGCACACAGGTATGACTAATGATGTAAATGTTTGAAAATATATACAAAAAAATTTAATTTAAACAAGGCAAACAAAAAAAAACAGAGTCCAACATAAAAGTAGTGTTTATTTTGCTTGATTTTATGTATAAAAAGTTTAGGAAAGAATCAATGATGAATGCGGCAGATAGCATAACAGTACGGTGGGTGTATGTATATTAAGGTAATATGTTTTCACCACTGAACAGAAAAGTCCTAAATACAAGCGTACGCCCTCTCTCTCTCTCGCTCGCTCGCTCGCTCGCTCTCGTCCACCCTCTCTCCTATCCATCCTTCCACTCACCAGCGAACACTACGGTCTTTGACTAAAGTCTTAATCTTCATTACAGGGCATTAGTCCACCGGGAGGCCCTGTCTCGTCTCCCCGCAGCGCGGCCTGGCACTATCCCGTAAAGGGACGTCCCGCCACGGCATAGCACAGACGTCCTGCCAGCCAAACACCCCACCCCCCCGCCCCCCCGCCCCTCCCATTCACCTCCCACCACCTTCACCTTGCTCGCCCCTTTGCTCAAATGAACTGTTAAATAAACGGCTGGCTGTAATCCACATGAAGGGAGGCGTGGAGCGGGGGTGTAGGTGGCGAGGCCGGTCGGGAGAAACAATAGCGGCGACGCTGGACGCCTGCTTTTTAAAGCAACCATCAATCTTGCTCACCATGAGACGTCACTTTCTTTCTTTTTATGGCATAGAGGTGATCATTAATGACTAGATCCGCGGGAATGGAGAGCGATGGTAATCTGAAGCATGTGGCCCAGCACTCGTAGGAGGCAGCGTGAGCATGGCAACGTGTTTATCACCTACGGACCTTCTTTATATTGACTTCACTTTAAAGGACCCGTATAGAAATACTCGAAGGCCAACCATTTTCTATACCGCTTGTCCTCATTTGGGTCAGGTGACTTGTGGCGACAGGTGGGATACCCACTCCCTCGGACTGGTCGCCAGCCAGTTGGTCATTTAAAGGGCCCGAGGCCAACCTAGTCATTGAGGCCCTCCATGTAACCAAAACACGTTTGTTGTTAGAAACTACCAATCCCAATGCTTTTACTGTTATTGATAAGAACATTCATCAATAGTCGACAGCTAAATTTTTGTTTCATCTAACCACATTACGTTCTTCCAGAAGGTCTTATCTTTGTCCATATGAAGTCTGCAACTAACAACTCATTTTTTATTTATTTATTTTTTTTAGCATTATTGGCTTTATTTTAACAAAAAATCTTCCGGTACATTAAACATATGTTTCTTATTGCAATGTTGTCCTTAAATAAAATAGTGAACATACGAGACAACTTTTCTTTCATTAGTAAGTAAGCAAAAAAAGAAAAACAGGTACTTTTTAGAAGCGGTGTTGTACCAAATATGATTAATTAATAATGCGGTACTATACTAGTACCGGTATACCGTACAACCCTAGTTCTAACTCAGAATACTAATTTATTTTTATTTTTTATTTATTTTTTATTTTTTAAATTTATTTATCAATCAACAAAACAATACACAACAATACCACAATAATGCAATCCAATTCCAAAACCAAACCCGTCCCATCAACGTTAAGAACAACAACAAACAGAGCAACTAATTTGATAATCGATTAATCTGTCGATTATTACTTCGATTAATCGATTAATAATCATCGGACAAAAGAGACAAACTACATTTCTATCCTTTCCAGTATTTTTTTTAAAAAAAAACAGCATACTGGCACCATACTTATTTTGATTATTGTTTCTCAGCTGTTTGTAAATGTTGCAGTTTATAAATAAAGGTTTATAAAAAATAAATAAAAAAGTAGCCTCTGCGCATGTGCAATAGCATAGATCCAACGAATCGATGACTAAATTAATCGGCAACTATTTTTATAATTGATTTTAATCGATTTAATCGATTAGTTGTTGCAGCCCTAGTCCGATGAAACAAAAAGTGAGCTGTTTGGCCACAATACCCAGCAATATGTCTGGAGGAGAGAAGGTGAGGCCTTTAATCCCAGGAACACCACACCTACTGTCAAGCATGGTGGTGGTAGTATTATGCTCTGGGCCTGTTTTGCTGCCAATGGAATTGGTGCTAAATGGGACAATTAAAAAGGAGGATTACCTCCAAATTCTTAAGGATAACCTAATGTCATCAGCCCGGAGGTTGGGTCTTGGGCGCAGTTGAGTGTTCCAACAGGACAATGACCCCAAACACACCTCAAAAGTGGTAAAGGAATGGCTAAATCAGGCTAGAATCAAGGTTTTAGAATGGCCTTACCAAAGTCCTGACTTAAACGTGTGGACAATGCTGAAGAAACAAGTCCATGTCAGAAAACCAACACATTTAGCTGAACTGCACCAATTTTGTCAAGAGGAGTGGTCAAAAATTCAAGCAGAAGCTTGTCAGAAGCTTGTGGATGGCTACCAAAAGCGCCTTTTTGCAGTGAAACTTGCCAAGGGACACCTCCATCTCTCTCCATGGTCACATTTTCAGAAGATCCATAATTAATTCATAAAAGAACCAAACTTCATGAATGTTTTTGTGACCAACAAGTATGTGCTCCAATCACTCTATCACCAAAAAATAAGAGTTGTAGAAATGATTGGAAACTCAAGACAGCCATGACATTATGATCTTTACAAGTGTATGTCAACTTTTGACCACGACTGTATATAGGTATAATAAATTATCTATTTAATTATTAATTATGTCGTGTGTATGTATGCTATCAAATTGTTTTCTGCATCTAAATCTAAAAATGTTGTCTTTTTTTTTTAACCGATGCACAGCGCTATTATTGTGAAGGCTGGAAGTGTGTGACTGGTGGGAAAAAGAGAGCTCTTGACGACTGTGGTGTTGGACAAGTAGACCCTGTTGGCAATTTTAAAAAAAAGTTTCTTTAGAGCCTTTTTTTTATAATATGTATATATATATACATTATATATATATTATATAATGTATATTCGCCCCATTATATCACACAATTGCCTATGCATTTGATTTTTTTTTTTTTATGGACACTTTGCATTGAAATCAAAGTGACATGCAAGTATTGAAATATTTATTTGTATTCATACCAAAAAAAATGTATATACAGTACCGTATTTTTCGGACTATAAGTCGCAGTTTTTTTCATAGTTTGGCCGGGGGTGCGACTTATACTCAGGAGCGACTTATGTGTGAAATTATTAACACATTACCATAAAATATCAAATAATATTATTTCGCTCATTCACGTAAGAGACTAGACGTATAAGATGTCATGGGATTTTGCGATTAGGAGTGACAGATTGTTTGGTAAACGTATAGCATGTTCTATATGTTGTAGTTATTTGAATGACTCTTACCATAATATGTTACGTTAACATACCAGGCACGTTCTCAGTTGGTTATTTATGCCTCATATAACGTACACTTATTCAGCCTGTTGTTCACTATTCTTTATTTATTTTAAATTGCCTTTCAAATGTCTATTCTTGGTGTTGGCTTTTATCAAATACATTTCCCCAAAAAATGTGACTTATATATGTTTTTTTCCTTCTTTATTATGCATTTTCGGCAGGTGCGGCTTATACTCCGGTGCGACTTATACTCCGAAAAATACGGTATATAGTAACATATTATTTGTTGCATGATCAGATATCAGACTTATCAGAAGGTTAAGCAATTACAGTATATGCGGTACATTTTTTTTCAGAATGAAAATAAATGCATTTATTAAGAAAAATGTAATTGTATTATTTTGCGGACCACATAAAATTAAATAGCGGATTTGGCCCCCGGGGCGTTGAGTTTGACACCTGTGTCCTACCATTTCTGCTAAGCTTGCACGACATCTTACCAGATCCTTGTCTGGAATAGTTTACAACTCTGAGGTTTCATTACTCACATATTTGTGGCGAAAAGCGTCACTCCACTTACTTCCCCTCCGTCTCCTGACATATAGATCACATACATTCAATGTCAGTGAGAAAACGTTTGAGACGTTGGGTAGTTTTAATCAAATATAAAAGGGTTTTCTTTCTGCTCGCCTTCTCTGCTCCACTTGGGTAAACCTCTCCAAATCCACGCCAAGAAGTTTGTTTTGGAACGTCTGCCTGAGCCAAGTCTGCACATGCGCAATAACGTGGGATAGTCTATTGCAGGGGTCACCAACGCGGTGCCCGCGGGCACCAGGTAGCCCGCAAGGACCAGATGAGTAGCCCGCTGGCCTGTTCTAAAAATAGCTCAAATAGCAGCACTTACCAGTGAGCTGCCTCTATTTTTTAAATTTTATTTATTTACTAGCAAGCTGGTCTCGCTTTGCCTGACATTTTTAATTCTTAGAGAGACAAAACTCAAATAGAATTTGAAAATCCAAGAAAATATTTTAAAGACTTGGTCTTCACTTGTTTAAATAAATTCATTATTTTTTTTACTATGCTTCTTATAACTTTCAGAAAGACAATTTTAGAGAAAAAATACAACCTTAGGATTTTTAAACACATATACCTTTTTACCTTTTAAATTCCTTCCTCTTTTTTCCTGACAATTTAAATCAATGTTCAAGTAAATTTATTTTTTTATTGTAAAGAATAATAAATACATTTTAATTTAATTCTTCATTTTAGCTTCTGTTTTTTCGACGAAGAATATTTGTGAAATATTTCTTCAAACTTATTATGATTAAAATTCAAAAAAATTATTCTGGCAAATCTAGGAAATCTGTAGAATCAAATTTTAATCTTATTTTAAAGTCTTTTGAATTTCTTTAAAAAAATTTGTTCTGGAAAATCTAGAAGAAATAATGATTTGTCTTTGTTAGAAATATAGCTTGGTCCAATTTGATATATATTCTAACAAAGTGCAGATTGGATTTTAACCTATTTAAAACATGTCATCAAAATTCTAAAATTAATCTTAATCAGGAAAAATGACTAATGATGTTCCATAAAAAAAAAAATTTATTTTTTCAAAAAGATTCGAATTAGCTAGTTTTTCTCTTCTTTTTTTCGGTTGAATTTAGAATTTTAAAGAGTTGAAATTGAAGATAAACTATGTTTCAAAATTTAATTGTCATTTTTTTCGTGTTTTCTCCTCTTTTAAACCGTTCAATTAAGTGTAAATATCATTAATTATTAATAATAACATAGAGTTAAAGGTAAATTGAGCAAATTGGCTATTTCTGGCAATTTATTTAAGTGTGTATCAAACTGGTAGCCCTTCGCATTAATCACTACCCAAAGAGTAGCTCTTGGTTTCAAAAAGGTTGGTGACCCCTGGTCTATTGCGTGAAAAGGGAGAAGAACCGTGGCCGACGAGGGCATACGCGCAACGTTCAAAGCACACGCAAATCGCCAAAACGGAAGTACAAAGAAATTGATGCATCAACACGGCCGCCGTCTTAGGCAGGGGGGAAGCTATAACTATTCACTACATTAGTCAACTGAGAGAGAAGTCTATCAATTATTAGAATTTTGGTGCCAGTCTGATTGGTCTGACAAATGCCCTGCTCAAGATGGCGGATCTGTGTATTAATAACTATGAATAAGCCCTGCCAGTGGCGCCAGGTCTGAGAGGGAGCTACAAATACATGAGAGGGATGCCAAAAGAAAGTTGGCAGAGTAATGTAAAGGTAATGTAATCTAAATTGTCTGTATTAATTTAACTTTTTATCTAAAACAATATCATGGAGCTGCCGATTTTAATGAGTTGTGTTCCCTCCGTATTGCAAGTGTTTTAGGGCTTCGTGTGTGTTTTGGACGTGCGTGTCGGCCACCAGGGAGGGGGCTGTCAAAACAACCATGATTGATTAGGAATTTGTACGCATTTTTAAGCGCACAAATTAAGACAAAAAATAAATACTTGTTTTAAATAGCAGAAAATATTCATATTTTTATGAGACGTGCCTGCGTTTGCCAAATGGTAAGTCCGCCCCTGAGGGTACATCCAGGCATTCACACTCACCTCCAAACCTCTGGATATTTTTGAGACCTGCATGTTTTTGGGATGTGGTAGTAAGCAGAACAGCCAACCACTAAACTGGGGGTCAGCAACCCGCGGCTCTAGAGCCACATGCAGCTTTTTAACACCACCCTAGTGGCTCCCTGGACCTCTTTCAGAGATGTTTGAAAATGAAAAAAGATAATTTTTTGTTTTAATACATTTTCTGTAGGAGAACAAACATGACACAAACCTTCCTAATTGTTAGAAATCCCACTGTTTATGTTATACATGCTTCACTGATGAGAGTATTTGGCAAGCGCCGTTTTGTCCTACTAATTTCAGCAATCCTTGAACTCATCGTAGTTCATTTAATTTATTTTTTTTTCATTTATTTATTTATTTCAGGCAATGACATACAAAAGTACAAAGTTGACAACACATATTAATATAAATTAATATAGTGCAAAAGGTAATGTATAGTATGTAATGCATGATTGTCCAGTTTTGCCTGAAAGGGAGTGGGAAGAAGAGAATTTATTTAATCCCACCCCCAGTTCTCCATTCAGTGATTATTCACATGAGTTTCACTCTTACTTTGTTCAAGGATTATAATACAGATGTTGTATCATAGTGGCATTACCACAGGTAGTTTGTTTACATGTACAACTTTCTCCGATGCTGCCACAGAAAGACGTGTTCTATGCCACTCCTTTGTCTCATTTTGTCCACCAAACAATTTACGCTGTGCAAAGGTGAGCTTTGTTGATTTGATTGATTTGCTGGAGTGCTTATCAGGCATATTTGGTCAATCCATGACTGCAAGCTAATCCATGCTAACATGCTATTTAGGCTAGCCGTATGCACATACTACAACATTATGCCTCGTTTGTAGGTATATTTGAGCTCATTTAATTTCCTTTACTTATGTATTTATTTTGTATTTAATTTATATCTGTATGTAATATTGGCTGCATTTCTCATAGTTGTTTGTGTGCCATGTTGTTCCAGACCACAGCAAACGTTACCCAGCTTGCAAAGATTGTAATAAATCCATTAGAAGAAGACAGCCTGCCGTTTCCTTAAACTTGGACACACACATCTATACCTTTGGCCATTCTGAGCCAGTAATTTCCAGAAGTTATCTCATCCTGTGAGAAGCCTCCATCTTACTATTGATTTCCAATGTTGCAAAAATGTGTAGAATTTAAATTAAAGTAGAACATTTCTGTCAACAAATATTTGCGTTAACCTTTGATAGTAGGCTAATATAGCTAATGTAGACACTTACATCATGTGTTGCCTTCATTATAACACTTGTATAATACGTTTGAAGTCATTTTGATAGTAGGCTAATATAGCTAATGTAGACACTTACATCATGTGTTGCCTTCATTATAACACTTATATAATACTTTTAAAGTCATTTTGATAGTAGGCTAATATAGCTAATGTAGACACTTACATCATGTGTTGCCCTCATTATAACACTTGTATAAGACTTTTAAAGTCATTTTGATAGTAGGCTAATATAGCTAATCTAGACACTTACAACATGTGTTGCCTTCATTATAACACTTATATAAAACTTTTAAAGTCATTTTAATAGTAGGCTAATATAGCTAATATAGACACTTACATTATGTGTTGCCTTCATTATAAGACTTTTAAAGTCATTTTGATAGTAGGCTAATATAGCTAATCTAGACACTTACATCATGTGTTGCCGTCATATAACACTTATATAAGACTTTTAAAGTAATTTTGATAGTAGGGTAATATAGCTAATCTAGACACTTACATCATGTGTTGCCTTCATTATAACACTTATATAAGACTTTTAAAGTCATTTTGATAGTAGGCTAACATAGCTAATATAGACACTTACATCATGTGTTGCCTTCATTATAACACTTTTAAAGTCATTTTGATAGTAGGCTAATCTAGCTAATCTAGACACTTACATCATGTGTTGCCTTCATTATAACACTTATATAAGACTTTTAAAGTCATTTTGATAGTAGGCTAATATAGCTAATCTAGACACTTACATCATGTGTTGCCTTCATTATAACACTTGTAGAAGACTTTTAAAGTCATTTTGATAGTAGGCTAACATAGCTAATATAGACACTTACATCATGTGTTGCCTTCATTATAACACTTTTAAAGTCATTTTGATAGTAGGCTAATATAGACACTTACATCATGTGTTGCCTTCATTATAACACTTATATAAAACTTTTAAAATCATTTTGATAGTAGGCTAATATAGCTAATCCAGACACTTACATCATGTGTTGCCTTCATTATAACACTTATATAAGACTTTTAAAGTCATTTTGATAGTAGGCTAACATAGCTAATATAGACACTTACATCATGTGTTGCCTTCATTATAACACTTTTAAAGTCATTTTGATAGTAGGCTAATATAGACACTTACATCATGTGTTGCCTTCATTATAACACTTATATAAGACTTTTAAAGTCATTTTGATAGTAGGCTAATATAGCTAATCTAGACACTTACATCATGTGTTGCCTTCATTATAACACTTATATAAGACTTTTAAAGTCATTTTGATAGTAGGCTAACATAACTAATATAGACACTTACATCATGTGTTGCCTTCATTATAACACTTTTAAAGTCATTTTGATAGTAGGCTAATATAGACACTTACATCATGTGTTGCCTTCATTATAACACTTATATAAGACTTTTAAAGTCATTTTGATAGTAGGCTAATCTAGCTAATCTAGACACTTACATCATGTGTTGCCTTTATTATAACACTTATATAAGACTTTTAAAGTAATTTTGATAGTATGCTAATATAGCTAATCTAGACACTTACATCATGTGTTGTTTTCATTATAACACTTGTAGAAGACTTTTAAAGTCATTTTAAAAGTAGGCTAATATAGCTAATATAGACACTTACATCATGTGTTGCCTTCATTATAAGACTTTTAAAGTCATTTTTATAGTAGGCTAATATAGCTAATATAGACACTTTCATCATGTGTTGCCTTCATTATAACACTATTATAAGGCTTTAAATTTTTTGCCGCTCCAGACAGACTTTTTTTTTGTTGTATTTTTGATCCGATATGGCTCTTTTAACATTTTGGGTTGCCGACCCCTGGTCTAGGCATTCACACTCACATCCAAACCTACGGACGATTCTGAGTCTCCAATCATCTGCATGTTTTTGGTATATGGCAGGAAGCATGAAAGCTAACCACTAGACCAAATTCGGTTCCCGGCACCATAAGCGCTAAAGTGCCCCATTGCTGATGTCGGTAAACAAACACTGCACACGGCGAAACATCTTTCGCTGCGCTAACTGGGACAGTTGACTGGCTTCCAATTGGGTAATTAACGGGGATGGCTAATTGAGTAAACCAGCATCAGGGCCGTCACCCCTAATTAAGTGATTAGAAGACGAGCACCCTCAGCCCGGCTCGCTGCTAATTAACACGTGCACGACGCCGCGCAGAGACAGCGGCGAGAATTATCTTACAGAAACAATGATTAGCAAAGTGGGGGATCCCGGGAGAGGTGCGGGAATGACACACGCACACACACACACACACACACACACACACACACACACCAAATGTGTGTCCGAGCACTAATTCACGACCGATAATCCTTTTATTCACTTAGTTACATTGAAAGTGATGGCAGCAGTTCCTGGAGAGTGACCCGTGTTGTGTTCATTCAAGCCCTCCCAGACAGAAGCCGACAAGGCCCGACTCTCGTAACAATGCAGCTCGGCTTCTCTTCCTCCGCCGCGCAGATTATTGACTCACTTAATAAAGTCACACCGGGAAAATCCAATAGGCAGATGTAATGATCCAGTCAAATCTTTGTATATATTTACATATTTTCTTCCTGCTTCTCCACACTGCTACATTAGCGCCGAAAGCCATTTGGTTTTTCCATATGCCACGGGGGAGAGACTTTGCGCACAAATCCGAGCGTGCTCTAATCTCAGCTGTGACATTTGAGATAGAGAAGCTCATATTATCACAAAGAATGTTTCCCCGGGGAGTATTATGCACAACATTAACCAGGGAGTCTAAGTGATTATTTTTCCACCCTCGGTTCTCTGTTGGGAACACGCTCGTGATGTGATTTATTGTAATATAAAGCATATCTAGTCAAATATTTATTTGGATATTAATGGCTTTGCTCGATGAAAAGGGATTTCGCCATTAAAATTGCCAGAAGGCCAGTCAGCAATTTACACTGTGGGGGGGGGATACATCGGTACTCAGTGGAGCATACATCACATATACCTGAATGATGCATGGATTAATCACAGAAAAATTAAAGGGGAGCTATGGATTGTCTTATAAATGTTGTTACAATGTAGTGTTGTCCCGATACCAATATTAATGATTTCGATACTTTTCGGTACTTTTCTAAATAAAGGGGACCACAAAAAAATTGCGTTGTTGGCTTTATTTTAACAAAAAAATCTTAGGGTACGTTAAACATATGTTTCTTATTGCAGTTAAGTCCTTGAATAAAAAAGTGAACATACAAGACAACTTGTTTTTTATTAGTAAGTAAGCAAACAAAGGCTCCTAATTAGTCTGCTGACGTATGCAGTAACATATTGTGTCATTTATCATTCTATTATTTTGTCAACATTATTAAGGACAAGTGGTAGAAAATGAATTATTAATCTACTTGTTCATTTACTGTTAAAATTGCGTTATTGGCTTTATTTTAACAAAAAATCTTAGGGTACGTTAAACATATGTTTCTTATTGCAGTTAAGGCCTTGAATAAAATAGTGAACATACAAGACAACGTGTCTTTTATTAGTAAGTAAGCAAACAAAGGCTCCTAATTAGTCTGCTGACGTATGCAGTAACATATTGTGTCATTTATCATTCTATTATTTTGTCCACATTATTAAGGACAAGTGGTAGAAAATGAATTATTAATCTACTTGTTCATTTACTGTTAATATCTGCTTACTTTCTCTTTTAACATGTTCTATCTACACTTCTGTTAAAATGTAATAATCACTTATTCTTCTGTTGTTGGATACTTTACATTAGTTTTGGATGATACCACACATTTGGGTATCAATCCGATACCAAGTAGTTACAGGATCATCCATTGGTCATATTCAAAGTCCTCATGTGTCCAGGGACATATTTCCTGAGTTTAGAAACATAATATAATTTTTTTTTAAACGAAAGATGTTGTGATGCCAAAAAATATTGACGTAATCATAGTAGTATCGACTAGATACGTGCCTGTACTTGATATCATTACAGTGGATGTCAGGTGTAGATCCACCAATGGCGTTTGTTTACATTTTGACAACAATGATCTACGGTGTGTAGTGAAGCATGTTTAGCTATTCCTCGTCCTACAGGGATGATACTTGTAAGAAACGTACTTTATTTGTCGCCATGGAGATGAGGATTAGTGATTTAGAAGTTGCTAAAACACTGCAGACTGTGGATGGACGTTAACCGCTAGCTAGTTAGCCATGTCGTAAAGCACCTCTTCCTGAGGGCGTTTCAGTGTTATAACTTCACATTTATCGTTTCTTTTTAAGCCAAAATGCGTCTGTTCTCCCTTTTTTGTCTACACACTGTGTTTACTTGTAAGTACCCCGTGATTGTGCGCTGCCGAACATGCTCCTCTGCTCGTAAACCAGCAATGTCATGACGTGACGACGACGCGGTATGTTCAGAGGCGACATAGTACCGAAAATGATTCATTAGTATCGCGGTACTATACTAATACCTGTATACCGTACAACCCTATTACTATGTTGGATACTCATGTTAAACAATGCCAAAGCGTCAAATCATAAGGTTCATGCAATTTGGCATAAGATGGCAGGCAGTTTTTAGAAATCTGTGGGTAGGGTTTTTGCAGTCTGGCTACATTGTGATGTCACGGCGTGACAGGAGCTCCTCTCCCTCTGTTTCGGGCTTTAAGGAAACACAAAAAAAGGTAGGATAAAGTATTATTTTCATATAATCTTGGTTTGCGCGTTATAACACCGATGCACAACATGAATGCTGCTAAAACCAGATTATTTAAGCCGCTCTGAATTGTGGAGTGTGCAGGTGTACCTAATGTTGTGACCGGGTGAATCTACGTAATGTTTATTTTTGACCATGTCTGGAAAAAAAAAAATATATATATATATATATATATATATATATATATATATATATATATATATATATATATATATATATATATATATATATATATATATATATATATATATATATTTTTTTTATTTATTTTTTTTTTAAAGATAAATTATGATACTTTTGGAGAGGGTGGGGCGTGGTCTCATTTACCTCCACAAACGACATCTTGAAGACAGCCTCGAAAAACGGTAATAAAAGTGACTTTGGAGCAACATTCACGCAATATTTACACAAAAGTATACCCAGTATGTATTCTCTAGACCAGGGGTTCTTAACTTTTTTGACCTCGGGACACAATTTTTCCACTATAGAGAGAACCTGAGCCCACTCAATATTACCACTGAATTAGCAAACTTACTCTTGATTTTAATCATATTTATGTTACATATTTACAGTTTACAACCTTGTCAAATTATATGTGTTAATCACAAAGACTATTATTTATTTGACACACACAAACCATAGCTCAGGCTGATTAGAAAAATAAGCACAAACCAACAATATTCTACAAGAAATTTTTTTATTTTTTTTTGGTCATAAAGAAATACAATCATGTGTGCTTACGGACTGTATCCCTTGCAGACTGTATTGATATATATATTGATATATAATATAGGAACCAGAAATATTAATAACAAAAACAAACAACCCTTTTGTGCGAATGAGTGTAAATGGTGGAGGGAGGTTTTTTGGGTTTAGTGCACTAATTGTAAGTGTATCTTGTGTTTTTTATGTTAATTTAATAAAAATACAAAATAAAAATTTTAATTAATTAATTTATTAATTTATTTATTTTAAGTTTGGGTACCACTGATCTAAATGAATAATGAATATGTTTCTTAACTAAACTGTCAATGAAATTAAAGTGCAAATGAAAATACATAGTCACTATTTTAGTCATATTTTTTGCGCTTAAGAACTATTGTATGACTTTAGCTCCAGACTTGTTTGAGATTGTCATTTTTGCCACAATTGGTGGAAAAGTCAATTGCAACTGCGGGCCACAGCTGAGGAAAATATATTTAGTGGCCCAACAAAGGTTAAAAAACACTGACCTTGAGCAGTGTTTTTCAACCACTGTGAGATACAGTCTGGTGTGCCGTGGGAGATGATCTAATTTCAACTATTTGGGTTAAAAATATTTTTTGCAAACCAGTAATTATTGTTTGCAAATGATGTGTTGTTATTGAGTGTCGGTGCTGTCTAGAGCTCGGCAGAGTAACCGTGCAATACTCTTCCATATCAGTAGGTGGCAGCCGGTAGCTAATTGCTTTGTAGATGTCGGAAACAGCGGGAGGCAGTGTGCAGGTAAAAAGGTGTCTAATGCTTAAACCAAAAATAAACAAAAGGTGAGTGCCCCTAAAAAAAGGCATTGAAGCTTAGGTAAGGCTATGCAGAACAAAACTAAAACTGAACTGGCTACAAAGGAAAAAAAAACAGAATGCTGGACGACAGCAAAGACTTACTGTGGAGCAAAGACGGTGTCCACAAAGTGCATCCGAACATGACATGACAATCTACAATGTCCCCACAAAGAAGGATAAAAACAACAGGAATATTCTTGATTGCTAAAACAAAGTAGATGCGGGAAATATCGCTCAAAGGAAGACATGAAACTGCTATAGGAAAATACCAATAAAAGGGAAAAGCCACCAAAATAGGAGCACAAGACAAGAACTAAAACACTACACACAGGAAAAAAACAAAAACCTCAAAATAAGTCACGGTGTGATGTGACAGTGGTGACAGTACACCTACTTTGAGACAAGAGCTATATTGATGCATGGTTGGTTATGGTTTAAAGTCATATCCAACAATGGCGACAACGGCTTTATACTGTCTACTGAGTTTTGTTTTTTAACGATTTCTGCTGGTGGTGTGCCTCTGGATTTTTGTCAATGCAAAAAATGTGCCTTGGCTCAAAAAAGGTTGAAAAACACTTATCTAGAGCACAAGGAAGTGTTTTAAATGCATCATAGGACCCCTTTAAAAACAATGTTGAATAAAGCAATCTTGCAATAACAAAATATTAAACATATATGAATGTTTTAACAGAGTAATAATTTTAAATGTCATTCTAACATAACATTTTAAATAGGGATGTCCGATATTGTCCAACTCTTTAATTACCGATACCGATATCAACCGATACCGATATCAACCGATATATACAGTCGCGGAATTAACACATTATTATGCTTAATTTGGACAACCAGGTATGGTGAAGATAAGGTACTTTTAAAAAAATAATAATAAAATAAAATAAGATAAATAAATTAAAAACATTTTCTTGATAAAAAAGAAAGTAAAACAATATAAAAACAGTTACATAGAAACTAGTAATTAATGAAAATGAGTAAAATTAACTGTTAAAGGTTAGTACTATTAGTGGACCAGCAGCACGCACAATCATGTGTGCTTACGGACTGTATCCCTTGCAGACTGTATTGATATATATTGATATATAATGTAGAGAATATTAATAACAGAAAGAAACAACCCTTTTGTGTGAATGAGTGTGAATGGGGGAGGGAGGTTTTTTGGGTTGGTGCACCAATTGTAAGTGTATCTTGTGTTTTTTATGTTGATTTAATAAAAAAATTAAAAAATAAATAAATAAATAAAACGATACCGATAATAAAAAACCTGATACCGATAATTTTCGATATTACATTTTAACACACATCTCTAATTTTAAATAATTGCACAAAAATATAACTGCTTTTCATGACCTTTTTTAAAAAAAAAAAGTGTCCCTTTCTGGGTCGCGGGGGGTGCTGGAGCCTATTTCCCTTTCTAATAAATGTGTTGGATTTATTATTTTTCCTGAGTCCACAAGATTTCCAGAGCTGAGCACAAAAGCAGATTAGCTTGTTTTAAAGTGGAGGGAAGAAAAAAAAAAAAAGAAGCATTAATTAAGTACCACTACAGGGGATTAGAATCTAATTATGTTTTTGGAGCAGAAAGAAATGTTCCGTGTTAGGGGAGGATAACTGCGTGGTGTTATCTGCTTACCACAATGGCGCCCTTTCTTCCGCCGTCCCCCTCGTGCACCATTGTGGGTCTGATTTAAGATCCCCCAGCTAATGGGCATACCTGCCTGGCAACGTGACTTCTTAGCAGGTGACTGCTGTCAAGTAGGTCTAAAATAACAGGTAAATGAATCGGCAATAAAATGGACTTAGGGGTAACGGGTTGGGGTGCCCATTATTGCCGCTCCTAGTCACTGAAGAGATGCCATTCACTTGCCTTAAGAAGGCTGCATTTTTCACCACTTGGTGGCCGGCGGCCCCCTCACGTCGTACACAACTAATAGAAGGCTCGCCGCTTGAGCTCCCAGCCTTTCTTTCACTCGCTCTCCCTCCACCACCCCCTTTTCTCTCCCGTAAGATTATCAGTTTTGATTACCGCTGGCAACAGGCTCTTAGCAGCAGTCGGAAGCGGCGTCTCGCAGCCCTGAAAGGCCCTCAGCGGGTCGCATGAAGCTTTTGAAATTATGGGGCTCGGCTCAGAGGGTGAAAGTGCCTCGCTCGCCGCCGCCGCAACGCCATTTAATCAACTCCTGACTTTTGATCGTCAAATAATGGCTAATTAGAGTCGCACCTGCCCACGGGGTTAAAGGGTGGAAAGTGATTTAATGGGAGCAAAGATATCAGAGAAGAGACAAGAAAATGGCGGCGGTGTATTGTGATGTCTGTGTCTCGGGCTGACATGGGTGGAATAAATCAGTGGCCATGTTTGTATGTGCAGCGAGCGCCAGGAAAGCACAATTAGCTGTTTTCACAATGTATGACTGACAAGGGTGGTGGGGGTGCGAGGCCAAAGTCTGACTTTGATGAGTGCTTTTGTGTTCGCTCCATGCTGTATCGCAAAGCGCAACATCAGGTAGACGCAGTCATAGGCGTCCATCTACATTTCTGCCAGTGTGTGTCCCGATACCAATATTTTGGTACCGGTACCGGTAATAAAAGTATTTTGGTACTTTTCTAAATAAAGGGGACCAAAAAGTCGGTAATTGAAATCGTAAATGAGAATACATTTTTGGGAGTAATAATTGATAGTAAACTATCATGGAAACCTCATGTCAGACACATTAAAACAACAATCTCCAAAAGCCTCTCAATTATAAACAAAGCAAAACTATACCTCAATGAAAATGCACTCCGTACTCCATACTGCACCTTGGTACTGCCATACCTTACATACTGTGTTGAAGTATGGGGGAATGCTTACCACAACACAATTCATCCTCTGATCATATTACAGAAAAGAGCAGTGCGGATCATTCACAACGTTGGTTATTTAGAACATACTCATAATCTGTTTATGCAATCAAAGTTGCTCAAATTTGATGACATTGTTAAATATAATACATTAATAATCTTATATAAAACATTTAACAAATTATTGCCGCCTAATCTACAACGTTTTTTTATAAGACGAGTGCAGGCTCATAACTTGAGAGGCTTTGGATATTTCTTATTGCCGAGAGCTCAAACCACTCGTAAAAGTTTTTGTGTGTCTGTATGCGGAGTAAAGCTATGGAACAAACTGGACTTACATCATTATACAAACATGGGGTCTGGTTCAAATATAGAGATGAGGGTCTTTAATTTGACCTGCTGCTGTACTCTGTCTCAAAGTGTTAACATGTGCTCAATGTTTCCTTACCATTATTGCTATGTTGTCTATTACTATTATTGCTTTGTTGTCTATTACCATTGTTGGTATATTCTTTATTCCTACATTGTTGATACAAATTATTGTTACAGTGTAATAATCATTGTTACCTGTGGTAATGCCACTATGATACAACATCTGTATTATAATCCTTGAACAAAGTAAGAGTGAAACTCATGTGAATAATCACTGAATGGAGAACTGGGGGTGGGATTAAATAAATTATCTTCTTCCCACTCCCTTTCAGGCAAAACTGGACAATCATGCATTACATACTATACATTACCTTTTGCACTATATTAATTTATATTATTATGTGTTGTCAACTTTGTACTTTTTTATGTCATTGCCTGAAATAAATGAAAAAATGAACACATTAGTATGGGGAACATATTCTACCATTAATTAGTTGCTTATTAACATGCAAATTAGTAACATATTAGCTCTTAATTAGTCATTATTAAGTACTTATTAATGCCTTATTCTGCATGGCCTTATTATACAACCAGTAAGCCATTAACTAAGAGTCTTCCCTCAATAACCTTAGAAGTATTGCTTATTAGTAACCCTAACCCTAACCCTCATATGTTCCCCTAGTGTCCAAATAACTCTAAATGTTACTAATTTGCATGTTAATAAGCAACCAATTAATGGTGAATTTGTTCCCCATACTAAAGTGTTCCCAAAATGTCATTATTGGCTTTATTTTAAGAAAAAAAAATCTTACGGTACATTAAACATATGTTTCTTATTGCAATTATGTCCTTAAATAAAATAGTGAACATACAAGACAACTTGTCTTTTAGTAGTAAGTAAACAAACAAAGGCTCCTAATTAGTCTGCTGACGTATGCAATAACATATTGTGTCATCTATCATTCTATTATTTTGTCAAAATTATGGTAACACTTTAGTATGGGGAATATATTCACCATTAATTAGTTGCTTATTAAAGTAACAAAGACTTTTTTTAGAGTTGTTTGGACACTAGGGGAACATATAAGGGTTAGGGTTAGGGTTACTAATAAGCAATAATTCTGAGGTTATTGAGGGAAGACTCTTAGTTAATGGCTTACTGGTTGTATAATAAGGCCATGCAGAATAAGGCATTAATAAGTACTTAAAAATGACTAATAAAGGGCCAATATGTTACTAATTTGCATGTTAATAAGCAACTAATTAATGGTGGATACATGTTCCCCAAAATAATATTAAAGATTGAAATTCGCCATCAATCCCATTGTCCGTAGGTGTTCGGGCCCCGAAGAACCCACGGGATCGGTGCCAATGCACGCACTGTCACTCGCCAACATCCAAGTATGTGCTGAAGAGTTGCACTGTAGTCTTTTTACTGTCAGACTCTTATTTAAAACCACATGTTTGATTACATCATTGTCAAGGCAGTGATGTGTTTTTTTATTTCCTTTAAATTCATATGCTCTAATCCAGGGGTGTCAAACTCATTTTAGCTCAGGGGCCGCATGGAGGAAAATCTGTGCACACGAGGGCCGGACTATTAAAATCATGGCATTAAAACAAAAAAAATAAAGACAACTTGAGATTGTTTTCTTTGTCTTACTTGGGCCAAAAATAGAACAAACACATTCTGAAAATATTACAATAAATATATAGAAAAAAATACCGGCAGTGGTAAAGTTTAGATCTATGAAGGAAAGAAGAAAGTGAAGGAATGTTTATAACTGAATACATTTACATATGCAGAAAAATGTGGGTATTTTTGTATTATTTTTTAAATGAATTAAGTAATGTTTATGACAACCTTTTTCCAAAACACAATATAGAATGTGAGATATAACAGGATAATGCATACAGTTATCATTTGTTTTCAAAACAGTTACCGTAATTTTGGGAGTATAAGTCGCTCCGGAGTATAAGTCGCACCGGTCGGAAATGCATAATAAAGAAGTAAAAAAAACATATATAAATCGCACTGAAGTATAAGTCACATTTTTTGGGGGAAATTTATTTGATAAAACCCAACACCAAGAATAGACATTTGAAAGGCAATTTAAAATAAATAAAGACTAGTGAACAACAGGCTGAATAAGTGTATGTTATATGAGGCATAAATAACCAACTGAGAACGTGCCTGGTATGTTAACGTAACATATTATGGTAAGAGTCATTCAAATAACTATAACATATAGAACATGCTATACGTTTACCAAACAATCTGTCACCCCTAATCGCTAAATCCCATGAAATCTTATACGTCTAGTCTCTTACGTGAATGAGCTAAATAATATTATTTGATATTTTACGGTAATGTGTTAATAATTTCGCACATAAGTCGCTCCTGAGTATAAGTCGCAACCCCGGCCAAACTATGAAAAAAAACTGCGACTTATAGTCCGAAAAATACAGTACCAAAAAGTGGGACCCCAAAAATGTACTGTGGGACCCCATTTGTATGACTTGATGGGGTCCCTGGTACCCTATTTTGAAAATTCCTAGCACCTACACTGATGGAGTATTGGTGCGTGCAAAACAGCAGCAGGCGGCTGTGGCCTGCGGGCCGGTTTTAATACAAATCAAATATAATCCGGGGGGCCATATATAATTAATTTGCGGGCCGGATCTGGCACCACTGCTCTAATCACTGTTAAAACAGGTTGCTCATTAAGGTAACAAAAAAGTAATTTACTTTAAAAGATAATTGTTATCAAATACTTCTTGATCCCATTTTTTGCTTTGATAAAATAAAAAAAAGTATCGATTGTCAAACTGTGGTACGCCAAAGAGTGTGATTTAACTATTGTATTTATTTATTTTAAATCTGTGTTTTCCAGCCAGGCAAATTATATTGTTGATGTAAATGATTGTATCTGCTGTACAGATTTACTTAAGAAAAGAGAAGTTGGGTAGCATTTTATTAAACGAAACCAGTTTTCTTTTAGGTCATATAAAAAATTATTTTTATACAGTCTGGTGTGCCGTGGGATATTATCTACTTTCACCTATTTGGGTTAAAAATATTTTTTGCAAACCAGTAATTATAATTCGCAAATAATGTGCCGTTGTTGAGTGCCGGTGCTGTCTACAGCTCGGCAGAGTAATCGTGTAATACTCTTCCATATCAGTAGGTGGCAGCCGGTAGCTAATTGCTTTGTAGATGTCGGAAACAGGTCGTGTGAGACGACGATGGTTTGTCGTGATCACAATGGGCAGGTAAAAAGGTTGTCTAAAGCTTAAACCAAAAATAAACAAAAGGTGAGAGCCCCTAAGACGGGGGTCGGCAACCCGCGGCTCTTAGCGCCGCCCTAGTGGCTCTCTGGAGATTTTTCAAAAATGTATGAAGAATGGAAAAAGAAGAGGGGAAAAAAATCAATTTTTTTGTTTTAGTATGGTTTCTGTAGGAGGACAAACATGACACAAACCTCCCTAATTGTTATAAATCACACTGTTTATATTAAACATGCTTCACTGATTGGAGTAATTGGCGAGCGCCGTTTTGTCCTACTTATTTTGGCGGTCCTTGAACTCACCGTATAGTTTGTTTACATGTATATTTTTCTCCGACTTTCTAGGACGTGTTTTATGCCACTTCTTTTTCTGTCTCATTTTGTCCACCACACTTTTAACGTTGTGCATGAGTGCACAAAGGTGAGTTTTGTTGATGTTATTGACTTGTATGGAGTGCTAATCAGACATATTTGGTCACTGCATGACTGCAAGCTAATCGATGCTAACATGCTATTTAGGCTAGCGATATGTACATATTGCATCATCATGCCTCATTTGTAGGTATATATTTGAGGTCATTTAGTTTCCTTTAAGTCCTCTTAATTAAATTTATATCTCATGACACATGTAATATGGCTTTTAATTTTTTGCGGCTCCAGGCAGATTTGTTTTTGTATTTTTGGTCCAATATGGCTCTTTCAACATTTTGGGTTGCGGACCCCTGCCCTAAGAAAAGGCATTGAAGCTTAGGGATGGCTATGCAGAACGAAACTAAAACTGAACTAGCTAGAAAGTAAACAAAAACAGAATGCTGGAGGACAGCAAAGACTTACAGCGTGTGGAGCAGAGACGGCGTCCACAAAGTGCGTCCGTACATGACATGACAATCAATAAGGTCCACACAAAAAAAGATAGCAACAACTTAAATGTTCTTGATTGCAGGTGCAACAGGAAAATACCAAAAAAACAGGAAAAGCCACCAAAATAGGAGCGCAAGACAAGAACTAAAACACTACGCACGGGAAAACACCAAAAAACTCCAAATAAGTCACGGTGTGATGTAACAGGTGGTGACAGTACACCTACTTTGAGACAAGAGCTATAGTGATGCATGCTTGGTTATGGTTTAAAGTCATATCCAACAATTGCGACGACAACTTTTTACTGTCTACTGAGTCTCATTTTTTAATGATTTCTGCCGGTGGTGTGCCTCTGGATTTTTTTCAAAGAAAAAAATGCGCCTCGGCTCAAAAAAGGTCGAAAAACACTGCAATAGTTGTCATGTGCTAACACGCTCCACTGCATGTCACAAGGCAGAGGAGTCCCTTTTGCAAAGACGAGGTTTGCTCGTGTTGGCCCCCCCTAAGTTGTGCTTGATAGAGCGCCCCCTGCCTTAACACACTGGGGTGAAGGATCAAAGCATATTAAAGATGACCTATACGTGTCAGTGCGTTGATCTAAGACCAGGTGGTACCTCTCTCATGCTGTTCGCACCCCCCCGCTAGCGACAACTTAGTCCCAGCTCTCCATTGTTCAGGCACAAAAGGCTATGTAAAGATTCGTCAGCGATTACAAAGCTGCAATGCCGCGACTCAATTACTCAAACGTTGTGTACCACTTTAAGATATAGGCGTTTGTTCGTGTGTGTGCGCGTGTGTGTGTGTGTGTGTGTGCGTAGCCCCTGTGAGATATTAACAGGATTGTGGCTGTGTCAGCACCGCCACCCTATGTTTTTAGTCTTTCATGTTCCATTTATTTGACCCCTGCCCTTCAAACATACGGCAGCTTCCCTTTATACACAACTCGGCACCTTTGCACACATACACAAACAGGCAAGCGCACACAAACACACACACACACACACACACACACACTTCTCGGCATACAACAGAGCAATCAATTTCTTTCCGTGACCCTCTCCCTCTTTGTGCTATCACAAACCATATTTGCCCCATCCAATCAGTTTGATTAATCATGCACCAAACTGCAGGTTTGCAATCAGATGACCAGAGCATTGCAGACCCCCAACACACACAACCACACACACACACACACACACACACACACACACACACACACACACAGGCACAGACATACACTCTCGTGCTTGTGGCTGAGTATTTCCCCATAGACATCCTCAGTGTGACAGCACCATAAACTGGCCATTTATCAAAGTGTCCCCTCAGTGTACACACACACACACACACACAGATTAGATGGATACTCCCCAAGCATTGTCTAACTGATAAACAAAAAAAACATTAAAAAAAAAGGAGGGATCATAAAGTTTGTTTCCCTAAAATGAAGCATATAAATGATAGGAGTGTCATTCAAAACATTTTGAATCGAACGGTACCCAATTTTATATATCTATAAAAACATGCACTTGACTACGCGTTAGGGTTGTCCCGATACCAATATTTTGGTACCGGTACTAAAATTATTTCAATACTTTTCACTACTTTTCTAAATGAAGGGCACCACAAAAAATTGCATTATTGGCTTTATTTGAACAAAAAATCTTAAGGTACATTAAACTTATGTTTCTTATTGCAAGTTGGCCTTAAATAAAATAGTGAACATACAAGACAACTTGTCTTTTATTAGTAAGTAAACAAACAAAGGCTCCTAATTTAGCTGCTGACATATGCAGTAACATATTGTGTCATGTATCATTCTATTATTCTGTCAAGATTATTAAGGACAAGTGGTAGAAAATGAATTATTAATCTACTTGTTCATTTACTGTTAATATCTGCTTACTTTCTCTTTTAACATGTTCTATCTTCACTTCTGTTAAAATGTAACAATCACTTATTCTTCTGTTGTTTGATACTTGACATTAGTTTTGGATGATACCACATTTTTAGGCATCAATCCGATACCAAGTCGATTACAGGATCATACATTGGTCATCCAGGGACATATTTCCTGAGTTTATAAACATAATATACATTTAGAAAAAAACGAAAGATGTTGTGATGCCAAAAAATATCGATGTAATCATAGTAGTATCGACTAGATACGCTACTGTACTTGGTATCATTACAGTGGATGTTAAATGTAGATCCACCAATGGCGTTTGTTTACATTTCTATGCCGGTGAGCTACGGTGTGTAGTGAAGCATGTTTAGCTATTCCTCGTCCTGCAGGGATGATACTTGTAAGAAACGTACTTTATTTGTCGCCATGGAGGCGAGGATTAGTGATTTAGAAGTCGCTAAAACACTGCCGACTGGGGCTGGACTTTAGCCGCTCGCTAGCTAGCCATGTCTTAAAGCACCTCGTCCGGTGGGCATTTCAGTGTTATAACTTCACCTTAATCGTTAGTTTTTAAGCCAAAACGGATTTTAAATTGTTTATCATTATGTAATTTTTATATTGTTGTGTATTTTCAATCATGTGTAATTTTATTGTGGATGTTAGATGCGCCGTAAAAGTACTACAGATGGAAATTAGCATGGGGCTAAATCTGGTGCAGCCATCTTCTTAATGTAACTGCACATTGTCCTTCAAATAAACAAAATACAAATATTGTGTCATTTTCCATTCTATTATTTTGTCAAAACTAAGGACAAGTGGTAGAAAATTAGTTATTAATCTACTTGTTCATTCACTGTTAATATCTGCTTACTTTTTCTCTTAACGGGTTCTATCTACACTTCTGTTAAAATGTAATAATCACTTATTCTTCTGTTGTTTGATACTTTACATTAGTTTTGGATGATACCGATACTTTTCGGAGGCGGTATAGTACCGAATATGATTCATTGGTATCGCGGTACTATACTAATACCAGTATACCGTACAACCCTACTACGCATAGACAAAAAGTACAATGGTGCAGTATATGGGTGTAATTTATTTTATTTAATTTTTTGAATGAATCACAATTATTCATTGATTTAAAAAAAAAAAAAATAGATTTAACCATTATATTTATTTATTTATTTATTTTAAATCTGTGTTTTCCAGCCAGGCAAATTATATTTTTTATTGATGATTGTATCTGCTGTACAGATTTAGTTAAGAAAAGAGAATTTGGTTAGCATTTCATTAATCAAAACCAGTTTTCTTTTAGGTCATATAAAAATTTATTTTTATATAAAAAACATTTCCTACGCTTTGACCCCTGCGGCTTATCAAATGGTGTGGCTAATTTATGGATTTTTATTCACTAACGGCCATATTGTTTTGTGTTTAATAGTTTGCATTAAACACAAGCAGAGACACTGAAAAATATGTGTTATTGTTTATGCTATAGCGCCATCTTTCGGACTTTGCGGGTTGAAAATGTACTTCCTGTCTTAACTCCTTGAACCGGAAGTAAAACTGTCCATAGCATTTCTGTTTGAAAAGAATCTTCATTCATCACAACGTTTGTAGGTTTTATCATTTAACTGAAACAATTCATACCTGCTAAACCGTCACATGTGATGTCCGTAGGAGTGTTCATTCATATTTGTACGTGCCATCGTAACGTAATGAAGCTAGCGTCATTAGCATTAGCTAATAGGCTAACACGTTTAAGAGGTTCCGCAGCCTCCTTTGCAGAACCTCCAGGTTCTGTAACAGCTTCTTCCCTCAGGCCATAAGACTCTTGAACGCATCAAAATAATCCTCTCAATTCCCCCAGAAAACGGATTAACTCGCTGGAACATAAACACAATATAACATACATCCGTAAACATGGATGCATATGCAAAAGTGCAATATATTTATCTGTACAGTAAATCTATTTATATCTGCACCTTATTGCTCTTTTATCCTGCACTACAACGAGTTAATGCAACAAAAAAAATTATCATCTGTACTGTAAAGTTCAAATTTGAATGACAATAAAGGAAGTCTAAGTCTAAAGTTAAGAGTGTCTGTGTTGGTATTATTAACTTACAACGGCATTATTTTTGTATTATTTCAGTTTCACAAATTCACTATAACCTCAACTTGGAGTTATTGAGTCTGTTTAGCTGATTGGAGAGCTAGCTTCCGCAGCTTGTGGGTCCATGGTGATGACTTCTGTTTTGTTCAATCAGCCGTTTTACTGCCTTGTTACAGGCATAGTTTGGAAACAGTTAAGGTATGTAAATTCACACATAATAACTTATTTCAAAACGTGTATATCATGTAGGGCTGCAACAACTAATCGATTAAATCGATAAAAATCGATTATAAAAATAGTTGGCGATTAATTTAGTCATCGATTCGATGGATCTATGCTATGCGCATGCGCAGAGGCAATTTTAATTTTAATTTTTTAATGTATTTATTTTTTTTTTTTTTTATAAACCTTTATTTATAAACTGCAACATGTACAAACAGCTGAGAAACAATAATCAAAATAAGTATGGTGCCAGTATGTTGTTTTTTTTCAGTAAAATACTGGAAAGGATAGTAGTTTGTCTCTTTTATCCAATTATTAATCGATTAATCGAAGTAATAATCGACAGATTAATCCATACTTGCCAACCCTACCGGTTTTACCGAGAAAACTCCCGGAATTCAGCGCCTCTCCCGATAAACTCCCGGAATTCAGCCGGAGCTGGAGGCCACGCCCCCTCCAGCTCAATGCGGACCTGAGTGGGGACAGCGGCGACAGTCTGTTTTCACGTCCGCTTTCCCACGATATAAACAGCGTGCCTGCCCAATCACGTTATAACTGTAGAATGATCGAGGGCGAGTTCTTGGGTTCTTATGTGGGTTTATTGTTAGGCAGTTTCATTAACGTCCTCCCAGCGCGGTAACAACACACAACGACAGCAGTCACGTTTTCGTCTACCGTAAAGCAGTTCGTCTGCCGTAAACAGCAATGTTGTGACACTCTTAAACAGGACAATACTGCCATCTACTGGATAGCCTCCGGAACACTGAAATTCAAGTATTTCTTTTATTCATATGTATTATAAAATAAATATATATATATATATATATATATATATATATATATATATATATATATATATATATATATATATATATATATATATATATATATATATATATATATATATATATATATATATATATATATAAATACACTACCGTTCAAAAGTTTGGGGTCACATTGTAATGTCCTTATTTTTGAAGGAAAAGCACTGTACTTTTCAATGAAGATAACTTTAAACTAGTCTTAACTTTAAAGAAATACACTCTATACATTGCTAATGTGGTAAATGACTATTCTAGCTGCAAATGTCTGGTTTTTGGTGCAATATCTACATAGGTGTATAGAGGCCCATTTCCAGCAACTATCACTCCAGTGTTCTAATGGTACAATGTGTTTGCTCATTGGCTCAGAAGGCTAATTGATGATTAGAAAACCCTTGTGCAATCATGTTCACACATCTGAAAACAGTTTAGCTCGTTACAGAAGCTACAAAACTGACCTTCCTTTGAGCAGATTGAGTTTCTGGAGCATCACATTTGTGGGGTCAATTAAACGCTCAAAATGGCCAGAAAAAGAGAACTTTCATCTGAAACTCGACAGTCTATTCTTGTTCTTAGAAATGAAGGCTATTCCACAAAATTGTTTGGGTGACCCCAAACTTTTGAACGGTATTGTGTGTATATATATATATATATATATATATATATATATATATATATATAGCTAGAATTCACTAAAAGTCAAGTATTTCATATATATATATATATATATATATATATATATATATATATATATATATATATATATATATATATATATATGAAATACTCGAGTTGGTGAATTCTAGCTGTAAATATACTCCTCCCCTCTTAACCACGCCCCCAACCACGCCCCGCGCCCCCAACCATGCCCCCGCCCACCCCCCACCTCCCGGAATCGGAGGTCTCAAGGTTGGCAAGTATGGATTAATCGATTATCAAATTAATCGTTAGTTGCAGCCCTAATATCATGTATATCTATCTATGTGGGAAAAATATGTTTTCCTTCTAAAATTCACTCTATTACACGTAAAACACGATAATATTACAATTTGTTTCTAGTAAAACTACAACTTTGGTTTTCTGGTTATTTAAATACCTTTTTTCGTTTGTGACTTTGCAAGGCTCTTACGCTTCAGGTCCATTTACATAATTCTGACTTTTTAATGCACCCAGAGTCCCTGCCATTATTTATGTTGCAGTGGTCAATAGTAATAATGGAAATATGTTTATGGACGCCTCATATCGGGGGCGGGCTCTGAAACTGCTGTATCAGTTGATGATTTAAAAGCCCTCTTCCCCTTTCCCATTATTAAGCTTCTCTTTGTGTGACGCTCGCACGTTTGGTGTGTCTTTCTCCTTTTTCTCACCATCAATCTTTCAGACTGGAGGTAACAAACACATCTCTGCTTTCCTGGCTTTCAAACAATTGTGACTGGTTCTTATTTGTCTGCCAATGATTTAGTGGCACACTTGAGTATTTTAGCTGCTAGGTAGTTGTGTTCAATAGGCAATAACAATGAATAAGCATGA
Source organism: Entelurus aequoreus (assembly GCF_033978785.1). NCBI lineage: Eukaryota > Metazoa > Chordata > Actinopteri > Syngnathiformes > Syngnathidae > Entelurus > Entelurus aequoreus. The sequence goes on from NC_084737.1 coordinate 72,375,969, forward strand.
GGCAAAGAGCAAAATGGGACTGCACACATGGTAAACGGCTTCTGTGCTGGCCAGCTAGCAGCTCATTGAAGCCTGTTTTATTGCTGGCCTATGTTCCAGAGGGCACCCCGTGTCAGTATTCAGGATATGGGGGTTATCCTGCAGGCTGACCTGTGTATTGAGCCTGCTGGTGTAGCCCTTTTTTCCAAGAGTTAAAAGCATCGACTCGCTGGCAAGGCAGCCAAATGCGGCTTTTACCTTTTTCGCAGGCAGTCAATTCTGATATCAGACACAAAAACAGATGTTAAGGTTGTATCGCACTAGAATCCAGATAGATTGCCTCTCACATTAGTATGCCATTAATGAACATATGAGAGAATGAATGATCACTTGACAATTTTTTTATTACATTTTGGATTTTACTATGTATTTAATGCAAAACACAGTGGAGCATCCGGTGTTCTGGCACATCAACAGGAGTGGATTTGTGTCTGTATTAGGGTTGTCCCGATACCAATATTTTGGTACAGGTACCAAAATTATTCCAGTACTTTTCTATATAAAGGGGACCACAAAAAATTGCATTATTGGCTTTATTTTAACAAAAAATCTTGCGGTAATTAAACATATGTTTCCTATTGCAAGTTTGTCCTTAAATAGAATAGTGAACGTACAAGACAACTTGTCTTTTATTAGTAAGTATTTTTTTATATCTATAAAAACATGTACTTGACTACGTGTTAGGGATGTCCCGATACCAATATTTTGGTACAGGTACCAAAATTATTTAGATACTTTTCGGTACTTTTCTATATAAAGGGGACCACAAAAAAATTGCATTATTGGCTTTATTTTAACAAAAAATCTTGCGGTAATTAAACATATGTTTCCTATTGCAAGTTTATCCTTAAATAAAATAGTGAACGTACAAGACAACTTGTCTTTTATTAGTAAGTATTTTTTTATATCTATAAAAACATGCACTTGACTACGCGTTAGGGTTGTCCCGATACCAATATTTTGGTACCGGTACCAAAATTATTTAGATACTTTTCGGTACTTTTCAAAAATAAAGGCAACCACAAAAAATGGCCTTATTGGCTTTATTTTAACAAAAAAATCTTAGGGTACATTAAACATATGTTTCTTTTTGCAGGTTTGTCCTTAAATAAAATAGTGAACATACAAGACAACTTGTCTTTTATTAGTAAGTAAACAAACAAAGGCTCCTAATTTAGCTGCTGACATATGCAGTAACATATTGTGTCATTTATCATTCTATTATTCTGTCAAGATTATTAAGGACAAGTGGTAGAAAATGAATTATTAATCTACTTGTTCATTTACTGTTAATATCTGCTTACGTTCTCTTTTAACGTGTTCTATCTACACTTCTGTTAAAATGTAATAATCACTTATTCTTCTGTTGTTTGATACTTGACATTAGTTTTGGATGATACCACATTTTTAGGCATCAATCCGATACCAAGTCGATTACAGGATCATACATTGGTCATATTCAAAGTGAGTTTATAAACATAATATACATTTTTTTAAAAACGAAAGATGTTGTGATGCCAAAAAATATCGACGTAATCATAGTAGTATTGACTAGATACGCTACTGTACTTGATATCATTACAGTGGCTGTTTGGTGTAGATCCACCAGTGGCGTTTGTTTACATTGTGATGCCGGTGAGCTACGGTGTGTAGTGATTTGCAAGAAACTTACTTTATTTGTCGCCGATGATTATTGATTTAGAAGTCACTAAAACACTGCCGACTGGGGCTGGACTTTAGCCGCTCGCTAGCTAGCCATGTCTTAAAGCACCTCGTCCGGTGGGCATTTCAGTGTTATAACTTCACCTTAATTGTTAGTTTTTAAGCCAAAATGTGTTTTCAGAGGCGATATAGTACCGAATATGATTGTACGGTTGTATACCGTACAACCCTATTCTGTATCCTCAAACAAATCAGTGACAAAGCTTCTCAACCAATGAGTGACAATTACATTACACATTACCGTATGCACTCACTATGCTTGAAATCATAGTAGAAATATTAATACTGTGGTACCAAGGTTTTTGTCAGTAATCTGTTCCAAAGGGTCAAACAAAGATTGAATTTGACAAAAACCTTAGCAATTTTACCCTAAAGAAATAATACAAACACACAAATATATCAATACAAAACACATATTATAATGATTTCTCAGGGTTAGACGATACGGTATGATCGATATGCAGATGTATAACCGTCATCATGATATATTATTTGGCATGTAAATGGTAATAGAACCATTTCAAAGGCGGTAACATATTGTCATTTTCGGTTGTATAATTTTCCCCAAATGATACTGATGCTGATACTGATTTTTCCTCATTTTCAAAATAATTGAAAAATTAGATTTTTGATCACAAACAGACAAAAACACAGGATGTCAGTCTAACAATGTCAATTCAATATTTAAATGTTGTTTTTTTCACTATTGTCTCTGATTTAAATCCTGTGGATTTTACACTTAAATCCCTCCTGTGTCCAAGGACTTGTTTCCTTAGTTTGTAAAAAAAAAAATAGCAAAAATGACAAAATATTTTTTGATGATAAAAAGATATTGATCAAACCACTGTATTATCGACCATATAGGCAAGGAAAGCATATTTATAGAGCACAATTCTTACAAAAGGCAATTCAAGGTGCTTTTCAGGTAAATTACAAGAAGGCAAAAATGAGAATATAAAATATTCATAAAAAGAATCATAACTCAGATTAAAAAAACAGAAAATAAAATGATCATAAACTAAATCATAATTCAAATTAAAATCAATCAAATAATGTAGTGTAGATCAAATACTTTCAGTTGTCATATGGACAATTAAAAAGTGTTTTCAGCCTGGATTTGAACGTTGCCAACGTTGACGCCCGTCTCACATCTTCAGGAAGACTATTCCAGATTTTAAGAGTATAAAACTGAAACACATGATCTGAGGTTCTCAGAGCGCGAGATGGTTTATATGGCTATATGATATGGCTGGCATCATATACTGACACTATACTTGATACCGTTAATGTCGATAGCACAAAGCCAATACAGCGGCTCCATCTTGAGAAAAAAAAAAAAAAGTCAAAAGTAGGGATATCCGATTATATCAGACCGCCGATATTATCAGCCGATAAATGCTTTAAAAAGTAATATCGGAAATTATCGGTATCGGTTTGAAGATTATCAGTATCGGTTTCCAAAAGTAAAATGTGTGACTTTCTAAAACGCCGCTGTGTACACGGACGCAGGAAGATGTACAGAGCGCCAATTAATCCTTGAAGGCGCTGCCTTTGCGTACAGGCCCAGTCACATACTATCTACGGCTTGACACACGCACTAGCGAATGCAAGCATACTTGATCAACAGCCATACAGGTCACACTGAGGGCGGGCGTATAAACAACTTCAACACTGTTACAAATATGCGCCGCACCGTGAACCCGCGCCAAACGAGAACGACAAGCACATTTCGGGAGAACATCCGCACCGTAACACAACATAAACACAACAGAACAAATACCCAGAACCCCTTGCTGATGCTTGTTTTCATGCAGAAAAATCTACCTCTCACACGTGATGACGAGGAGAAAAAGAATTAGCCCACTCTTTGAGCTTCATCTGTTGCACAAATAGACTAATAGTCTGGATTGAGTGAAGCTGTTTTATTTATGTTTTGTGCCTTTTCTTCCCCATGCACTTTAAAGGATGGCTGTGTTATCTACTAGTCTAGACTGAAGCAGTTTCATTAATGTTGATGCACTTTAAAGGATGGCTGTGTTGTTTCCCATAGTTGTAGTGGGTATCAGGATTATTTCAGGGAGAACATGTCCCACATTCCAAGCTGCTGTTTTGAGGCATGTTAAAAAAAAATAATGCACTTTGTGACTTCAATAATAAATATGGCAGTGCCATGTTGGCACTTTTTTCCATAACCTGAGTTGATTTATTTTGGAAAACCTTGTTACATTGTTCAATGCATCCAGCGGGGCATCACAACAAAATTAGGCATAATAATGTGTTAATTCCACGACTATATACACTACCGTTCAAAAGTTTGGGGTCACATTGAAATGTCCTTATTTTTGAAGGAAAAGCACTGTACTTTTCAATGAAGATAACTTTAAACTAGTCTTAACTTTAAAGAAATACACTCTATACATTGCTAATGTGGTAAATGACTATTCTAGCTGCAAATGTCTGGTTTTTGGTGCAATATCTACACTACTGTTCAAAAGTTTGGGGTCACCCAAACAATTTTGTGGAATAGCCTTCATTTCTAAGAACAAGAATAGACTGTCGAGTTTCAGATGAAAGTTCTCTTTTTCGGGCCTTTTTGAGCGTTTAATTGACCCCACAAATGTGATGCTCCAGAAACTCAATCTGCTCAAAGGAAGGTCAGTTTTGTAGCTTCTGTAACGAGCTAAACTGTTTTCAGATGTGTGAACATGATTGCACAAGGGTTTTCTAATCATCAATTAGCCTTCTGAGCCAATGAGCAAACACATTGTACCATTAGAACACTGGAGTGATAGTTGCTGGAAATGGGCCTCTATACACCTATGTAGATATTGCACCAAAAACCAGACATTTGCAGCTAGAATAGTCATTTACCACATTAGCAATGTATAGAGTGTAATTCTTTAAAGTTAAGACTAGTTTAAAGTTATCTTCATTGAAAATAAGGACATTTCAATGTGACCCCAAACTTTTGAACGGTAGTGTACATAGGTGTATTAGAGGCCCATTTCCAGCAACTATCACTCCAGTGTTCTAATGGTACAATGTGTTTGCTCATTGGCTCAGAAGGCTAATTGATGATTAGAAAACCCTTGTGCAATCATGTTCAAACATCTGAAAACAGTTTAGCTCGTTACAGAAGCTACAAAACTGACCTTCCTTTGAGCAGATTGAGTTTCTGGAGCATCACATTTGTGGGGTCAATTAAACGCTCAAAATGGCCAGAAAAAGAGAACTTTCATCTGAAACTCGACAGTCTATTCTTGTTCTTAGAAATGAAGGCTATTCCACAAAATTGTTTGGCTGACCCCAAACTTTTGAACGGTAGTGTATATCGGTATCGGTTGATATCGCTATCGGTAATTAAGAGTTGGACAATATCGGAATATCGGCAAAAAAGCCATTATCGGACATCCCTAATCAAAAGCTATTATCATCCGTCAAACGTATATAATTTATATTGTGTATTGTGTATATCACATAACCCTAAAACAGACAGTATGATAACTGACATGCTATACAAAACCAGCGGAAAATGTTTTTGTGCCAAACTTTGTTGATAGATCAGTCTGGAATGTGTGCTTTCACTTCCTGTTGTGTGCAGCGTGATAAATTAAGCCAGAATAACTCCTGTCCTGATTGCTGCCGAATCTATAACGCCTCAATTAGTTCAAGTAAAAACGACGATGTGATTACAAAAATAGCGTATTTTTCTTCACCGTTCTCGTATAGACAGCAAGTATAGACATTGTCATATCCTACAGAATAATCTGAATTTGGGACTTTCCCTAAATGCCCGCCATTGTGAAAAAAAAGTCTGAGGGAGACTTCTGATTGTTTTTCCAAAGGAATTAGCTTGACCTGACCCTCTCGAGTCGAGCCACCTTATGAATGGCCGATGCTTTATTGGTTTTGTCCCTACAACAACACAACTCTCCGCAGCTCACCCCCGGCATTGTCACAAACAACTAGACTCACTTTTCCTCTCCTTGTCTCTGCGGCTCGGAGAAAAGACGGAGGGGGGGGGGAAAGCGCCAATGTTCCTACACAATCACAGGAGGCAACAGCGAGGTACGTGTGAGGCTGTGATAACACAGCGATGGGAGACAGATATGGGAAGGGCAGCGATGGTCACGCACTCAAACATGCACGCATAGATCTCAGCACTCTGGCACTAGCGGGCCACAAAGCAGACAGGAAACGCCGTGCGGAGGTTATTAGTGCTGAAACAGATGCGATATTTTGGCGTCATTGTTTAAATATGATCCATGGTAACTTTCATATTTAGTATGACAGTTAAACTGTCATATTGAGTAAAAAAAAACAAATGTTTCTGTTTGCAAACCTTACAAAAGCATACGTTTCTAGTAAAACTCACCAAGATGCATTATTTCAGGCATTATTAGACATTTTGCATGTTTGGTTTAGGAGTTATGTTTGAAATAATTGTTATTGGTTTTTTTGCATTATCTCAGGATTCTAAGACCATTACTGTCATATTGAGTAATAAAACAAAAATGTTTGTGTTTGCAAACCTTACGAAAGCATATTTTTCTGGTAAAACACACAAATATACATTATTTCAGGCAGTATTAGACATTTTTCATGTTTGGTTTAGGAGTTATGTTTGAATAATTGTTTGTTGTATTTTTCGCAATATCTCAGGATTCTAAGAACATTACTTTCATATTGAGTAAAAAACTAATTTTTGTGTTTGCAAACCTTACAAAAGCATATGTTTCTAGTAAAACTCACCAAGACACATTACTTCAGGCATTATTAGACATGTTGCATGTTTGGTTTAGGAGTTATGTTTGAATGCATTTGTATTGTTTTTTTCACATTATCTCAGGATTCTAAGAACATTACTGTCATATTGCGTAAAAAACTAATTTTTGTGTTTGCAAACCTTACAAAAGCATATATTTCTGGTAAAACACACAAATATACATTATTTCAACCATTATTAGACATTTTGCATGTTTGGTTTAGGAGTTATGTTTGAAATAATTGTTATTGGTTTTTTTGCATTATCTCAGGATTCTAAGAACATTACTGTCCTATTGAGTAAAAAAACAAAAATGTTTGTGTTTGCAAACCTTACAAAAGCATATGTTTCTGATAAAACACAAAAATATACATTATTTCAGCCTTTATTGGACATTTTGCATGTTTGGTTTAGGAGTTATGTTTGAATAAGTGTTTGTTGTATTTTTCGCAATATCTCAGGATTCTAAGAACATTACTTTCATATTGAGTAAAAAACTAATTTTTGTGTTTGCAAACCTTACAAAAGCATATGTTTCTAGTAAAACTCACCAAGACACATTACTTCAGGCATTATTAGACATTTTGCATGTTTGGTTTAGGAGCTATGTTTGAATGCATTTGTATTGTTTTTTTCACATTATCTCAGGATTCTAAGAACATTACTGTCATATTGCGTAAAAAACAAATTTTTGTGTTTGCAAACATTACAAAAGCATATATTTCTGGTAAAACACACAAATATACATTATTTCAACCATTATTAGACATTTTGCATGTTTGGTTTAGGAGTTATTTTTGAAATAATTGTTATTGTTTTTTTTGCATTATCTCAGGATTCTAAGAACATTACTGTCACATTGAGTAAAAAAACAAAAATGTTTGTGTTTGCAAACCTTACAAAAGCATATGTTTCTGATAAAACAAAAAAATATACATTATTTCAGCCATTATTAGACATTTTGCATGTTTGGTTTAGGAGTTATGTTTGAATAATTGTTTGTTGTATTTTTCGCAATATCTCAGGATTCTAAGAACATTACTGTCATATTGAGTAAAAAACTAATTTTTGTGTTTGCAAACCTTACAAAAGCATATATTTCTGGTAAAACCCACAAATATACATTATTTCAACCATTATTAGACATGTTGCATGTTTGGTTTAGGAGTTATGTTTGAAATAATTGTTATTGGTTTTTTTGCATTATCTCAGGATTCTAAGAACATTACTGTCATATTGAGTAAAAAAACAAAAATGTTTGTGTTTGCAAACCTTACAAAAGCATATGTTTCTGATCAAACACACAAATATACATTATTTCAGCCATTATTAGACATTTTGCATGTTTGGTTTAGGAGTTATGTTTGAATAATTGTTTGTTGTATTTTTCGCAATATCTCAGGATTCTAAGAACATTACTTTCATATTGAGTAAAAAACTAATTTTTGTGTTTGCAAACCTTACAAAAGCATACGTTTCTAGTAAAACTCACCGAGACACATTACTTCAGGCATTATTAGACATTTTGCATGTTTGGTTTAGGAGTTATGTTTGAATGCATTTGTACTGTTTTTTTCACATTATCTCAGGATTTTAAGAACATTACTGTCATATTGCGTAAAAAACAAATGTGTGTGTTTGCAAACCTTACAAAAGCATATGTTTCTGGTAAAACACACAGATACACATTATTTCAGCCATTATTAGACATTTTACATGTTTGGTTTAGGAGTTATGTTTGAATGCATTTATATTGGGTTTTTTTCACATTATCTCAGGATTCTAAGATCATTATTGTCATATTGAGTAAAAAAAAACACATTTTTGTGTTTGCAAACCATACAAAAGTATCCGTTTCTAGTAAAACTCACTAAGATACATTATTTCAGGCATTATTAGACATTTTGCATGTTTGGTTTAGGAGTTATGTTTGAATAAGTGTTTGTTGTATTTTTCGCAATATCTCAGGATTCTAAGAACATTACTGTCATATTGAGTAAAAAACTAATTTTTGTGTTTGCAAACCTTACAAAAGCATATGTTTCTAGTAAAACTCACAAGGATACATGATTTCAGGCATTATTAGACATTTTGCATGTTTGGTTTAGGAGTTATGTTGGAAATATTTGGTATTGTTTTTTTTTGCATTATCTCAGGATTCTAAGACCATTACTGTCATATTGAGTAAAAAAAAAACAACAATTTTTGTGTTTGCAAACCTTACAAAAGCATACGTTTCTAGTAAAACTCACCAAGACACATTACTTCAGGCATTATTAGACATGTTGCATGTTTGGTTTAGGAGTTATGTTTGAATACATTTGCATTGTTAATTTTCACATTATCTCAGGATTCTAAGAACATTACTGTCATATTGCGTAAAAAACTAATTTTTGTGTTTACAAACCTTACAAAAGCATATGTTTCTGGTAAAACACACAAATATACATTATTTCAGCCATTATTAGACATTTTGCATGTTTGGTTTAGGAGTTATGTTTGAATAATTGTTTGTTGTATTTTTCGCAATCTCTCAGGATTCTAAGAACATTACTGTCATATTGAGTAAAAAACAAATGTTTGTGTTTGCAAACCTTACAAAAGCATACGTTTCTAGTAAAACTCACAAAGATACATGATTTCAGGCATTATTAGACATTTTGCATGTTTGGTTTAGGAGTTATGTTTGAATGCATTTGTACTGTTTTTTTCACATTATCTCAGGATTTTAAGAACATTACTGTCATATTGCGTAAAAAACAAATGTTTGTGTTTGCAAACCTTACAAAAGCATATGTTTCTGGTAAAACACACAGATATACATTATTTCAGCCATTATTAGACATTTTGCATGTTTGGTTTAGGAGTTATGTTTGAAATAATTGTTATTGTTGTTTTTTTTGCATTATCTCAGGATTCTAAGATCATTATTGTCATATTGAGTAAAAAAACACATTTTTGTGTTTGCAAACTTTGCAAAAGTATACGTTTCTAGTAAAACTCACTAAGATGCATTATTTCAGGCATTATTAGACATGTTGCATGTTTGGTTTAGGAGTTATGTTTGAATAATTGTTTATTGTATTTTTCGCAATATGTCAGGATTCTAAGAACATTGCTGTCATATTGAGTAAAAAACAAATTTTTGTGTTTGCAAACCTTACAAAAGCATATGTTTCTAGTAAAACTCACAAAGATACATTATTTCAGGCATGATTATCCATGTTGCATGTTTGGTTAGGAGTTTTGTTTAAATAACTGTCACATTGAGTGTGACAGTAATACTGTCATATTGAGTAAAAAAAACAAATTTTTGTGTTTGCAAACCTTACAAAAGCTCATGTTTCTAGTAAAACTCACTAAGATACATAATTTCAGACATTATTAGACATTTTGCATGTTTGGTTTAGGAGTTATGTTTGAATAATTGTTTATTGTTTTTTTTTTTTGCATTCTCTCAGAATTCTAATAACATTACTGTCATATTGAGTAAAAAACAAATTTTTGTGTTTGCAAACCTTACAAAAGCATATGTTTCTAGTAAAACTCACAAAGATACATTATTTCAGGCGTGATTTGCATGTTTGGTTTAGGAGTTATGTTTAAATAACTGTCATATTGAGTGTAACATTAATACTGTCATATTGAGTAAAAAAGTAATTTTTAATACAACTTTCTCTATACTTCTCTATACTGTACTATACAGTGTGTGTGTTTAATGTGTGTATTGTGTGCAGAGAGCAAACATGGGTGAAAATACACACGCAAAAAGGCTGAAATGTTCATAATTATATGTAACAGAAATGTTAGATAATATCTGCTGGTACATGCGCGGATCATTTATTTTTAAAAGGTAAACAAATGTCCTACTTTATACTTATACAGAGCCAAAGGTGTTCAAAGGTGCCGTGATCTCATTACAGCGCTCAGCCTTGTTCCGCAGTACACACACACACTCTCACACACACACACACTTCTCACCCATCAATCCCGCAGTGACCCCGTTTCAAATTCATTAACAAGGCTCCAAAACTTGCAGACACAGCAATCACCTCAAGCAAAATAAATTCCAGCGCCGGGGGGGAAAGAGCAAGCCTGCATGTGTGTGTTTGCACACATATTTGCGCGTGTGTGTGTGTGTGTGTGTGTGTGTGTGTGTGTGCATGTAAATTATAGCAGTGCCTTGTCGTCAATTGCAGAGTGCAGAGAGGAATCTGTTTGGACAACTGCTGAATGTTTTGGTTCTCCCACAGCGCCTTGGAAAGCCGTGCAGCCACTGTATCTTTTACAAATTAGTCTGTGTCGTCTACCAAGCACTTTCTCTTATCCCTGGCTTTAGTCCTGTCTGCCCGCTGCAGGACTCTCCTGGGTGGGTGGGGTGCAGGATAGGTAGGGTTTAGAATATTGGCATGCTCATCAGACATGTACTCAATTGATTCTACTTTAAGATACCGTATTTTCCGGACCATAGGGCGCACCGGGTTATAAGGCGCACTGCCGATGAATGGTCTATTTTTTATCGTGTTTCATATACTGTGTAAGGCGGATTGTAGGGCGCTTTAATGGAGTCATATTATTATTACTTTTTTCTCAATTAAAAACACTTTCTTGTGGTCCACATAACATGTAATGGTGGTTATTTGGTCAAAATGTTGCATAGATTATGTTTTACAGATCATCTTCAAGACGCTTATCCGGATGCGCCGGAAATGTGTCCCGTGAAAAACCGTCTGACCAGAACTCTAATAACTAAAGTTCCTTGGGTGAATAATGTAAACTCACTACACCGGTATGTTTTAGCGCTTTCATGGCGAGTTTACTGACAGATATAAGTAAGAACTTTACACTACCGTAATTTCCGGACTATAAGCCGCACCTGACTATAAGCCGCACCAGCTAAATTCAGGGGAAAATACAGATTGCTCCATATATAAGCCGCACCCGACTATAAGCCGCAGGGTTTTGATGTGTAATTACCGTAGTATATAGGGGTTCCTGCTACCAGACAGAGATGACTGTTTGGGAACGCAAAGCGTCCCATTTATTAACAATAAATCTTTCAATCATTCAATCAAACTTTCACATCTTTGACATGGCGAACAGCATTCGTGCAGAGTACAAATAATACAACGGTGCAAAGTAATACAAAGTGCTCGCCTGTACGTTATCAAAATAACCAGCCTACCGGTATATGAAAAGTCAGTCTTTAATCATTGTGTCATCGTCTTCCTCCTGCGTACTAAAACCACCGAAATCCTCTTCGTCGGTGTCCGAGAAGAACAGGCCGTAAATAAGCCGCACCCTTGTATAAGCCGCAGGGACCAGAACGAGGGGAAAAAGTAGCGGCTTATAGTCCGGAAATTACGGTACTTTATATTAGAAATGGCAACAGTGGAGGGTGAATGTCCCATAACAGGAAGATAGACAAAAAGAAGAAACTTATCGACTACGGTGTCGACACGGACTACAAAGGCGGATTCGCACAATTTCTCAGGATTTATGCAGATCCCAAATACAGATCAGCTAGTACCAGAAGGTAAGAAAAGTTGCGTTTGCATTATATTGCGAAACAAAACGCCAGATAATATGTCTTACCTTATACACACACCATAATAACACTCTTATGTTGAAGCCCATCAAACGGTGTAGCCTACACGTATCTCTTATGTTTGACTGCCATCTACTGGTCACACTTATCATTACGCCATGTACCAAATAAAGTTGCTTCAAGCTGGGTAAGCTCAACCAAACGTATTCCTTACATCAGGCGCACCGGGTTATAAGGCGCACTGTCGAGTTTTGAGAGAGAATGAAAGATTTTAAGTGCGCCTTATAGTCCGGAAAATACGGTACTCTTTGGTACGTTAACCAAGTGGTTCACTCCAGGGTGGTGCCCACATTTCGCTTCAGATAGGCTCCAGCGCCACAGTACCAACATGTACACACATTTTACTTGAGCTCTTCCATCCATCCATCCATCCATTTTCTACCGCTTGTCCCTTTTGGGGTTGCTTTAACTAATTTATTTTCTCCAGTTTATCTTGTTCTGTGTCACGTTGGAGCTGGAGTCTATCCCAGCTGACTTTAGGAAATCAGTCCGGACTTGTCGCCAATCAATCACAGGGCATTTTCAACACATATCGTCGTCTTTTAAGTGATATCTTTTTTACATACAGTATCTTCAGATTGAAGCCAGAACCGTCTAGAAGCATTAGTAGTGAGCCATTCAGTCAACATATCCCTTTGTTGACCCTGCATAGCAACCATACAACAAATTGGGTAGCCGCTTATGACTGGACCGTCGAGCTCACGTCAATACGGACTGACCTTAATTTGTTTGTCGCATCTCTCATATTCACATACACACCTAATGCAAGTCTGAATCTGAGTCTAACGTTGGTTTAAATGAACACGATTCAGATATTGATCATGGAAAACCATGTTTTAACACCACCAACATATCCAAACCTTTTAAAGTTAAAGTTAAAGTACCACTGATAGTCACACACACACTCGGTGTGGTGAAATTACCCTCTGCATTTGACCCATCCCCTTGTTCCACCCCCTGGGATGTGAGGGGAGTAGTGAGCAGCAGCGGTGGCCGCGCTCGGGAATCCTTTTGGTGATTTAACCCCCAATTCCAAACTTTGATGCTAAGCACCAAGCAGGGAGGTAATGGGTCGCATTCTTATAGTCTTTGGTATGACTCACGACTTACCGATCTCAGGGCGGACACTCTAACCACAAAGCCACTGAGCTTGGTAAAACTGGGTTTTAGACTAAACCATTTGTTGAAACATGTAAAAAATATGCCTGGTTCTGTTGTTGTTTGTGAACAAAACACCTGTTGATTGTACTTGTACCTCCCCAGTCTTATACATGTCTTATGATTATTAACAAGGTAGTAGTTAGGGGTGCAAAAACAAATAGATTCTTATTCATCCTGATTCTAAATGATTCATAATTTCAGATTTAAAAATACATACATATTTATTTGATTTTATTTAGATTTTTAAAAATACATTTATAGGCCATCTCCATGCAACCAAAAGGAGCATTTCTAACCTGTAACCCGTTTTGAAAAATGTTCATTATTATTTATTTAACAAATAATACATTGGGAGAATCGGTTTGAATCGAAATCGGATTGAAACGTCCGGTGCCCAAAGATTCACACCCCTAGCAGTAGTACTAGTACAGTACCGTACTACTAAACTACACCATTGTATTAGTATGTTTGTTTTTTTTTGATTGATTGAAACTTTTATTAGTAGGTTGCACAGTGAAGTACATATTCCGTACAATTGACCACTAAATGGTAACACCCGAATAAGTTTTTTAACTTGTTTAAGTCGGGGTTCTCTTAAATTGATTCATGATACAGATATATACTATCAAATATATACTAACATCATTATACAGTCATCACACAAGATAATCACATTGAATTATTTACATTATTTACAATCCGAGGTGTGGGATATGGAGGGGGTGGGGGGTATACACTGCACTTAGAGAGGACCCTCTAATGATGACAACATTGCCCCGTATTTCATAATTCTGGACCTAAAAATTAAGTCTACAAGTAAAATCCTACCTCAAAATAGACACATTTTAGGCTTGTTTTCGGCACATTTTGCAATGCTCACTGTGCACCTACCTGGATGCAATTTCATATTACGTAGTATTTGTTTTGATCGCATCCGAATCACAGTATTCTCACGAAGATTCTGAGGGAATTATCAAATATGGCTGCCAGATGTGTTGTTGTAGGTTCTGGCAACACAACAAAAGAAGGACTCAGTGTGTATACATTTCCAAATGATGGTAATATGAGGAAAGTGTGGAGAAAATGGGATTTTTCCCAGCGAGAGGGGTGTATTTAGCAACGATCATTTTAATGATTCCAACTTTGAAGAAAAAGGGTTTGGGGCGGTGTTTACAGGGTAAAGATTTAGACTTAGACTTAGACAAACTTTAATGATCCGCAAGGGATTTGACTGAAGCCAAATATAATCCCGAAAATCAAAATCACCTTTACGTGGGGAAACACTGAGTCAGAACCTGCGACAAAAAAACAACAGATAGAAGATCAGACCCAGTGCTCATAAAGAGATCGAAATAAGGTAAGTCTCTAGTGAGGGGCGGGGTTCTCTGGGGTGAGCTGACAGGGTAGCGTGCCCCTGGACTGTGCCCGAGCGGGGGTGCCTACCGGAAGCAGGGCGAGACCCCTCCATGACTTGGTTGCAGATGAGATCTGATCATGCACACAGTTTGATTGTAATCGTCACCATTAAAAGAGCATGTGGGATTACAGGTTGTCCCAGTCAGGATGAGTCGTGGTTGCTAAAAACTTTACAAGACTAATTTTAGTGATTTAGTAGGGGTAAAATAACAATAAATTGTTGTGCTGTATGGCTGGCTTTAGTTTCACTCGAGCATTTCACTTTGCGACGTGCAAATTTACAAGTGTATTCTGGGTAATATTGTCATCACCCGTCCACCGACGTCAACGGAGTACAAGGGAGGTGACGTCAACATGAGGGCCGTACATATTAACATAAAAGGGGAGTGGCGTAGCGCCAAGAAAAGATTAAAAAAAAGAGAGAAAGGGTAGAGTAGTGTACTCTCGCTCTCTTGGCTGTGTTGAATTTTCCTACTACTCCGAGCAGGGCAGAAACCCTGGTCGCCGGCATGAGAAGTGAGAGCGCTGACTACCGAGCTGAAAAAAAAACCCTGGCTTTTTTTGCTCGATAGCACATGGCTCAGTGGCCTAGTGGTTAGAGTGTTCGCCCTGAGATCGGTAGGTTGTGAGTCATACCAAAAGACTATAAAAATGGGACCCATTACCTCCCTGCTTGGCACTCAGCATCAAGGGTTGGAATTGGGGGTTAAATCACCAAAAATGATTCCCGGGCGTGGCCACCGCTGCCGCTCACTGCTCCCCTCGCCTCCCAGTGGGGTGATCAAAGGCGATGGGTCAAATGCAGAGAACCATTTCGCCACACTTAGTGTGTGTGTGACAATCATTGGTACTTAACTTTTTTTTAAAGGGCTCGTCATGTGGTATTCTTTTTTTGGGGTCCTCTTCTACTGATATTTTCCTCAAGACGCTTGAGAAACTGCTGAACGAGCATGAGGAGACACAGGCTATGGTGTCTACAGAAGAAAATGGTATTTTAACAGTATACCTATGTTTTGCTCATCATGTTAACCATGTCAGTTTTGAAGTACATCATGGACCACAAAGACACATGCAATTAAATGAGATAAGTAATAGTTTTACATGCCTTTTTCTGGGAAATGGGCTCCAGTTCTGTCGATGACGTCATGCCAAGTGGGAGCAGCAATTCGAATCCGGCGATGGAAAGTACAGTTAGATATCTACTAGAGATGTCCGATAATGGCTTTTTTGCCGATATCCGATATTCCGATATTGTCCAACTCTTAATTACCGATTCCGATATCAACCGATACCGATATATACAGTCGTGGAATTAACACATTATTATGCCTAAATTTGTTGTGATGCCCCCGCTGGATGCATTAAACAATGTAACAAGGTGTTCCAAAATAAATCAACTCAAGTTATGGAAAAAAAAAAAAAGCCAACATGGCACTGCCATATTTATTATTGAAGTCACAAAGTGCTTTATTTTTTTTAACATGCCTGGGACATGAGGAGGTTGAGGTGGGCGGGGTTGAGGTGGGAGGGGTGTAGGGGGTCGTGGGGGGTGTATATTGTAGCGTCCCGGAAGAGTTAGGGCTGCAAGGGGTTCTGGGTATTTGTTCTGTTGTGTTTATGTTGTGTTACGGTGCGGATGTTCTCCCCAAAATGTGTTTGTCGTTGTTGTTTGGTGTGGGTTCACAGTGTGGCGCATATTTGTAACAGTGTTAAAGTTGTTTATACATCCACCCTCAATGTAACCTGTATGGCTGTTGACCAAGTATGCTTGCATTCACTTGTGTGTGTGAAAAGCCGTAAATAGGATGTGACTGGGCCGGCACGCAAAGGAATTGCCTTTAAGGTTTATTGGCGCTCTGTATTTCACCCTACATCCGTGTACACAGCGGCGTTTTAAAAAGTCATACATTTTACTTTTTGATACCGATAACTTCCGATATCACTTTTTAAAGCATTTATCGGCCGATAATACCAGCAGTCCAATATTATCGGACAGCCCTAGTATCAACCCATTATTCCAAAACTAATTGATATTGCAGGAAATGACTGCCAGATTAAAAACAATACACAGGGAGAACGTGTAAGTGAAATGACAAAGAGCAGAAAAAAGGTGACATTGTTATCACCAGGAAAGATTAGGTCACCTACCTAGGTTCCATTCTAGAGGCTAACCTTTCCTGTGATAAAATGGCAACCAAGGTAATCAAAAAGGTTAACCAACGAACGAGATTTCTCTACAGAATCTCCTCTCTGGTCAACAAAAGCACCTTGAGGATTCTGGCGGGAACTCTCGTTCAACCCTTTTTCGATTACGCATGCACCTCCTGGTACCCTAGCACCTCCAAAACCCTCAAATCTAAACTCCAAACATCTCAGAACAAGCTAGTCAGGTTACTCCTAGACCTCCACCCCAGATCCCACCTCACTCCTACCCACTTCTCTAAAGTGGGCTGGCTCAAGGTGGAGGACAGAGTTAAACAACTTGCACTGAGCCTAGTCTATAAAATCCGCTACACCTCCCTGATACCGAAGTACATGTCAAACTACTTCCTTAACGTAAATGACCGCCATAACCACAACACCAGGGGGAGCTCCACTAACCACGTTAAACCCAGATTCCGAACTAACAAAGGTCTTAATTTATTCTCTTTCTATGCCACATCAATGTGAAATGGGCTCCCAACAGGTATAAAAGAAAGGGCATCTCTATCCTCCTTCAAAACCGCAATAAAAGTTCACCTCCAGGCTGTTACAACCCTAAACTAACACCCTCCCCGGATTGCTAATAATCAAATGTAAACAATCACGATACTTTTTCTTATGCCTTCTGATCTCTCTCTCTCTCTCTCTATGTCCACTACTTGATGTCCATATCCCCCCCCCCCCCTGATTGTAAATAATGTAAATAATTCAATGTGATTATCTTGTGTGATGACTGTATTATGATGATAGTATATATGATAGTATATATCTGTATCATAAATCAATTTAAGTGGACCCCGACTTAAACAAGTTGAAAAACTTATTCGGGTGTTACCATTTAGTGGTCAATTGTACGGAATATGTACTTCACTGTGCAACCTACTAATAAAAGTCTCAATCAATCAATCAATGTCCTTCATCTGGACACTTTGGGCCCTTTAATTTTTTTTGATAAACTAAACTGAAATGTTAGTTATATTTTGTATTTGGTAAACACTCCTAAACTATAGAATTCTTGTGCAAAAACACGAACATGGTACAGAACGTATGATGCTTGCACATTGCGTGACGTTTTTTTTTTCATCCACGGTGGGCTGCAAATGTCCATCTGTGTCTGGTTAGCGGCGCTGCTACAGTAGGCCGAAGTGGGAGAAGGTCAAAGCCAGTCATGTGACGGCGGGAGTTTTCGACACAAAGATAGTTTTACTGCATAAATGTGGAAGAAACGATACAAGATGTCAAAGTTAGCAGAGAACAGTGTAAGCATTGTGAACCGAATTTGCTCGGTGCAACAACAAAAAAATTGGAGCCCTCTTGAAGGTGGTGCAAAAATATTCAAATGTTCCTTTTTTTGAAGCAAAGCTCTAATTTTGTGAGCCCAAATAAAACAGCGTGCCGTGAATCTCACTTTTCCCCTTTCCTGTTTTTATGTGCGCCTCCTCTCCCTGAGATGGAGCATGTCATGGAGGATTAGGTGGTCCAGCCTTGAGGAGGAAATCCTTTGGGCTGAGTTGAGTCGCGGCGCAACAGTTTGGCCATTGTTCCCCGTCTCAGACACCGACACCCCTTTGCCAGAAAGAAAAGGGGAGGCGGGCGGGATGAACGTGTGAAGGGAGTGAGGGAAGATACAGGAAGATGAAATGAACAGACAGTAGGTCTGTGATCATGAATGCATGTGTTACTTTGTTGCTGACGTCCGCAATCCTCCTCGCTCCTTATCAGTCTGACATTTATTAAAAAAATGAAAAAGTCCTCTAGTTTGCAGGGGAGGACATCAGTCTGACAAATCCAATTACGCAGTAGGAGTTTGTCGTCACTCTCTAAATAATATCAGTTTTTCTACGCACATCTGAGTGAGTGTTAAAGGGAGCACTGCCGAACATGACAGTTGTTTTTCAGAATCAGAATCAGAAGTATACTTTATTAATCCCCGAGGGGAAATTAAGAGGTTTTTTTTCCGCACAATCCCATTCAAGAGCAGACAAACATTACAGGGGGGTCCAGACTGAGGCCAAGGAAATAAAAAACCCTCATAGCCATAGCACACATAAACATGTGTGTAAGAGGGAATCCTCAAAGAACACAAAGGACATTCCTATAACAGTCCGGATGGTTCTTTTCCTCTTTGGTCCGGAGGACACGACGTCCACAGTTTCCAAAAACATTTTGAAATGTGGACTCGTCAGACCACAGAACACTTTTTCACTTTGCATCAGTCCATCTTAGCTGAGCTCGGGCCCAGCGAAGCCGGCGGCGTTTCTGGGTGTTGTTGATAAATAGCTTTCGCTTTGCATAGTAGAGTTTTAACTTGCACTTACAGATGTAGCGACGATCTGTAGTTACTGACAGTGGTTTTCGAAAGTGTTCCTTAGCCCATGTGGTGATATCCTTTACACACTGATGTCGGTTTTTGATGCAGTACCGGCTGAGGGATGGAAGGTCTCGGGCCTTGCCGCTTACGTGCAGTGATTTCTCCAGATTCCATAGATGGTGAAATCCCTAAATCCCTTGCAATAGCTCGTTGAGAAATGTTGTTTTTAAACTGTTCGACAATTTGCTCACACATTTGTTCACAAAGTGGTGACCCTCGCCCCATCCTTGTTTTTGCCACTTGTGCCAGCTTTTTTGAAACATGTTACAGGCATCCATACTTGCCAACCCTCCCGTTTTTAGCGGGAGACTCCCGGTATTCAGCGCCTCTCCCAGAAATTTTCTCCCGACAAACTCCCGGTATTCAGCCGGAGCTGGAGGCCACGCCCCCTCCAGCTCAATGCGGACCTGAGTGGGGACAGCCTGTTCTCACGTCCGCTTTCCCCACAATATAAACAGCTTGCCTGCCCAATGATGTCATAACTGTAGAATGATCGAGGGCGAGTTCTTGGTTTCTTATGTGGGTTTATTGTTAGGCAGTTTCCTTAACGTCCTCCCAGCGCGGTAACAACACACAACAACAGCAGTCACGTTTAGTCTACCGTAAAGCAGTTCGTCTGCCGTAAACAGCAATGTTGTGACACTCTTAAACAGGACAATACTGCCATCTACTGGATAGCCTCCAGAACACTGAAATTCAAGTATTTATTTTATTTATATGTATCAATCAATCATCAATCAATGTTTATTTATATAGCCCTAAATCACAAGTGTCTCAAAGGGCTGTACAAGCCACAACGACATCCTCGGTACAGAGCCCACATACGTATAATAAAATAAATATATATATATATATATATATATATGTAGCTACAATTCACTGAAAGTCAAGTATTTCATATATATATATATATTTATATATATATATATATGAAATACTTGAGTTGATGAATTCTAGTTTAAATATATTCCCCTCTTAACCACGCCCCCGACCACGCCCCCATCCCCCACCTCCCGGTATCGGAGGTGTCAAGGTTGGCAAGTATGCAGGCATCAGATCCCAAATGAGCTAATATTTGCAAAAAATAACAGTTTACCAGTTCAAACGTTAAGTATCTTGTCTTTGCAGTCTATTCAGTTGAATGTAGGTTGAAAAGGATTTGCAAATCATTGTATTCTGTTTTAATTTACGATTTACACAACGTGCCAACTTCACTGGTTTTGGGTTTTGTATTTATGTTTATGTGTTTATTTGTTTAGGATAATTAAAAGTTATTGCCTTTCCATTTACAAGATTATTGTCTTTAAAATTTTTACTTCTATTAACATTATTATTAGTAGTATATATTATAATTATATGTATTATATTATTATTAAATTACATCACATTTAATTGGTCCCAAAATAATGCTGACAATAATATTGCTTATGGGCAATATTTTTTGGGGCAATATATCATCCAGCAAAATGTTTTATCGGCCAAAGCCTTTGTAGCGGAGTCCCAGGCCTTTTATTGCAGCTGGTCTTGTGGCAGCTTCTTAAAGGCCTACTGAAATGATTTTTTTTAATTTAAACGGGAATAGCAGATCCATTCTTTGTGTCATACTTGATCATTTCGCGATATTGCCATATTTTTGCTGAAAGGATTTAGTAGAGAAAATCGACGATAAAGTTCGCAACTTTTGCTCGCTGATAAAAAAAAAAACCTTGCCCCTACCGGAAGTAGCGTGACGTCACAAGCGGTAGTGCTGCTCACAATTCCCCGTTGTTTACAATGGAGCGAGAGATATTACGAACGAGAAAGTCACGATTACCCTATCAATTTGAGCAAGGATGAAAGATTCGTGGATGAGGAACGTTAGAGTGACGGACTAGAATGCAGTTAGAGAGATATCTTTTTTCGCTCTGACCGTAACTTAGGTACAAGCTGGCTCATTGGAATCCACACTCTCTCCTTTTTCTATTGTGGATCACGGATTTATATTTTAAACCACCTCGGATACTATATCCTCTTGAAAATGAGAGTCGAGAAGGCGAAATGGACATTAACAGTGACTTTTATCTCCACGACAATACATCGACGAAGCTCTTTAGCATGAGCTAACATGATAGCATCTGTCTCAAATGCAGATAGAAACAAAATAAATAGATCCCTGACTGGAAGGATAGACAGAAGTTCAAAAATACTACTATCAGGAGACACCGAACCAAACACTGGACATGTAAATACACGGTTAATGTGTATTCGACGCCTGTCGAAGCCTAGCAATGCTGTTGCTAACGACGCTAACTTAACAACGGGACCTCGTCAGAGCTATGATAAAAACATTAGCGCTCCACCTACGCCAGCCAGCCCTCATCAACACCCGTGCTCACCTGCGTTCCAGCGATCGACGATGCGGTCGGCGGCCCGGAGACGTAGGAAGTCAAGGGGAGTTCGCCGCTAGCGCGTCTGCTATCCAACAAAGTCCTCCTTGTTGTGTTGCTGCAGCCAGCCGCTAATACACCGATCCCACCAACAACGTTCTTCTTTGCAGCCTCCATTGTTCATTAAACAAATTGAAAAAGATTCACCAACACTGATGTCCAGAATACTGTGGAATTTTGTCGAAGAAAACAGAGCTCTGTGTATTGTGTCCAAAAGGGTCCAAACACTTCCGTGGACCTCGCGACGTCACGCGCATAAGTCATCCTCCAAAGGCGTTTTGAACCGGAAGTTCCCCGGGAAATTTAAAACTGCACTTTATAAGTTAACCCGGCCGTATTGGCATGTGTTGCAATGTTAATATTTCATCAGTGATATATAAACTATCAGACTGCGTGGTCGGTAGTAGTGGCTTTCAGTAGGCCTTTAAGTAGTTTCTAGCGGCCGATATGGTTTGATGTGTTGAAGCTCAAAGTTTTTTTTTTTCTCTTCTCACGAAATGTTTGCAGAACAGCACGCAAAAAGTCTTCCTCTGAAAGACTAAAGGAGTCCCACGCTTTCGAGGCCACGTTTGTTACGATGAGCTAAGGGGGAGTTTACGACAAGCTTTACGGGAAGGCACGTAGGAAAAAAAAGAAGCGCTCGATTTGCTCACCCTCCGCCAGTTTTTCTTAACCTCCCTGCTTGGCACTCAGCATCAAAGGTTCGAATTGGGGGTTAAATTACCAAATATGATTCCCCGGGCGCGGCCACCGCTGCTGCTCACTGCTCCCCTCACCTCCCAGGGGGTGATCAAGGGTTGACTATTTTATTGATTATGGGACAAGCAGTAGAAAATGGTGGATGGAACTTTTTTCGTCACTTACTGTTTGTCTTTGGTACACTAATGTATATATTTTAGGCCATTGGTTCTTAGTTGTTTTTTTTTTTTTTGCAAAAATATATATATATCTATTTTTATATTGCTCTTTTTATCTTTGGTATGAACAATATTATGTAAACTCGAAGTTATTATTATTTTTTTGGTTCTTTGTTGTTGCTATTTTTGTATTACAACATTTTATTATTTGATCATGTTGTACTGCATTTTAATCTTTTGTTTTGTGATTGTGTGATGTTTTTTGCCAGGAAGAATAGTCTCCACTGCGGTGTAGACTAATGGGGATCCTTAATAAACTAAAAAAAAAAAAAATAAATAAAAGGGTGATGGGTCAAATGCAGAGAATAATTTCGCCACACCTCGTGTGTGTGTGACAATCATTGGTACTTTAACTTTAACTTTAACTTCAAAATGAATGAATAAATGAATGAAAAAATGAAAATGATGATTAATCAGACCTCGAACAATGATGGAAAAACTGAAACATTTTGAAGCGAGGGGTTGACGGGTCGTAGAGTCACCAGCCGACATGGCACTTTTCGAACATCACCAGCACACAAAATAGCACAGAAATGTGGACAGCCGAAGGGGGAATGTTCTCTCACTGTGGTGCTCGTAATTGAATCAAGCCAGAATCGAACACTGCAAACTCCCCCCACTCCCGCCCCATTTCTATCCTCCGTCCGCCCGCCCGCCCTCGCCTCTGCCTTAAAAAGGTAAGCTTTGTGGTTAATGGCAAACAGATGTGAAGTGAGGCCTGCGTGGTGAAGGTGCGGAGTCAGAGCCCCCACATGCAACCCCCGGCCACGAATATGTCTTCATTGACCAGAATACGGGTGTCCACTTACATCTGCTCCAGCATGTCAAATCACACTCATCTGTGTGTGTGTGTGTGTGTGTGTGGAGTGCAACAAGGTGAACGCTAATGTGTGTGTGCGTGCTTGTGCGCACCCCTGGGATATGACTGACACGCATCCCTATCACCAGGCCTTGACAGCTCCACACGTCTGGCTCCAATATCCCCCCACTGTTTCTTCGGAAACACCATCCCATACAACCGTCCACCTCGTAATGACACTCGTTAGCCCGTTGTGCGTGTGTGTTTCGGCATGTGTGTGTGTGTGTGTGTGTGTCTCTCCGTCTGTCCGTGTGTGTGTTTCAGCGGCAGGATACAGTTACAACACAAAGCTTTGACTCCATGACACTAAAAGTGATAATCAAAGACGTGGCTGATGCCCTTTTCATTCATTATTAAACTCACTGAAGTGCACCAAAGTGGTGTATAAACACTTCGTGCACATGTCTGATTTTTTTTTTTTTTCTTTCAAGATTATATATTGAGATTAATGCAAAAAAAAACAAACATTGGCACTAAATAGACAACGTGACGACTCACTTGAAATTTCACAGTCAAATCCGAGAACATCTTTCCCCTCAAACCTCGCTTGATTAACACGTCAAGTTTCCAAATGTCACGAGTAAAACCCGACATATTATAAAGCCTTCACATATTGATTTATTACAAGAAAAAGTTCCCACAAGCTCCATCCCGCACAATATGTGTTCCCAACAGCAGCGAAATGCAGCACTTTGTCCTAATTATGCTTTTTTTACCAGGCCTTTTTCTATTTCAGTCCATTATACCGCGCACATGTAATTATGGTCTCAAGCACTATATGTTAGCCCTAAATCTGGCTTGTCACTTGAAAACCTCGGGATCGTTTTCCAAGGCCCGACATAGCTGTAATTCTGTCCAGCTGTTGTATGAAACATATGGCGGCAGGATGCCATTTAATGCCAACATTATAGCCATACAAATATATGTAGTCAAACAAATACAATAATAATAATCTCTTGAATGGAATTATCATTCAACTCTATAAATTTAATCTAAACGTTATTGAACATTGAACGTATTAAAGAAAAAGAGAGAATTTAAAGTTTATTACATGCATCATTATTATTAGAGATGTCCGATAAAATACTTTAAAATATAATATCGAAAATTATCGGTATCGTTTTTTTTATTATTGGTATCGTTTTTTTTTTTATTATTCTTTTTTTTTAATTAAAGCAACATAAAAAACACGAGATACTCTTACAATTAGTGCACCAACCCAAAAAACCTCCATCCCCCATTCCACTTATTCACACTCATTCACACAAAAGGGTTGTTTCTTTCTGTTATTATTATTCTGGTTCCTACATTATATATCAATATATATCAATACAGTCTGCAAGGGATACAGTCCGTAAGCACACATGATTGTGCGTGCTGCTGGTCCACTAATAGTACTAACCTTTAACAGTTAATTTTACTCATTTTCATTCATTACTAGTTTCTATGTACGGTAACTGTTTTACTTTCTTTTTTATTCAAGAAAATGTTTTAAATTTATATATCTTATTTTATTTTATTATTTTTTTAAAAAGGACGTTATCTTCACCATACCTGGTTATCCAAATTAGGCATAATAATGTGTTAATTCCACGACTGTATATATCGGTATCGGTTGATATCGGTATCGGTTGATATCGGTATCAGTAATTAAAGAGTTGGACAATATCGGAATATCGGATATCGGCAAAAAGCCATTATCGGACATCCCTAGTTATGATCATATATTATGATTACATTAGTGCTTGATTTGGTCTCAAAAATGCTGACACTTTATTGGCAGCAATTCTTTGTCAGGCCTAATGTCTATTGCCTTTTTTCCCAGGTAAAATCCACTCACTTTTATGTGATAAAACATGCAGCTATGACAAATTGCATACTGTATTTAACGTACACAAAATTATTATTTTAAATCTGTGCAAATTTGTGAACACCCATTGTGTGTGGCCCAATGTATTTATTTTAATCACGCTATATTAAAATATACAGTATGTCAAGTGAAATTACACTTGTAAATTACTATAATGGCTAAAAATACAGAGAACCAGGGAGAACTGAGGCTGCGTGTGCGAAACTAGTTACGCGTGTGGCCCCCAGGACGTAGAACAAGTAGGCACACAACATTGTGGAGTGACCATTTGTCACTCTATGGAAACGTTAGTAGCCAGAAAAGATGCCATCCCCACATAGTGTAAGAACATATTTCATACTGGATAAGTACAAAGAGACAGCAAGAATGGAGGCCGACTTTGCAAAACTAGTGAGCACACAACATTGTGGAGTGACCGTCTGCCACTATATTGAAAAACTAATAGATGTCATTCCCACATGGCATAAGAACATGCTTAATATTATTGCGCTGGAAACTGAATTAGAACTTCCAATGAGCCTTTGAATTCACCATAGAGACTGTTTACTCTGCAAGGGATGCGTTGTTGTTTAGTTAACTCTTTAATGTGTGCATGTGTGAACAGTACTGTATTTGTAAAATTGTGTTCCACAATTTCCTCATTGTGGGATGACCAAAGTGAAGCTGAAAATCTGAAAGCCCTGATGGACGATCAGGAGGAATGGCGAGAAAAAGTGAGATTATCTAAATCTAGCCCAACCAGAGAGAAATAAGTCAAAGTCTATGCTAGCCTATGTGAACCAAAAACTCCAGATTTGATCATTTAATACAGATATATTGACTGACTGAGGCGTTGGCATCATTTACCTTTGTGAAAAACAGTCGTGGTCAAAAGTTTACAAACACTTGTAAAGAACATAATGTCATGGCTGTCATGAGTTTCCAATCATTTCTACAGCTCTTTCATCTGACCCCAGAACTTTCCTCCAGAAGGTCCTATCTTTGTCCATGTGATGTCCGATGAAAAACATTTTTTAGATGTTTGGCCACAATACCCAGCAATATGTTTGGAGGAAAAAAGGTGAGGCCGTCAAGCATGGTGGTGGTAGTATTATGCTCTGGGCCTGCTTTGCTGCCAATGGAACTGGTGCTTTACAGAGAGTAAATGGGACAATGAAAAAGGAGGGATTACCTCCAAATTCTTCAGGACAACCTAAAATCATCAGCCCGGAGGTTGGGTCTTGGGCGCAGTTGGGTGTTCCAACGGGACACACGTCAAAAGTGGTAAAGGAATGGCTAAAACAGGCTAGAATTAAGGTTTTAGAATGGCCTTCCCAAAGTCCTGACTTAAACGTGTGGACAATGCTGAAGAAACAAGTCCATGTCAGAAAACCAACAAATTTAGCGGAACTGCACCAATTTTGTCAAGAGGAGTGGTCAAAAATTCAAGCAGAAGCTTGTGGATGGCTACCAAAAGCGCCTTATTGCAGTGAAACTTGCCAAGGGACATGCAACCAAATATTAACATTGTTGTATGTATACTTTTGACCCAGCAGATTTGGTCACTTTTTCAGTAGACCCATAATAAATTCACAAAAGAACCAAAATTCATGAATGTTTTTTTGTGACCAGCAAGTATGTGCTCCAATCACTCTATCACAAAAAAATAAGAGTTGTAGAAATCATTGGAAACTCAAGATAGCCATGACACTATGTCCTTCACAAGTGTATGTCAACTTTTGGCCACGACTGTAGCTACTGCGAGCCTCAAGTTGGCTGTCCATGCAGTCTTTGTCACTTCCCATCTCGTTTTTATACTAGATGTGGTAGACACGACACAAATTTAGTAAGACTTTGCGTCCTGTGAAAGAATTTGGCGGTCGCCGCAGGCAAAAAGAGGACTGAAGAACACACAGACCCTTGTCAATCTTGGGTGAAGTTGGGTAAAGTTTAAATGGCAGAGTAATTGAAGTGTTCTGTATGCTTTAAGTCAGGGGTGTTCAAACTTTTTCCACTGAGGGCCGCACACGGAAAAATTAAAGCCCGCGGGGGCCATTTTGATAGTTTTCATTTTCCAATCATAACAAAATATATGGATTTTGTTTTCTTTTTACCTTTAGGGCTCCCGGGGACCATAAAGGGTATACGTCATTAAAATGTTAAAAACTAGTCAAATTATGTTTAATTTTTTTTAATTTAACGCTTACAGTAAATCTCTACAGTATATCAACTTTAAGTTGATATAAAATTTAAAAAACCAAAAAGGTTTTATGCCTTTTCTGTCAAGACAACTTTGTTTTTTATAATAAAACTGAAATATGCAGTATTTCCCCCACTGCCCAAAACATTCAGAAAGCAATGTTTCATGTGAAGTAATTAGAGCCTTAAAAACATCAATAATGCAAGACACCATTGATATTAATTCATTGTTATTTTTGAGTAATCACAGTGAAAACATAAATAAAATCCCATTAAATATATTTAGGATACCTAAGGTGCCCCACTCAAAGTGATACATTTGTATTAGTTTTTTTTTTAACTTTCAACATTTAAGTTACGAGATCAACTTCAGATATATCTGTCGATTTTACGTTTGAGCTATTATTTTGTTTGTTTTATGCTCTTTTGTCAAAGAAAACTTTGATGTTTTTGTATGGCAACCACACAATATATGCAATATTTTCCACATAAAACATTTTAAAGTGAAATATTTGAAATAATTGGAGCCTTGAATAGGTCAATAATTCATTATAACATTGCAGGACACCATTGATATTAATTAATTGTTATTTTTGAGTAATCACAGTGAAAAGATAAATAAAATCCCATTAAATATATTTAGGATACTTAAGGTGCCCCACTCAAAGTGATACATTTGTATTAGCTTTTTTTTTACTTTCAACACTTAAGTTACGAGATCAACTTCAGATATATCTGTCGATTTTACGTTTGAGCTATTATTTTGTTTGTTTTATGCTCTTTTGTCAAAGAAAACTTTGATGTTTTTGTATGGCAACCACACAATATATGCAATATTTTCCACATAAAACATTTTAAAGTAAAATATTTGAAATAATTGGAGCCTTGAATAGGTCAATAATTCATTATAACATTGCAGGACACCATTGATATTAATTAATTGTTATTTTTGAGTAATCACAGTGAAAAGATAAATAAAATCCCATTAAATATATTTAGGATACTGAAGGTGCCCCACTCAAAGTGATACATTTGTATTAGGGTTTTTTTTTACTTTCAACACTTAAGTTACGAGATCAACTTCAGATATATCTGTCGATTTTACGTTTGAACTATTATTTTGTTTGTTTTATGCTCTTTTGTCAAAGAAAACTTTGATGTTTTTGTATAGCAACCACCACACAATATATGCAATATTTTCCACATAAAACATTTTAAAGTGAAATATTTGAAATAATTGGAGCCTTGAATACGTCAATAATTCATTATAACATTGCAAGACACCATAGATATTAATTAATTGTTATTTTTGAGTAATCACAGTGAAAAGATAAATAAAATCCCATTAAATATATTTAGGATACTTAAGGTGCCCCACTCAAAGTGATACATTTGTATTAGCTTTTTTTTTACTTTCAACACTTAAGTTACGAGATCAACTTCAGATATATCTGTCGATTTTACGTTTGAGCTATTATTTTGTTTGTTTTATGCTCTTTTGTCAAAGAAAACTTTGTTGTTTTTTTATGGCAACCACACAATATACCGTAATTTCCGGACTATAAGCCGCACCTGACTATAAGCCGCACCAGCTAAATTTAGGGGAAAATACAGATTGCTCCATATATAAGCCGCACCCGACTATAAGCCGCAGGGTTTTGATGTGTAATTACCGTAGTATATAGGGGTTCCTGCTACCACGGAGGGGATTGTCGGGACAGAGATGACTGTTTGGGAACGCAAAGCGTCCCATTTATTAACAATAAATCTTTCAATCATTCAATCAAACTTTCACATCTTTGACATGGCGAACAGCATTCGTGCAGAGTACAAATAATACAACGGTGCAAAGTAAAACAAAGTGCTCGCCTGTACGTTATCAAAATAACCAGCCTACCAGTATATGAAAAGTCAGTCTTTAATCATTGTGTCATCGTCTTCCTCCTGCGTACTAAAACCACCAAAATCCTCTTCGTCTGTGTCTGAGAAGAACAGGCCGTAAATAAGCCGCACCCCTGTATAAGCCGCAGGGACCAGAACGAGGGGGAAAAGTAGCGGCTTATAGTCTGGAAATTACGGTATGCAATATTTTCCACATAAAACATTTTAAAGTGAACTATTTCAAATAATTGGAGCTTTGAATAGGTCAATAATTCATTATAACATTGCAAGACACCATTGGTATTAATGAATTGTTATTTTTGAGTAATCACAGTGAAAAGATAAATAAAATCCCATTAAATATATTTAGGATACTTAAGGTGCCCCACTCAAAGTGATACATTTGTATTAGCTTTTTTTTTACTTTCAACACTTAAGTTACGAGATCAACTTCAGATATATCTGTCGATTTTACGTTTGAACTATTATTTTGTTTGTTTTATGCCCTTTTGTCAAAGAAAACGTTGATGTTTTTGTATGGGAACCACACAATATATGTAATATTTTCCACATAAAACATTTTAAAGTGAAATATTTGAAATAATTGGAGCCTTGAATAGGTCGATAATTCATTATAACATTGCAAGACACCATAGATACTAATTAATTGTTATTTTTGAGTAATCACAGTGAAAAGATAAATAAAATCCCATTAAATATATTTAGGATACTTAAGGTGCCCCACTCAAAGTGATACATTTGTATTAGGTTTTTTTTTTACTTTCAACACTTAAGTTACGAGATCAACTTCAGATATATATGTCGATTTTACGTTTGAGCTATTATTTTGTTTGTTTTATGCTCTTTTGTCAAAGAAAAACGTTGATGTTTTTGTATGGCAACCACCACACAATATATGCAATATTTTCCACATAAAACATTTTAAAGTGAAATATTTGAAATAATTGGAGCCTTGAATAGGTCAATAATTCATCATAACATTGCAAGACACCATTGATATTAATTAAATGTTATTTTTGAGTAATCACAGTGAAAACATAAATAAAATCCCATTAAATATATTTAGGATACTTAAGGTGCCCCACTCCAATGATACATTTGTATTAGGTTTTTTTTTTACTTTCAACACTTAAGTTACGAGATCAACTTCAGATATATCTGTCGATTTTACGTTTTAACTATTATTTTGTTTGTTTTATGCTCTTTTGTCAAAGAAAACGTTGATGTTTTTGTATGGCAACCACACAATATATGCAATATTTTCCACATAAAACATTTTAAAGTGAAATATTTGAAATAATTGGAGCCTTGAATAGGTCAATAATTCATTATAACATTGCAGGACACCATTGATACTAATTAATTGTTATTTTTGAGTAATCACAGTGAAAAGATAAATCAAATCCCATTAAATATATTTAGGATACTTAAGGTGCCCCACTCAAAGTGATACATTTGTATTAGTTGTTTTTTTTTAACTTTCAACACTTAAGTTACGAGATCAACTTCAGATATATCTGTCGATTTTACGTTTGAGCTTTTATTTTGTTTGTTTTATGCTCTTTTGTCAAAGAAAACGTTGATGTTTTTGTATGGCAACCACACAATATATGCAATATTTTCCA
Source organism: Entelurus aequoreus (assembly GCF_033978785.1). NCBI lineage: Eukaryota > Metazoa > Chordata > Actinopteri > Syngnathiformes > Syngnathidae > Entelurus > Entelurus aequoreus. The sequence continues at coordinate 72,407,030 of NC_084737.1, forward strand.
CATAAAACATTTTAAAGTGAAATATTTGAAATAATTGGAGCCTTGAATAGGTCAATAATTCATCATAACATTGCAAGACACCATTGATATTAATTAATTGTTATTTTTGAGTAATCACAGTGAAAACATAAATAAAATCCCATTAAATATATTTAGGATACTTAAGGTGCCCCACTCCAATGATACATTTGTATTAGTTTTTTTTTTAACTTTCAACACTTAAGTTACGAGATCAACTTCAGATATATCTGTCGATTTTACGTTTTAACTATTATTTTGTTTGTTTTATGCTCTTTTGTCAATGAAAACGTTGATGTTTTTGTATGGCAACCACCACACAATATATGCAATATTTTCCACATAAAACATTTTAAAGTGAAATATTTGAAATAATTGGAGCCTTGAATAGGTCAATAATTCATTATAACATTGCAAGACACCATAGATACTAATTAATTGTTATTTTTGAGTAATCACAGTGAAAAGATAAATAAAATCCCATTAAATATATTTAGGATACTTAAGGTGCCCCACTCAAAGTGATACATTTGTATTAATTTTTTTTTTTACTTTCAACACCTAAGTTACGAGATCAACTTCAGATATATCTGTCGATTTTACGTTTGAGCTATTATTTTGTTTGTTTTATGCTCTTTTGTCAAAGAAAACGTTGTTTTTTTTATGGCAACCACACAATATACCGTAATTTCCAGACTATAAGCCGCACCTGACTATAAGCCGCACCAGCTAAATTTAGGGGAAAATACAGATTGCTCCATATATAAGCCGCACCCGACTATAAGCCGCAGGGTTTTGATGTGTAATTAGCGTAGTATATAGGGGTTCCTGCTACCACGGAGGGGATTGTCGGGACAGAGATGACTGTTTGGGAACGCAAAGCGTCCCATTTATTAACAATAAATCTTTCAATCATTCAATCAAACTTTCACATCTTTGACATGGCGAACAGCATTCGTGCAGAGTACAAATAATATAACGGTGCAAAGTAAAACAAAGTGCTCGCCTGTACGTTATCAAAATAACCAGCCTACCGGTATATGAAAAGTCAGTCTTTAATCATTGTGTCATCGTCTTCCTCCTGCGTACTAAAACCACCGAAATCCTCTTCGTCGGTGTATGAGAAGAACAGGCCGTAAATAAGCCGCACCCTTGTATAAGCCGCAGGGACCAGAACGAGGGGACAAAAGTAGCGGCTTATAGTCCGGAAATTACAGTATGCAATATTTTCCACATAAAACATTTTAAAGTGAACTATTTCAAATAATTGGAGCTTTGAATAGGTCAATAATTCATTATAACATTGCAAAACACCATTGATATTAATTAATTTTTATTTTTGAGTAATCACAGTGAAAAGATAAATAAAATCCCATTAAATATATTTAGGATACTTAAGGTGCCCCACTCAAAGTGATACATTTGTATTAGCTTTTTTTTTACTTTCAACACTTAAGTTACGAGATCAACTTCAGATATATCTGTCGATATTACTTTTGAACTATTATTTTACGTTTATTTTGTTTTATGCTCTTTTGTCAAAGAAAACGTTGATGTTTTTGTATGGCAACCACCACACAATATATGCAATTATTTCCACATAAAACATTTTAAAGTGAAATATTTGAAATAATTGGAGCCTTGAATAGGTCAATAATTCATTATAACATTGTTTTTTTGAGGGGTTTTTTTGAGCAATGGCAAAAAAAGAAAAATAAAGATAGACAAAAGAAAAAAAAAACAGCCTGTATGGCAGCTTTGTGTCAACATTGCAACTTTTTCTAGTCAGATTTTACTTCATTCTACTTTTTTTAATGTTTATTTTTTATTTTTGGCAATAGCATTTCCAGAATGTGTGTAACAATTAGCTGCGGGTCGCAAATGGCCCCCGGGCCGCACTTTGGACACATATATGAAGACTTTATAATAGGCCAATCACTATGGGACCAAGACAGACATGCTGAGCCAAAGGGAGAGTAGTCTGATGCAGCATCAAGGAAGGAAGGAGACGAGGATATGCAGAGGCAGCGCAAGAGGAGACGTCCCCAGAGAAGGGAGGGCAGGGCGAGTTAGCAAGCGAGCAGCCTATTGACAGACACACTGAACCAGAGATGAGTGAGGAAATCCCTTCTGTGCGCGCACTCTATGAAATCACCCAGCTGCACTCTGCATGTGCGTATGAGATCCGAGTCTGTACTCTACCCGGAGGACTTTCGGGCTTATATTGAGTCATCCGAAAGAACTCTTTGTCATAATAATAACAACCATTTTGACGTCTTTACTCTGCAGATGGCTTCTGGCTGGTCTGTATCAGATAGCCTCACACAAACACATGCTCAAAGCTTCATTTGGACTTTCCAGCAAGACCACAATGTCGATGTAGATGTTGGGCCTTGTTTCCCACAATGGCTCATGCAGTTTTTTTTCACTTACTTCAACTAAGGATGGATACCTTTCACATTTGAATTGATTCTGTGCCAATTACCGGCACCAGGGAGTCCATACTTCGGTCGTCATCAACGGTACCAAATGTCGGTTCTTCTGTGTGTTTGTGTGTTGATGAATGTTGATTTGTTTAATAATAAAATCTCATTTTTTATTTAACATTTTACAGTGAGGTGATAATGAGTCTTATTTTCAATTATTACATAGTAAACTTTAATGCAGTTGCAATTACGAGACATTTGATGTCAGTATTATATATAATACCCTATGTTGTTTAGTCAGGAAGTAGTCCTGTGTTGAGCCCTACAAAGTGTTTATACCGCTCAGTGGCCTTGTGGTTAGAGTGTCCGCCCTGAGATCGGTAGGTCATGAGTTCAAACCCCGGCCGAGTCATACCAAAGACTATAAAAATGGGACCCATTACCTCCCTGCTTGGCACTCAGCATCAAGGGTTGGAATTGGGGGTTAAATCACCAAAATGATTCCCGGGCGCGGCCACCGCTTGCTGCTCACTGCTCCCCTCACCTCCCAGGGGGTGATCAAGGGTGATGGGTCAAATGCAGAGGATACTTTCACCACGCCTAGTTTGTGTGTGACAATCGTTGGTACTTTAACTTTAAGTATTGAGTTTATTACACACTAGCCCAGGGGTCGGCAACCCAAAATGTTGAAAGAGCCATATTGGACCAAAAATACAAAAACAAATCTGTTTGGAGCCGCAAAAAATTAAAAGCCATAATACATACAGATAGTGTGTCATGAGATATAAATTGAATTAAGAGGACTTAAAGGAAACTAAATGAGCTCAAATATAGCTACAAATGAGGCATGATGATGCAATATGTACATATAGCTAGCCTAAATAGCATGTTCGCATCGATTAGCTTGCAATCATTCAGTGACCAAATATGTCTGATTAGCACTCCACACAAGTCAATAACATCAACAAAACTCACCTTTGTGCATTCATGTACAACGTTAAAGGTTTGGTGGACAAAATGAGACAGAAAAAGAAGTGGCATAAAACACGTCCTAGAAAGTCGGAGAAAGTTACACATGTAAACAAACTAAGGTGAGTTCAAGGACCGCCAAAATTAGTAGGACAAAACGGCGCTCGCCAAATACTCGAATCAGTGAAGCATGTTTAATATAAACAGTGTGCTTTATAACAATTAGGGAGGTTTGTGTCATGTTTGTCCTCCTACAGAAACCATATTAAAACAAAAAATTTATTTTTTTCCGCTCATCTTTTTCCATTTTTCATACATTTTTGAAAAAGCTCCAAAGAGCCACTAGGGCGGCGCTAAAGAGCCGCATGCGGCTCTAGAGCCGCGGGTTGCCGACCCCTGCACTAGCCGATTGATACTAATATGCCCTTTAGTTGCAGTTTTCATTACCAAATTTGGAGGTGTTGTATAGGCCATCGAGGATGGGCTCAGTTTGAGGCCATAAAAACCCTTGAGCAACAAAAGTACATATGAACACAAGTTACAGCACACAAAAACTCGAGACTTGCAGGTATCCTGTAAGATGTAGCCAAGGGCGCTGCTCCGTAAGCAATCAAACCCCGCGGGGTAGAAGTGGAGAAGCGGTGGGGTGGTGGTGGTGGAGGGTGGAAGTATGAGTGACTATCTGTGTAGTAGTCCATGGGTGCATGTTTTGTCTATAGTCCTAGAGGTTGCTCCGCTCAGCGTCAACATCACAGGTGTCTTTGAAGAAGGGGGAAGGGAATTTCAGGGCGTATTTGACTGCAATGTCCTCGCTGTGGTGTTTACAGCATGGCCTTGCCAACACCATTGCAAAAAGAGCCAAATTGTAGACAAGGATTATTTTTGGTTAGGTTGAACAAACCCATTCCGTGCTTTGTCCGCTCTAGTAGTCCATTCTGGCTCTCAAATATGATCATAATTTTGCCATGCAGAGTCCAAAGCTTCTCCAAGATGTTGTGTAATTTGCGATTCAATTCCAAAGTCTGAGTGCCCACAGCTCTGTCCAACCCATCCATCACGACGGGCAGCCTTTGCGCTAATTGAACGGCTGCCATCATCTTTTTGAATTTGTCAATTGACCAGAGAAACTCTCAATCCAATCAGCAGATCACCTGTTATCACAGTTCCAAATACAGTAGATATATATCTTTATTGTCTTCAACAGAAGTAACATGACTCTCCACAAACATCTTGTCAGAACTGGCAGGTTCCCTCGAACCTGAGCTTCTCGTTGATAAGATCTTGTCCTTTGAGTTGAAAGACCATTTTATCAATTCCATGTTTTAGAGTTTGGAGAACAGTGCAAAAGAAAGGCTCTTAGAAAGTTAAGACCGAAATAGACAAAGAAGCAAAGCAGAAGAGATAGGGAAGAGCCTTAAGACTAGACAATGAGTAGCATGTCTATGAAAAATCCAATGTAAATGAGCCTATAGCTAGAATATTTTGGAATAGCGACGTCTTACTGTACGTTAAAGTGTTTTCTATAAAGTGTTTGAGCCGGCAACCAGACGTGAAGCCACGTGCAACAAAGAAATCGAAACATGGCACCGTTTGATTGTACGTGAATGGATACTCAGTAGTACCATCGGAATTCGGTCGGTGCCTATAAAAGTATCGATTTCAGTACCGACCCCTAACTTGGACTGCTACATATCGTTTATTTTGCTAATTGCTTAAAGATACTTTTGCAGTTAGTGAACCTGTATCTCTACTTATCTGGACCTGGAAAAACACTTCCCTAATATGTGTACTTTGAAGCACAAAACTAGACAGATTTACTTTATGTGCTACTTAATTTAGTACTACATTAAAGGCCTACTGAAACCCACTACTACCGACCACGCAGTCTGATAGTTTATATATCTATGATGAAATTTTAACATTGCAACACATGCCAATATGGCCGGGTTAGATTAGTAAAGTGCAATTTTAAATTTCCCGCGAAATATCCTGCTGAAAACGTCTCGGTATGATGACGTTTGCGCATGAAGTCACGGATTGTAGCGGACATTTTGGGACAGCATGGTGGCCAGCTTTTAAGTCGTCTGTTTTTATCGCAAAATTCCACAGTATTCTGGACATCTGTGTTGGTGAATCTTTTGCAATTTCTTTAATGAACAATGGAGATAGCAAAGAAGAAAGCTGTAGGTGGGAAGCGGTGTATTTGCGGCCGGCTGCAGCAACACTAACACGTAGCGGCTACGTCGTAGCCGGTGTTTCATTGTTTACATTCCCGAACGACGACAGTCAAGCTTTACCATTGGCCTGTGGAGAACTGGGACAACAGAGACTCTTACCAGGAGGACTTTGAGTTGGATACACACGCTTGTGGAGATGGGACAACAGAGACTCTTACCAGGAGGACTTTGAGTTGGATGCGCGCTACCGTGAGTACGCAACTGCGGCTTCCAAACATTTGATCGCTTTCCCCGTACGTGCGTGCCGCTATGTGCATGTCACGTACGTAACTTTGGGGAAATATTTGTACTGTATGAACTTTGGGGAGGTGAACGGTACTTTGGGCTGTGGGATTGAGTGTGTTGTGCGGGTGTTTGAGTTGTATTGGTGGGTTATATGGACGGGAGGGGGGAGGTGTTTGTTATGCGGGATTAATTTGTGTCATATTAAATATAATCCTGGTTGTGTTGTGGCTAATAGAGTATATATATGTCTTGTGTTTATTTACTGTTTTAGTCATTCCCAGCTGAATATCAGGTCCCACCCGCCTCTCACAGCATCTTCCCTATCTGAATCGCTTCCACTGCCCTCTAGTCCTTCACTCTCACTTTCCTCATCCACGAATCTTTCATCCTCGCTCAAATTAATGGGGAAATCGTCGCTTTCTCGGTCCGAATCGCTCTCGCTGCTTGTGGCCATGATTGTAAACAATGTGCAGATGTGAGGAGCTCCACAACCTGTGACGTCACGCTACTTCCGGTACAGGCAAGGCTTTTTTTTATCAGCGACCAAAAGTTGCGAACTTTATCGTCGATGTTCTCTACTAAATCCTTTCAGCAAAAATATGGCAATATCGCGAAACTATCAAGTATGACACATAGAATGGACCTGCTATCCCCGTTTAAATAAGAAAATCTCATTTCAGTAGGCCTTTGAATCTTACTTAAAGCAAGCTTTTAATGAGGGAATCACTGACTTTCAGAGCAACATAATATGGAATTTCTTTGGTGTCTATACTGTTCAGTGTCTATAGTTCTGCTTTATTGCTATTATTTCTTCCTGCCACTTTAAGTCAATGTGAGCTTGATGGAAATGGTCACTGTCAGGCTTGCATAGTTAAAAGTGACCAAATATGACATGTCTGACGTGCTGACTTTTTATGAGACAGAGATAGAATTAAATTAAGCGATAGAATGCTTGGTTGTGACCCGTCTCCACCCTGCCAGCGCTTCCTGACCTCCCCTGAAGATCCATACCACTTAATTCTCCCTAATTACATTCCTGGCTGACACAAAGTTGGCGCCCCTACCACCAGGTACAAGAAAACTCACCGTAGCTGGGACACGGGCGGCTCCATCCACAGTTGGAGTGAAGAAGGCATAACTGTTGAAGACATATTAATACACGTGTGTCGTAACTGTGCATGTGGCCTGACTTTCACGGGTGTTGTGAGCTCATGTGGATATGACAGCCAGTGATGGATGGTGTTTAGTGTAAGTGGGCAAATGATGGAGGGGAAACATGTTGCACATTCACGAGAAGCAAGAGCATGTGGAAAGCCTTCACAAAGATAGTGGACACTAATGGAAGTAAAACCAAGACTCTTGTAAAACTGGAATCAATGCCAGTGCTTAACCATTGGTCAATAGCATTATGTGGCCGCCTAGACCCATAGCGTAGATCAGTGGTCCCCAACCACCGGTCCACGGCCGCACAAGAAATTTAAAAAAAAAAAAAAAAAAAAAAAAAGTTTTTTTTTTTTTTTTTCTTAAATTAAATTAACATAAAAAACACACCCACATTCACGGCCCTGTGATGAGGTGGCGACTTGTCCAGGGTGTACCCCGCCTTCCGCCCGATTGTAGCTGAGATAGGCTCCAGCGCCCCCCGCGACCCCGAAGGGAATAAGCGGTAGAAAATGGATGGATGGATGGATAAAAAAACACAATATATACATTATATATCAATATAAATAAATACAGTCTGCAGGGATACAGTCCGTAAGCACACATAATTGTATTTCTTTATGACAAAAAAAAAAAAAAAAAAAAAAAAAAATTAATACCCCCCCCCCCCCCCCTCCCCCTCAAGCGTTGACCGGTCCACAAGTACAAAAAGGTTGGGGACCACTGGCATAGATGACCGAAATTTCCCTAACAAGTTATTTTTATGTTGTTGTTGTTTTTTAATATGAATATGCCAGTCATTTCCTGTGATATCAATTAGTGTACTTGAAACGCCCCCTTTTTTCATTGAAAAAAATCCAGCAGAAATCATTAAAAAATGAAACTCAGTAGACAATAAAAAGTCGTTTTCGCAATTGTTGGATATGAATTTAAACCATAACCAAGCATGCATCAATACAGCTCTTGTCTCAAAGTAGGTGTACTGTCACCACCTGTCACATCACGCCGTGACTTATTTAGAGTTTTTTGGTTGTGCTCCCGTGCGCAGTGTTTTAGTTCTTGTCTTGCGCTCCTATTTTGGTGACTTTTCCTGTTTTGTTGGTAGTTTCCTGTTGCGGTTTCATGTCTTCCTTTGAGCGCTATTCCCCGCACCTGCTTTGTTTTAGCAATCAAGAATATTTAAGTCTTTGCTATCTTTTTTTGTGGGGACATTGTTGATTGTCATGTCATGTACGTACTCTGCTCCACACGCTGTAAGTCTTTGCTGTCGTCCAGCATTCTGTTTTTGTTTACTTTATAGCCAGTTCAGTGTTAGTTTCGTTCTGCATAGCCATCCCTAAGCTTCAATGCCTTTTCTTAGGGGCACTCGCCTTTTGTTTATTTTTGGTTTAAGCATTAGATACCTTTTTACCTGCACGTTGCCTCCAGCTGTCGCCTGCATATTGTGATCACGACAAACCATCATCGTCTCACACGACGTGTTCCCGACATCTACAAAGCAATTAGCTACCGGCTTCCACCTACTGATATGGTATGGTATAACATGGTTACTCTGCCGAGCTGTAGACAGCACCGACATTCAACAACGGCACACTATTTGCAGATTATAATTACTGGTTTGCAAAAAATATTTTTAACCCAAATAGGTAAAACTGCATAATCTCCCATGGCACACCAGACTGTATCTCACAGTGGTTGAAAAACACTGATCTACAGAACTGGAGGCAATTTCCCCGCACAGACAGTGTGGATAAAGGCATGCAAAGCTATTATTTTGACCACTTTATTTTGCATGTTTGTGTAGTCCTGGTCCATGATTACTGCAAAACGGGTATTGTTATCTTGGTCCGGTACCAGCATTTCCTTAAGTATCTTGAGGAAAACATCACTGGAAGAGGACGCAAAATACACAATACTTCTTTTTCTTTTGTTTTTCATCACCAGGTTTGCTCTTTTTCCTCAATTTTTCCACATGTTCTGACTCAATGTTTCTGCCCTGGAGGTTGCTCCTGATTTTCCAGATCGCATATTGCTTAAATCCTTAATTTTTTTTCCATCCAAACTCCGAGCAAGGCCTTTCTTCTTCGAAGTCAGAATCATCAAAATGATCGCTGAAAACCACACTCTTGCTTGGTCTGTCCAATTGTGTGAAAAAACTTTGAGTCAACCTTTACACAATGTTTTGTGTATTTCCGTCAGTTTATTTACTGATCGCTCAATAGGATCATTTAATTAAGGACAACAATTCCAATTTGTTTGCTATCCACATTTGATTTAGGATTGATTTGATGAAATCTGAACAGCAAAATGTAAATGCAATGCGGTTTCTTCCATGACTAAACCTAATCACATAAATCGTCTGGACATTGTACTCGTTAAAATATTGAGTAGCATTGCATTACATACTGTAAACCAGGGGTCACCAACGTGGTGCCCGCGGGCACCAGGTAGCCCGTAAGGACCAGATGAGTAGCCCGCTGGCCTGTTCTAAAAATAGCTCAAATAGCAGCACTTACCAGTGAGCTGCCTCTATTTTTTTAAATTGTATTTATTTACTAGCAAGCTGGTCTCGCTTTGCCTGACATTTTTAAATCTAAGAGAGACAAAACTCAAATAGAATTTGAAAATCCAAGAAAATATTTTAAAGACTTGGTCTTCACTTGTTTAAATAAATTCATACATTTTTTACTTTGCTTCTTATAACTTTTAGAAAGACAATTTTAGAGAAAAAATACAACCTTAAAAATGATTTTAGGATTTTTAAACACATATACCTTTTTACCTTTTAAATTCCTTCCTCTTCTTTCCTGACAATTTTAATCAATGTTCAAGTATTTATTTTTTTTATTTTAAATGTAAAGAATAATAAATACATTTTAATTTAATTCTTCATTTTAGCTTCTGTTTTTTCGACGAAGAATATTTGTGAAATATTTCTTCAAACTTATTATGATTAAAATTCAAAAAAAAAATTCTGGCAAATCTAGAAAATCTGTAAAATCAAATTTAAATCTTATTTCAAAGTCTTTTGAATTTCTTTTAAAATTTTTGTTCTGGAAAATCTAGAAGAAATAATGATTTGTCTTTGTTAGAAATATAGCTTGGTCCAATTTGTTATATATTCTAACAAAGTGCAGATTGGATTTTAACCTATTTAAAACATGTCATCAAAATTCTAAAATTAATCTTAATCAGGAAAAATTACTAATGATGTTCCATAAATTATTTTTTTAATTTTTTCAAAAAGATTCAAATTAGCTAGTTTTTGTCTTCTTTTTTTCGGTTGAATTTTGAATTTTAAAGAGTCGAAATTGAAGATAAACTATGTTTCAAAATGTAATTGTCATTTTTTTCATGTTTTCTCCTCTTTTAAACCATTCAATTAAGTGTAAATATCATTAATTATTAATAATAACATAGAGTTAAAGGTAAATTGAGCAAATTGGCTATTTCCGGGAATTTATTTAAGTGTGTATCAAACTGGTAGCCCTTCGCATTAATCACTACCCAAGAAGTAGCTCTTGCTTTCAAAAAGGTTGGTGACCCCTGCTGTAAACTGTTCGATTTACAGATTAATATCATGATATGAATCTAAGTTCCAGAGTCACCTATGAAAAGAACGTGAGTGTGTCCCCAATGGTTCATCAAGCCTCCATTCAATACGGCAGGCCTGTTTTTCATATTCCATAAACATAATGGTTTCATGTGACCGTGCGCAGATAAATATCACAGACCTAGCCTGAGGGAGAGAAAATGGAACGGGGGAGATTGAGTGGATGATCCATTTTTTTATTTCACATAATAGAGCTCTTGTGTTCCCGCAGAGTACAAGAGGGCCTTCTCTCGGCCCCCTCTGTTAAATCCCTCAGCTATCTTTCAAACTGTGATAGTCACGGAAATTAGCGGCGCAGAAATCCATAAGCGTCAATCATCGGAGGGCTTATTAGTGCCTTTGTAGGGTTACGAGGGGAGGACGGAGGGCCCGCAGCACCACCTTCATTTAACATAGACATGCCCGAGCACAAAAAGTTGTCATATCCATCACACATATGCAAATATCTCACTTTTGGGAATTTAACAGCAAAGCTTCTGATCGGTGATGCTTGGTTTTTGGAGCAACATAGAACAGACATCTCAAATGTTCTCTCTTCTGTTTGTTGGGATGGCGGTGGTGTTGGTGTTGGTGGTGGTGGTGGGGGGGGGGATAATAAATAGCGGCAGACATGGACATCGATTTCGGTAATAACACAGAGCAGAACAGAAGCAGTGGCAGACGTCAGCCCGAGGTCCATCCATCTATGAAACAGGACATGCCAGTAATAGGAAAACACCACACACCGTTATGGCCAGAGGCAAAGCACACAGGCAACTTATCACCACACTGAACTTTGATGCTTCGCCGCGTGCAGGAGGGTGGAGGCGGGGAGGGATATATATATAATTCCATTATTTCTTCACAGATGATGAGACACGGGGCATTTGTGTGTGTGGTAGTCTATTATGATATGTTTGACCTTTGTGAACCGGAAGCTATCTTTTACAAATCTGCTGACTTGGGGAATACCTTTGTTTGCTGTTGTGTTATTGAATTATTATAATGCTTGTCTAACACCATGAAACCTGTGCCAATTGAGTTGGGGGAGTTTTATAATTCCCTCTTTAAATGGAGACCTCAATGCATCAGAGGTGTGGACTCGAGTCACATGACTTGGACTCGAGTCAGACTCGAGTCATGAATTTGATGACTTTAGACTCGACTTGACAAAATGTAAAGAGACTTGCAACTCGACTTAGACTTTAACATCAATGACTTGTGACTTCACTTGGACTTGAGCCTTTTGACTTGACATGACTTGCTACTTTCCCCAAAACCCAAACCTTAAAAAGTTATTTGGGAGCACTCCGTATCTTTCATTTTATACGTCTGTGTCTATCAGCGTGTGTGCTGCGTGTCAGCGTGTGTGCTGTCAGTACAACAGCCAATCAAATTAAATCTACGTTGTTTTCATCCCACAGCCCTCATACAATCCAATTGCAGGACAACCACTGAACATGAGTTGTCAAACAATGCGGCAGTGAGAAACAATTATGCCAAAGTTGGTTTCGTTCGGGTATAAAAACTACGACTTGGTCAACAAAAAACGAATTGCCGTATGCAAATCACGCAGTTCGAATATTACAGACGGAGACGCAACAACTTCCAACTTCGTTCGAAATTTGAAGTTGCACAAAGAAGGGTAAGTTTTGAATGTAAGATAACGTTTATTGGCTAAGTAACATGACTTTTATTTGCTGTGTCGTTAAATCAGTGAGGCTGTAAACTCACTGCTAACGTTATAACCATAGACATCTTATAAGGGTACGCAGCATTGAGCGCTACTGCCTACTGGCGCAGACGAGACGCGGAGCCGCCATCTTGAAGTGGTGATCCGCTCCACTCAGTGCAATTCATTTGGCAGGAGCAATGAACTGTCAGCAAATTTAATCCATTTTACCTCACTGAATACCACTGATTTTCACGCGTTTTTTTGTCATACGTGTAGCTATGATAACGGACACATGTTTTGGCGTTTTTATTATTCATAGTTTGCTTAACAGTAATATAATATTCTTATACGTTATAAGTGACCAGACGTCCGAGATCAAAACTGGGAATATAATCCCAGAGAAGGGGGAAAAAAACGGTCAGCTATTTTTAAGTTGAAAAAACAATATGATTAGATTATATATACATGCGTATATCCTACATAAACAATGTATGAATACATTAGATATCTATATATTTTAGGGACCTATAGACCGTATCTCTGTTGCTGCAGCAGCAGAGAGTTTATTCTGTCGTGACACTTTGTATTGATATTTTGTATTACATTCTTCCCTTAAATGATAATGTTTACAGTGATTGTTTTATATGTATTTTTTATGTATGTCGCTTTGGATAAAAGCGTCTGCCAAATACTTAAACATATATAAACACCTGAAAGTCTTTATATCAGCTAAAACCACCAATCTGTTTCACTGGATTCAGAATAAAACCAAATGCTGTCTTACCCAACAATGTTAGTATTTGAATATTATTACTTGAAGACTTATTCCTGGTTACAATTATACTGTTAAGAAAGTATTGTCTTATACTTTGCCTAAAATGAGAATGCATCATAATCAGTGGCGGCTGGTGAATTTTGTTTTAGGTGGGGCTGAAAGTTTGTAAACCAAACCCCTGTAGGGGCGTCATCCTCCCCCAGAAGATTTTTTTGTGATTCTCACATACAAATATTGAAGATCTTTGCTCCTTCTCAACTTTGTGGTAATGTTATTTTCATAAAATACAACCAATAGTATGTTAATGTTTGTTTTTGCAAATGTGTTTATTCTGTAAAGGAATGAGTTAAATGTTTAAAATTGTTTACACTATTAAAATGACTGGCTAATAGTGCTATTATGAATTGCAATGTCAGCACTATTTTTTTTCCTGCAATTTCAAATGCACTTGTTTTAATTAATAAATACAGCGTTTTAAAAGCATACACAATCTGTGTAAAAATATTAGTCTGTGGTTAAAAGGACTTGAAAGGACTCGAAACTCAAAATGCAGGACTTGGGACTTGACTTGAGACTTTCTAGTCTTGACTTTGGACTTGACTCGGGACTTGCCTGTCTTGACTCGGGACTTGACTCGAGACTTGAGGGCAAAGACTTGAGACTTACTTGTGACTTGCAAAGCAATGACTTGGTCCCACCTCTGCAATGCATTCACCTGGTAACTTGGGGCCTGATCTACTAAGATCAGTTACTTGGGGCCTGATCTACTAAGTTCAGTTCAGTTCAGTTTCAGTTTATTTCCAACATGCATAGGATACACTGTAATGCATCACATATTTCCAGTTTCATTACAGCAGTGTTTTTCAACCACTGTGCCGCGGCACTAGATACAGTCTGGTGTGCCGTGGGAGATTATGTGATTTCACCTATTTGGGTTAAAAATATTTTTTGCAAACCAGTAATTATAGTCTGCAAATTATATGTTGTTGTTGAGTGTCGGTGCTGTCTAGAGCTCAGCAGAGGAACCGTGTTATACTCTTCCATATCAGTAGGTGGCAGCCGGTAGCTAATTGCTTTGTAGATGTCGGAAACAGCGGGAGGCAGTGTGCAGGTAAAAAGGTGTCTAATGCTTAAACCATAAATAACCAAAAGGTGAGTGCCCCTAAAAAAAGGCATTGAAGCTTAGGGAAGGCTATGCAGAACAAAGCTAAAACTGAACTGGTTACAAAGTAAAGAAAAACAGAATGCTGGACAACAGCAAAGACTTACTGTGGAGCAAAGACAAAGTACATCCGAACATGACATGACAATCAACAATGTCCCCACAAAGAAGGATAAAAACAACTTAAATAGTCTCGATTGCTAAAACAAAGTAGGTGCGGTGAATATCGCTCAAAGGAAGACATGAAACTGCTACAGGAAAAAAACACAAAAATAAAAAAAAGCCACCAAAATAGGAGCGCAAGACAAGAACTAAAACACTACACACAGAAAAACAGCAAAAAAGTCCAAATAAGTCAGGGCGTGATGTGACAGGTGGTGACAGTACACCTACTTTGAGACAAGAGCTCTATTGATGCATGCTTGGTTATGCTTTAAAGTCATACCCAACAATTGCAACAACAACTTTTTACTGTCAACTGAGTTTCGTTTTTAATGATTTCTGCTGGTGGTGTGCCTCTGCATTTTTTTAACGCAAAAAATGTGCCTTGGCTCAAAAAAGGTTGAAAAACACTGCATTACAGCACCTCTGACAAGGAGTAGGAAGAAGCTGAGCTTATTTAATCTTATCCCATTTCATACCGTAGCAAATGTGTCCCATTTCCTTGTTCTCTCTAACAGAACAGTGAATAAATAAATAATACATAAATAATTTGGCATACCAAGTAAACAAATATTAAATACATAAATAATCTTTATCTCAAAATTTAAAAAAAAAATGGTTCAAGATGTTCATCATAATTACTGTTCGGTGTACTTTGTGAAAAATAACAATGCTAAATAGTGTGTGCAAACAATAAAATTGTGGGTGTGTGAAACTGGGCATGTTGTGTGTGATCTACTAGGGATTCACTCCTAACAAGTGCAAATGTGGTGCAGACTGCCCTATTTAAAGGAGGTTTTTGCATGTATACCGGCTGTTATCGTGGAGACACTAATTTCCCTCCACATTTATGACATCATGTTGACATGTTGACATGCAGCACGCAGATATAAAATTCACCAAATTTTCAAAGCTAAATTGAAGTGCGATGTAAACGACAGAACCTACTTTTAGCAGGCAAAAAGTGCTGGGAGGCGCTGTGATGTTCTGATATCTTGTTCTGGAATCAACCGGTGGCAAAAAAAAAAATGCATATTGCAAGAAAAAACGAACACTATTTAAAAGAAAATGCAAAACGAATCAATTGAACTTGTTTTAATCAGCCCCTTAAGTCATCCAGCAGCTATAGAATTATAAAATATTTTGCTGAATAAACGATATGTTGAATATTTTTAGTCTATATGTTCTTGACATGCACAGACTGAATATTCTCTCTCTCTATCTTCTGTCTTTGCAGCAGGATTGCTGCCTCTCTCACT
Organism: Entelurus aequoreus; assembly: GCF_033978785.1. Lineage (NCBI taxonomy): Eukaryota > Metazoa > Chordata > Actinopteri > Syngnathiformes > Syngnathidae > Entelurus > Entelurus aequoreus. Next base: position 72,422,691 of record NC_084737.1, read on the forward strand.
GCCATTTGTGCGTAACTGTGCCAGTTTGCACTTAGATTTCAAACGTGCAAAATATACACCCAAAATAATTTCAGTCTTGATAAATCACTTTGCGAGTGCTAAATGATTATATTTGCATCTCTTCCTCACATTATTGCGGGCATTCTGAACAATCTAAATGTGTTTTGCATATACAGTACAGGCCAAAAGTTTGAACACACCTTCTCATTCGATGTGTTTTTCTTTATTTTCATGACTATTTTTGTTGTAGATTGTCACTGAAGGCATCAAAACTATGAATGAACACATGTGGAGTTATGTACTTAACAAAAAAAGGTGAAATAACTGAAAGCATGTTTTATATTCTAGTTTCTTCAAAATAGCCACCCTTTGCTCCGATTACTGCTTTGCACACTCTTGGCATTCTCTCCATGAGCTTCAAGCACACCTGTGAAGTGAAAACCATTTCAGGTGACTACCTCTTGAAGCTCATCGAGAGAATGCCAAGAGTGTGCAAAGCGGTAATCAGAGCAAAGGGTGGCTATTTTGAAGAAACTAGAATACAAAACATGTTTTCAGTTATTTCAACTTTTTTTGTTGAGTACATAACTCCACCCGTGTTCATTTGTAGTTTTGACGCCTTCAGTGACAATCTACAATGTAAATAGTCATGAAAATAAAGAAAACACATTGAATGAGGAGAAGGTGTGTCCAAACTTTTCTCCTGTACTGTACATGAAGACAGGCACGCCATATGGATTGTGCTCACTAGTTAGCTCATTTAAGAGACGCAATCCGCACGAACCTAATTGATTAGCTCTACGTGCGCTATCAAGTGTTTTAACACAAGCAAACTTTTCATAGATTAGAGGGATTTAAAAACAGGAAGAGAGGAGGCTTGTCTAACCCTCAGAGGTAGGTCGTTCCAGAGCTTGGGAGCAGCAGCGGCGAAAGCTATGTCACCTCTAAGCTTCAGCCTTGTGTCAGGGACCGTCAGTAGCAGCTGATCGGCTGATCTTAGGGATCGGGTGGGGCAGTAAGGCTGAAGGAGGTGGGAGAGATATGTTGGCGCGAGGTTGTTTAGACATTTAAAAACAAATAAAAGGAGTTTAAAATTGATTCGGTAACGCACAGGAAAATTAATAGAATAGAACAAAAAGTACTTTATTGATCCCTGGGGGAAATTCAGCACCACAGTTTGCGCACAATAAACAATAAACACTTAGGTATTTTTTACATGTGAATAATATAAATACAGTCTATTATACAGCATTATTCACATGTGAATAATATAAATTAATACCAACTAAATTGGATTATTGTTTCTCCTAAAATTAATTTACATTGTAAAAAAAACAACATTGCATGCCTGAAAGGGTCAGTGTAGATTTAGTTATACAAAAACATCCATCTGGTTAAATAGGCAGACTATTGTTCTCCATACTTTAAATTGATATTTCTTTATTCCCAGAGTGAGTTTCTTTTAAAGTGTGTCCACTAAAGAGAGCGAAATCACTTCCTTATTGACGTATGCACACTCACGCACCGTATATAAATTGTACCTTTCCTAAACTGAGAGAGATGTAGAAGAAAAAGAAGGGAGGGCTGTGTAAAAGGTGCCAAGTCATAATTGGAAGTGGGCCTAAAGAACCTAATCTTTTAGTGGGAACAGTTGTAACATGTTGGTAAGAGCCCTAAAAATGAACACCCTTGATGACCTCCGATGCTGAAGGCTCTTTTAGAACACCTCACTATCCCAACAAATGTCCATTAGGAGGGGCAGGACTTCCTTTCCTTCTCCTCGTCGTCTAAAACTGGTGCCAGCGGTGATTTGTCAATAACTGGAAGGAGGAAGCCAGTGGTTGAACCCGGAATTCCAGTGGCACGCCTGCCTTGGTTCCACTTGGCTCCCGCCTTAAGGTCCACCACAGAAATGCCAGGCTCTCTCTAAGTCCCTAGCGCACACACAGCTGTTGGACATCATGCTCCAATACCAATGTTGTATTTTTAGGAGACTCCGGAAAAAAATTCTGCCTGGTGGCGAGAATAAAAGGTTTATTTTTGGGGTTGTGTATTCAATCCGGGGGAGCAGGTACTGCAGACGTTTTGTGGTTTAACTACCATGGCTGCGGGGAAGTTACTGGTTTTCCTAACCTTTTACATAGGCTACATATGCCCTGGGGGTGAGGGGGGGGGGGGGGGGTTTCCACCCCTGTAGGAATTTCAAGGGGAGAAAAAAAGTCCCCACAACATCTGTGGTTTGTGAGTTAGTCTTATTTTAATCTGAGTGCTTGTTGGGATGGGTCGTCAAAGTTTGAAGGCTTCAAGATGATCACAATATGTGGCTTCACTCGCACAGTTAATTGCCTGATGCATGTAAAAAGATATCAGAATCAGAATCAGAAGACTTTTTATTGCCATTGTTTGAGAACGGGTTTGCAAACAAGGAATTTTACCTGGCGCAATCGTGCAACATAAAACACATATAACACAGAATAGAATAACATGAGCTGTAACTGAGCTATCAGATCTTGTTATGGTTCCCACAGATTGGCAAAATCTGGAAAAAATGTTGTGCAAAACAGAAATGTCCACTGCATTGGACACAGGTTCTTAGAGGATACTACTCACAAAGGCTAGAGACATACTCGTTTATCCATTATTTTCGGATATATATATATATTTTTTTATGTTTTATTATCAACAGTGGTTAGTTTGTATTTAAACTTGAATGTCTGTCTATCTGTGTTGGCCCTCCGATGAGCTGGCAACGTGTCCAGGGTTTACTCTGCCTTTCGCCCGAGTGCAGCCGGGTTTAGGCTCCAGTCCCCTCCCCCATTTCCAAAAAGGACAACCGGTAGAAAATAGATGGATGGCTTAAACAATGTTAGAAATGTCGGGGCTTTTGTAAAAGGCCTATACCGGGGGTCGGCAACCCGCGGCTCTAGAGCCGCATGCGGCTCTTTAGCGCCGCCCTAGTGGCTCTCTGGAGATTTTTCAAAAATGTATGAAGAATGGAAAAAGATGAGGGGAAAAAAAACAATTTTTTTGTTTCAGAATGTTTTCTGTGGGAGGACAAACATGACATAAACCTCGCTAATTGTTATAAATCACACTGTTTATATTAAACATGCTTCACTGATTCGAGTATTTGGCGAGCGCCGTTTTGTCCTACTCATTTTGGCGGTCCTTGAACTCGCCGTATAGTTTGTGTCCATGTATAACTTTCTCCGACTTTCTAGGACGTGTTTTATGCCACTTTTTCTATCTCATTTTGTCCACCACACTTTTAACGTTGGGCATGAGTGCACAAAGGTGAGTTTTGTTGATGTTATTGACTTGTGTGGAGTGCTAATCAGACATATTTGGTCACTGCGTGACTGCAAGCTAATCGATGCTAACATGCTATTTAGGCTAGCTATATGTACATATTGCATATGCCTCATTTGTAGCTATATTTGAGGTCATTTAGTTTCCTTTAAGTCCTCTTAATTACATTTATATCTCATGTAATATGGCTTTTATTTTTTTGCGGCTCCAGACAGATTTGTTTTTGTATTTTTGGTCCAATATGGCTCTTTCAACATTTTGGGTTGCCGACCCCTGGCCTGTACAGTAGATATGCCTGCAATTTTGCAATCAGTTTGACATTGAAAAAAATATTCTAAACAAGTCAGTCGGTGTATGTTTTTGGTCATTGCAATTTATTTTTATGGACGGAATTTGAAAAACAAAAAATGACTGGTTTGTTTGAATTTCATTTTGAAACACACGTTTTTTTCTATTTTCATTTCTGAAACAAAAGTTGGACAACTATTTAATGATACTTTTTAAAAAACGATAATAGGACTCCTGCTGAAGAAAGACTGTGTACCTTCCGTTCATTCTGTTTCCAATTCTGAAACGCAAATCAAAAAACAAAGTTAGGGCCGTTTTTCGATATATTATACATGGCAGATTTTAACACAAACAAAAAATGGTCGATTTTCATTAAAATATGGCCATAAAATTGGATTGGTTTTCCTTTTATGGATTTTTATTTTTCCAGATAAACACAAAAATCGAATATATGTTCTTCCAAAATGCAAAAACGCGTGTTTATCTGTATGTTGACAAATTAAACTGGAAACAGTATGTTAGCTTTTCCTTCCCATTTAGCATGTTTTTATCATAACGCTAACATCTTCGTTCAGTAGGAGTCCTATTGTCGTTTTAAAAAGGTCTCATTAAATAGTTGTCCAACTTTTGTTTCAGAAATAAAAATAGAAAAAATGGCCCAAAATTAGCTTTTTGAGGTGCATTGGAGAATTCGAAATCGAATGAACGGGAGGTACATGGACCAAAGATGTTAGCGTTATGCTAAAAACAAGCTAAATGAAAAAGGAAAAGCTAAAATACTGCTTCCAGTTCAATTTGTCATCACACAGGTAAACACGCATTTTTGCATGTTGGATGAACGTATATTCGATTTTTGTGTTTATCTGGAAAAATAAATATCCATAAAAGGAAAACGGCACAAAATCCAATTTTTTGGCAATATTTTAATGAAAATCAACCGTTTTTTGTTTTTCAAATCTGCCTTTTATAATAAAAACTCGAAAAACGGCCCTAATTTTGTTTTTGATTTGCGTTTAAGAATTGGAAATAAAATGAACGCAAGGTACACGGACCATTGTCCTTCGACACTAAAAAGAACAAAACGTGTGTTTCAAAATGAAATTCAAACAAACCAGTCATTTTTTGTTTTTCAAATTCCGTTCATAAAAATAAATTGCAATGACCAAAAACATACACCGACTGAATTGTTTAGAATATTTGTTCAATGTCAAACTGATTCCAAAATTGCAGGCGTATCTACTGTACAGGCCTTTTACAAAAGCCCCGACATTTCTAATATTGTTTAAGCCCATCCATCCATTTTCTACCACTTGTCCCTTTCGAGGTCGCGGGGTGTTGCTGGAGCCTATCTCAGCTGCATTCGGGCGGAAGGCGGTGTACACCCTGGACAAGTCGCCACCTCATCGCAGGGCCAACACAGACAGACAGACAACATTCACACTCACATTCACACACTAGGGCCAATTTAGTGTTGCCAATCAACCTATCCCCAGGTGCATGTCTTTGGAGGTGGGAGGAAGCCGGAGTACCCGGAGGGAACCCACGCAGTCACGGGGAGAACATGCAAACTCCACACAGAAACATCCCGAGCGCAGGATCGAACCCAGGACCTTCGTATTCCATCCATCCGTTTTCTAACGCTTGTTTTTTTCGGGGTTGGGGGACGGGACTGGAGCCTAAACCGGGCTGCACTCGAAAAAACGGCCCTAATTTTGTTTTTGATTTGCGTTTAAGAATTGGAAATAGAATGAACGGAAGGTACACGGACCTTCCGGCCTCAAACACTTCATTTTACACGAGTTCCAGCCAGACCCGACGCTCTGGCGGAGTCATATCCTTCCGAGTACCGCGGTCAGAGTGAGTCGCCCCTCGTTCAGGCGGTAGATCTTTATTGAATTAGCGTACCACCGTGTTTTTCCAAGCAAAAAAGGGTGTAGAAGCGAGATTTACATCATAACTAATTTTCCCAAGAATTCCCTGAAATTCCTCCGCCGTTTCCCATTTTTACACCCTAAACCTCCTCAAACACCAGCCGTTTATTTACTCCCCCCCACCCCCCGTGTTGTTTTCTCAGCTCGTCCGCACGTTCCCCTCACCTCGCCACCTCTGAACCCGGATGATTATTTTCTCCGATATCTCCCGTGACACCTTGTTCCTCCTTTTTTTTTTGGAGGATCTTGTCAGTGCGTGTATGTTTATCCGAGGGATGGCGGCTTTCAATAAACGCAGCCTCGCGTTTGCGCCTCCTCGCACACAAACAGACATGCCGCCCCTGGTAATTAATCCAAACACACAACCTCCGAGGTGTGTTAGGCAGAAGTAGTCTGTAGGAAAATAATCACGGCTCGGAGAATGCGCGTTTTTAAGCAAAGTGCGAGTTTGCCGCCGCGGACTCTGGGTGGGAATAAGGTAGCGGTGCGAGCCGAGGACAAACACGCTATTCTGCGGACGGCCGTGGGTGTAAGAGGATAGTGGCCGCCGCGTATCGCCTTACCTCGCGTGTTAGCTCAGCAAACATGCACGAGGGGTATTCTGGAAGCGGCAGAAAGAAAGGTCAAAGGTCGGTCAAAGATGGACAAAAAAGAACATCGGTTATGGCAAACAATGCCCAATATTCAGTTTTTTTTTTATGGCGTACTTGGGTAGGGAGGGTCATCCAGGTGACTTGGGGGGGGGGGGGGTTAAGGGAGATCAGACTTCACACACACACAATACGTGCACAGAGAACAAGGACGTATAGCAGAGAGGGACACGGAGACAGAAAGTTGAGCCAGTGGACCACACAGATAAGACCGAGCTCTGTTCTTTTTCGAAGGGAGGAAACTCCACCTCAGGGATTAAGGCTTGTGTTTCTCCAATTTAGAGCCACTGATGCCTCATACAGTCTCCTGTTGCTCTGCTCCTCCTCCATTATCTCCGTGGATAATTATTACCGTTAGTCCGCTTGTTAAGGAGCGTGGCAAGTCAATTATGCAGTGACGCTCCATCGCAGGGTTTTTTCAACCTTTTCTGAGCCAAGGCGCATTTTTTTCCTTGAAAAAAATCCCCAGGCACACAACCAGTAGAAATCTTAGAAAAATGTAACTCGGCAGCCGATATTGACAGTTAAAAAGTCGTTGTCGCAATTGTTGGATATGAATTTAAAGGCCTACTGAAATTATTTTTTTTTATTCAAACGGGAATAGCAGATCCATTCTATGTGTCATACTTGATCATTTCGCGATATTGCCATATTTTTGCTGAAAGGATTTAGTAGAGAAAATCGACGATAAAGTTCGCAACTTTTGCTCGCTGATTAAAAAAAAAGCCTTGCCTGTACCGGAAGTAGCGTGACGTCACAGGAGCTAGTATTCCTCACAATTCCCCATTGTTTACAATGGAGCGAGAGAGATTCGGACCGAGAAAGTGACGATTACCCCATTAATTTGAGCGAGGATGAAAGATTCGTAGATGAGGAACGTTACAGTGAAGGACTTGAGAGGCAGTGATGGACGTATCTTTTTTTAGGTACAAGCTGGCTCATTGGATTCCACACTCTCTCCTTTTTCTATTGTAGATCCCAGATTTGTATTTTAAACCACCTCAGATACTATATCCTCTTGAAAATGAGAGTCGAGAACGTGAAATGGACATTCACAGTGACTGAACATGTAAATACACGATTAATAATATTCAGCTTTGCGAAGCTAAAAAAAATAGAAGCTAACCTAGCAACGTAGCCAACGTGATAACATAGCAGTCTCAAATGCAGATAGAAACTAAATTTAAAAAAAACCCTGACTGGATGGATAGACAGAAGATCAAAAATACTATTAAACCATGGACATGTAAATACACGATTAATAATATTCAGCTTTGCGAAGCTAAAAAAAATAGAAGCTAACCTAGCAACGTAGCCAATGTGATAGCATCAGTCTCAAATGCAGATAGAAACTAAATTAAAAAAAACCCTGACTGGATGGATAGACAGAAGATCAAAAATACTATTAAACCATGAACATGTAAATACACGATTAATAATATTCAGCTTTGCGAAGCTAAAAAAATAGAAGCTAACCTAGCAACGTAGCCAACGTGATAGCATCAGTCTCAAATGCAGACAGAAACTAAATTAAAAAAAAACCTGACTGGATGGATAGACAGAAGATCAAAAATACTATTAAACCATGAACATGTAAATACACGATTAATAATATTCAGCTTTTCGAAGCTAAAAAAATAGAAGCTAACCTAGCTACGTAGCCAACGTGATAGCATAGCAGTCTCAAATGCAGATAGAAACTAAATTTTAAAAAAACCCTGACTGGATGGATAGACAGAAGATCAAAAATAAACCATGAACATGTAAATACACGATTAATAATATTCAGCTTTTCGAAGCTAAAAAAATAGAAGCTAACCTAGCTACGTAGCCAACGTGATAGCATAGCAGTCTCAAATGCAGATAGAAACTAAATTTAAAAAAACCCTGACTGGATGGATAGACAGAAGATCAAAAATACTATTAAACCATGTACATGTAACTACACGGTTAAAAATTCTCAGCCTGGTAAGGCTTAACTATGCTGTTGCTAACGACGCTAAGGCTAATTTAGCAACTTAGCAACCGGACTTCACAGAACTATGTACTCTCTCCTTTTTCTATTGTGGATCACGGATTTGTATTTTAAACCACCTCGGATACTATATCCTCTTGAAAATGAGAGTCGAGCACGCGAAATGGACATTTAAAGTGACTTTTATCTCCACGACAATACATCGGTGACACACTTAGCTACTGAGCTAACGTGATAGCATCGTTCTCAAATGAAGATAGAAACAAAAGAAATAAACCCCTGACTGGAAGGATAGACAGAAGACCAACAATACTATTAAACCATGTACATGTAACTACACGGTTAAAAATTCTCAGCCTGGTAAGGCTTAAAAATGCTGTTGCTAACGACGCTAAGGCTAATTTAGCAACTTAGCAACCGGACCTCACAGAACTATGATAAAACATTAGCGCTCCACCTACGCCAGCCAGCCCTCATCTTCCCATCAACAGCCGTGCTCACCTGCATTCCAGCGATCAACGGCGCGACGAAGGACTTCATCCGTGGGTTTGGCGGCAAGCATCGGCTAGGCGTAGTAAGTAGTCCTTGTTGTGTTGCTGTAAGTATTGTACTTAGCCGCTAAGACACCGATCGATCCCACCTGCAACGTTCTTCTTTGCAGCCTCCATTGTTCATTAAACAAATTGCAAAAGATTCACCAACACAGATGTCCAGAATACTGTGGAATTTTGTCGAAGAAAACAAGAGGCTTTTCTATCGGGTCCGATGGGGTCCAACCACTTCCGTTGCTTTTGTGACGTCACGCGCATAAATCATATCCAAAGGAGTTTTTCAACCGGAAGTGTGGCGGGAATTTTAAAATTGCACTTTATAAGTTAACCCGGCCGTATTGGCATGTGTTGCAATGTTAAGATTTCATCATTGATATATAAACTATCAGACTGCGTGGTTGGTAGTAGTGGGCTTCAGTAGGCCTTTAAACCATAACCAACCATGGATCAAGATAGCTCTTGTCTCAAAGTAGGTGTATCTTCACATCACGCCGTGACTTATTTGGAGGTTTTTGGTGTTTTCCTGTGTGTCGTGTTTTATTTCTTGTCTTGCGCTCTTATTTTGGTGGCATCTCCTGTTTTGCTGGTATTTTCCTGTTGCAGTTTCATGTCTTCCTTGAAGACGATTTAAGTTGTACGGACGCTGGCCTTCTTTGTGTGAACATTGTTGATTGTCATGTACGGATGTACTTTGTGGACGCCGTCTGCTCCACACGCTGTAAGTCTTTGCTGTCGTCCAGCATTCTGTTTTTGTTTACTTTGCAGCCAGTTTAGTTTTAGTTTCGTTTTGCATAGCCTTCCCTAAGCTTCAATGCCTTTTCTTAGCGGCACTCGCCTTTTGTTTATTTTTGGTTTAAGCGTTAGATACCTTTTTACTTACATGCTGCCTCCCGCATATTGTGATCACGACAAACCATGTTCCCGGCATCTACAAAGCAGTTAGCTCCCTGCTGCCACCTACTGATATGGAAGAGTATTACACGGTTACTCTGCCGAGCTCTAGACAGCACCGACATTGAACAACGGCACATTATTTGCAGATTGTTACTGGTTTGTAAAAAATGGTTTTAACCCAAATAGGTGAAATTACATTATATCCCAGGGCACACCAGACTGTATCTCACGGTACACTAGTGTGCCGCGGCACAGTGGTTGAAAAACACTGCTCTATCAGGCCTATACGGAAGAGGTGCACACGCATACACATTTGAACCTATGCCTCGACTAGGAACAAGTACCTTTTACAATTGAATCAATACCTAGGTATCGATACTGGCCCCTGAACGGTATCAATTTCCCATACTTTTTTGTGTGTTGATGTGGT
>NC_084737.1:72437718-72440218 GCF_033978785.1 Entelurus aequoreus
GAATAACAATGTTATTAAAAAGAATAAGAATAATATTATACTCTAAAAATGTTGGTCTTACTTAAAAATGCACGCATTTAGTTGTATTCAGTGTTAAAAAATATGTTACGGCTCTCACGGAAATACATATTAAAATATTTGGCTTACATGGCTCTCTTAGCCTAAAAGGTTCCCGACCCCTGGTATAGTAGATGCATTGGATGAGCCTCGCCCACCTCAGAGCGCTAATGTGAAGGTGTGGTGAAAGCCAGCGTGTTTATGTGTTTGTGCACGTGAGAGATGGGAAAGCAGGCCGCAAGGTGGGCTTTGGCAGGAGAGGATGTGGTGGTACTACGACTGTAACTGCATAAGTGAGGAAATGAATTAAGTGGAATTGGGGTGCGGGGGGGGGGGGGGGGGGTGGACTATATATAGGGAGTGTGTCGAAAGGCGGCTAATTCTAACACATGTGCAGGGAACGCAACAGATTGGAATATTCCAGTGGTTGTTGAGGGATTAATATGGAAGATCACGCACAATGATAAATAAAATATTAGTTTAGTATTTTTTCTAGTAATATTTAGAACATACTGTATTGTAGCAGTTGTTTGCATGTATGTGTTGAGTTTTTTTAAGTTCCATTTTCAGTTAATCTGCTTTTTTTTTGGTATGTTTGATTACTGCATTTTAGCTTGGGCCATTGTTAAAGGGGAACTGTACTTTTTGGAACTGTGCCTATCATTCACAATCCTTATGAAAGACATGACAACAGATTGATTTATTGATGTTTTTTTAAAGTATTCTAAATATTAAATAGATTCGATCAAAAGTCCGCTTACAATGGAGCCTATGCATTAATAACAGCAATAACAGTGTAATACATTTTCATAACATGGTCACTACTGCCTAGTTTCTCTTGTTAAATTCTTATTTTTACTGTTATATTTTTATTCTTATCGTTGCTTTTTATTTTTATTCGTATTGTAATATTTTCAATTTTATTCCCATTTATACCCCCATTATTTACTTTTTTTACTTTTTAAATTTGATCTCAATTCTGTACACTGCTACTGGAATTTTAATTTCAATTTTCCTGAGGGAACTTTCCTGAAGGAATCAATAAAGTACTATCTATCTATCTATCTATCTATCTATCTATCTATCTATCTATCTATCTATCTATCTATGGGAGCCGTTCAATTCTGCTGATAGAGCCCCTAAGAAAACATCCAAAGACCTCCATTAAAGTTCTATATACATGAAGTAAGTATATATGTTATTTAGTAACGGGCACATTTATAATAACATTTAACATTGACTTACACTACCGTTCAAAAGTTTGGGGTCACCCAAACAATTTTGTGGAATAGCCTTCATTTCTAAGAACAAGAATAGACTGTCGAGTTTCAGATGAAAGTTCTCTTTTTCTGGCCATTTTGAGCATTTAATTGACCCCACAATTGTGATGCTCCAGAAACTCAATCTGCTCAAAGGAAGGTCAGTTTTGTAGCTTCTGTAACAAGCTAAACTGTTTTCAGATGTGTGAACATGATTGCACAAGGGTTTTCTAATCATCAATTAGCCTTCTGAGCCAATGAGCAAACACATTGTACCATTAGAACACTGGAGTGATAGTTGCTGGAAATGGGCCTCTATACACCTATGTAGATATTGCACCAAAAACCAGACATTTGCAGCTAGAATAGTCATTTACCACATTAGCAATGTATAGAGTGTATTTCTTTAAATTTAAGACTAGTTTAAAGTTATCTTCATTGAAAAATAAGGACATTTCAATGTGACCCCAAACTTTTGAACGGTAGTGTATTTTGATCATTTTAAGCATACGCGGCTCATTCATTTCAAAATTTCATGACTGATTTGTGCTCACTGCAGACTTTGTGAGAGCCAACAAACATAATAAAACATCACTTACTGTACAAGGTCTGCTGTCATTAGGATGCCGACTGCTGAGATGTTCATATATTCCCATTTAGGTGAAGAAAGACTCATCATCACGAAGAAACGGGGTGGGGCAGCGGGGCGTAACAAGCGCTTTTTGTGTCATTCTGGCCATTTTCGGGGTCCTAAATAGCTGTCAAAGTGTCCCAACTTGTCGGATTATATCCTCAGCCATCTACTTTTCCGGTGAGAGGCATTATTTATGATCTAGAATAAACTTACAGGCAGCAGGGAAGCGAGGAAACAGCAGACCACTCGATGACATAAACATAGGGAGACTCGGAAGTTATCACTTTGCCGCTATTAATTGTTTGTCTGCGTTAGCGCTTATAATATTAGTATCACGAATACATGGTTAATATTCGTGATGGTCATTTGAATGGTTATTTATCTGATTTTATGGGCGGAATAGCAGAGCTCCAATTGGCTACGCTGTGAGCGGACTTTTATTTAAGTTTATTTAATATTTAGAATGCAAAAAAAATCAATCCGTTGTCATGTCTTTCATAATGATTGTGAACGATAGGCAAAATCCCCCCCCCCCCCCCCCCCAAAAAGT
>NC_084737.1:72442718-72460218 GCF_033978785.1 Entelurus aequoreus
GTGGTCAAAAATTCAACCAGAAGCTTGTGGATGGCTACCAAAAGTGCCTTATTGCAGTGAAACTTGCCAAAGGACATGTCACCAAATATTAACATTGCTGTATGTATACTTTTGACCCAGCAGATTTGGTCACATTTTCAGTAGACCCATAATAAATTCATAAAAGAACCAAACTTTATGAATGTTTTTGTGACCAACAAGTATGTGCTCCAATCACTCTATCACAAAAAAATAAGAGTCGTAGAAATTATTGGAAACTCAAGACAGCCATGACATTATGTTCTTTGCAAGTGTATGTCAACTTTTGACCACGACTGTATATTAAAAAAAATTGTTTTTTTCTTTGATGCAAAGTGTTGGCCATCATGTTGGTCACATTACTGGCGTGTGTGTGTGCTGCTATACATACTTGGACTCCCGGTGCCCCTCTACAAACATGTCAGTGTAATCAGGAGTGGCGTCTGGTCTGCCTGACAGATCTGCAGACCTCAGTAACAAACTGTCTGGTTATTTGAGTGGCTATCATGTGGTCAGGCTCACCTATCAGTCTTTATTGGGCGCACAGGCGATCTGCACGAGAATTGAAGCATGCAGCAGACTGTAAAAAAAAGAAATGCACTCGTTAATATGAGAGTGTAGAAATGATGGCATCCAGTGTCATCGTTCAAAGGGTTATGGTAAAATGAAGAATTTAGATTTAGGAGAGAAGAAGGAGACTAGTGCATCACTGACTGATTGATTTCATTAACTGATTAAGTAGTTGGTATGATGCACATTTGACCAGTACACAGCAAAATAAGTCTCAGTTTTCATTATTCTAATATGAAGCTATTATTTTTAATTTTTTATCCTATTAGTATGCAATATTTGATTCAGTTCTATTAGTTCTCCTACTCAGTGGCTTAGTGGTTAGAGTGTCCGCCCTGAGATCGGTAGGTTGTGAGTTCAAACCCCGGCCGAGTCATACCAAAGACTATAAAAAAGGGACCCATTACCTCCCTGCTTGACACTCAGCATCAAGGGTTGGAATTGGGGGTTAAATCACCAAAAATGATTCCCGGGCGCAGCCACTGCTGCTGCTCACTGCTCCCCTCACCTCGCAGGGGGTGATCAAGGGTGATGGGTCAAATGCGGAGAATGATTTTGCCACACCTTGTGTGTGTGTGTGTGACAATCATTGGTACTTTAACTTTATTTATTATTTAATCACTGTATATTTTTATTTTTTTCTATTAATCTTCATATGTCTTACTTGTATTTTATTCTTTATCTCTACTCATGGTTCTTACTATTTTACAAGTTGTATTATTTTTATTTTGTGGTGGCCATGGGCTGATGACCTCCTGGTGCAGATGGTTCCTGTGATAGTGTTTACTCACATGTATCCTCTGTACTCAGCCATGGAATCATTTGTCCATACAGTTGCATGTGTGTGTATGTTGTGTGCGTGTACATAAGTGATATTGGGGGATATGGGTCACCGGAGTATTGTTTTTAACTTTGCGTCACATTTTTTTTATGTATGAAAAGCGCTTTACAAATAAAGTTTGATTGATTGATGTTATGTCTAAATGCTGTGAAAGACACTGAATGCATATTTACTAGGAATGCACCAATCAGTATCAGTATCAAATACGTGATTGGCCATTGCCGGTTGATGTCTTTCAATGCCGATCAATTAAGCGTAGATACTTGGTTAATTTTTGGTCACTCGTCTGACAGAGACGGCTAGCAGCTAGCTGTGTGTGTCCATATACAATGTGGAGCCACCCTCCTAAATGAATAATAATCCATTGCGACAAATAAACTACATTTCTTAGTATCCAAAGTATCAAGTTATCCCTCGAGGACAGGGCTAAACACACCAAGTAAGAGCAAGCAGGTGCCTGTATGCTAATTGCTAAACTAGCTTGAAACAACACAAGAAATAAATACCGTATTTTCCGGACCATAGGGTGCACCGGATTATAAGGCGCACTGCCGATGAATGGTCTATTTTCTATCTTTTTTCCAATATAAGGCGCATTAAAGGAGTCATATTATATATACATATATATATATTTTTTTTTTCTGACAGTCTCTTCAGGATGCGCCGTTTTATGGGGGGTCTTATTTACGTGGCTCACCTTCCGCAGCGTCTTCTCCCTGTCATCTTTGTTGTAGCGGTGTAGCGTGCAAGGACGGGAGTGGAAGAAGTATCAAAAGATGGAGCTAACTGTTTTAATGACATTCAGACTTTACTTCAATCAATAACGGAGGAGCATCTTCTCATCCGGAAACAACAACAAGGTTGGAAATGTGCCCCGTGAAAAACCGTCCGACCGGAACTCTCTAATATCTAAAGTTCCTTGGGCGAATAATGTAAACTCACTACACCGGTATGTTTTAGCGCTTTCATGGCGAGTTTACTGACATATATAAGTAACAAATTTACACTACTTTATATTAAAAATGGCAACAGCTGAGGATGAATGTCCCATAACAAGAAGATAGAGAAAAAGAAGAAGCTTATTGACTATGTTGTCGGCACGGACTACAATTTTTCAGGAATTATGCAAATCCCAAATACAGATCAGCAGGTACCAGAAGGTAAGAAAAGTTGCTTTGGCATAATATTGCGAAACAAAACGCCAGATAATATGTCTTACCTTAAACACACACCATAATGATACTTGTATGTTTAATGCGCCGACAATCCATCAAGCGGTGTGGCTTCATAGCTTACTAAAGTCGTACTAAAACATTTTGATAGATTTTTGAGCGCCGTGTGTAATTTTCAATGGAACACACTATATAAAATATTGGTGTTGTTTACTTGAGTCATATTGCCATCACATTGCTGTCTACATGTATCTCTTATGTTTGACTACCATCTACCGGTTTAAGCTTTGGACAATCCACTACAATAGCAACACTACCGATATATGGATTGATCTGCCTTCTCCTTACGTGTCGTGTACTAGAAGCAACACACAGATTACTCTTACTGTATAGTATACTCTCTCTATACTCTAATTATTCTACTTGTTCATTTCCTGTCAATAACTTCTAAAATGTCTTCCATCTACACTTCTTAAAGTTTACTAATTACCGTATTTTCCTGGGGCCGTACTTATCAAGCTTCTTAGAATTACTCCTAAGAAGTCTGCTAAGAGTTGACTTAAGAGTAAATAAATTATTCGCTGAAAGCTGCACTTAAAAGTTAGTTATCAAGCGTCTTACTCACACTTTCAGCGAAGTGTAGGACTGAATCTTAAGTGTCACACTCAGAGCTGAATTACGACATTACTATGTGCCGTAAACGGAATTTTAGGTGACGTCATTTCTGTGTCCATAGAAATGACCAATCACGGAAGGGAATCCGTTGTCTAAGAATAAAGAAATATCTTGGAAATATTTAAGTGGACAATGGGAGTGTATATTTTGACAATAAACTACAAAATAATACAAAACAAACTAGTCCCCGCCGGCACTCACGCTACCGCTCCCTCTCTTCTATCGCCCACACACTCACTGACGTCACTCACCTCACGGCCACACACATACGCTACTGTCATAACATTTTCTTTCCAATTCATTAATTAGGCAACTAATTTGAAACTGGTTTGGGTGGCTCTATATATACTAGCCCACTGCAGACACATGCAGAAATCAACAAGGAATCGAAAAGTATTAAATCTGTGACAAAAATAATATCCGCTCTGTCTAAACGATAACGTTTGATCAGCTGCTCGTCATCAAAAAAAAAAAAAAAAACATTGTTCCGTTCCCTGAACGTTCGCGCACGTCTCTCTCGCCTCAGTGCCATCCCCTGCTGGCAACTCCTAACCACTTAAGACACCTCTGAAGGTCTCTTAAATATCGTGGAGAGTAGGAGTGATTCTTAGACTTAAGAACGTTGATAAAAAGCTTTTATTCTTAAGTTTGAGAGTAGGACTAAATTTCGCAAATTCTCAGGACTTAAGTGTAAAATGGCACTCTAAGAAGCTTGATAAGTACGGCCCCTGGACTATAAGGCACACTTAAAATACTTTTTTCTCTCTCGCAAAACTCGACAGTGCGCCTAACGTACGGAATAATTCTGGTTTTGCTTACCGACCTCGAAGAAATTGTATTTAGTACATGGTGAAATGATAAGTCACACTTATCATTGAATGATAAGTCACACTTATCATTTCACCATGTACTAAATACAATTTCTGGTTTACGATGGAGCTAATACATGGTGAAATGATAAGTCACTGTTATCATTGAATGATAAGTCACACTTATCATTTCACCATGTACTAAATACAATTTCTTGGAGGTCGGTAAGCAAAACCAGAATTATTCCGTACAGTTTGTTCTCCAACATCCTTGAATCCCTTAGTCATACTTAGACAATCAAGACATTTTGTAGAATGGTCAGAGCGACTCCATATTCAACTTTGGCCTACATCTGGTCCTTCAATGGTTTAGAATAGAAAATAAATGAAACGAGCAGACATTCTTGACAGACACGAAATATAGCTCAAAGGTCAGAAATTCCACTACACTATACCGAGGATAGTATCAGTATATGATCAATTCATAGATCAATATGCTTTTATTTCTCAAAATATTGTTTGTCATTTTTGTTAATGTTTACATACTCGGGGTTTAATTCCCTGGACACAGGAGGACTTTGAGGGCCCAAACCAAAAGAGTAGTAGATAGTACCTTTTGCTTTTGTTTAGTTATTGTGTAATATTGATTTTGTTTTGATCCAACAATTGTATGTAATAAAGAATAATGATGAAGTAGTTTCAATATTGTGTTGATATTGTTACACTGTCAATAGCACTCACCATGAATACATTTGAACAATTACAGCTAACATATGTTATTGGTATCGGCCAATCTTACTCATGGATGATCAGTATCGGAATCAGCAGCATAGAACGCTTATTGTTTTCTATTTTCATGAGATGCATGCAGTACTGTAGAAACGAAAGCAATTTGCCATTTTTATACAACTTTTTAGAATATGGACTCAGGAATACATGTCCTTCAGCCAGACAGTTACATGATCTGCTACCATGAAGCCCTCCCCTTAATTAACAATACACATGACTTCATCGACCGAGCCTTGAATGTCCAAAAGTGGCAAATGAAGAAAAGTTTTGCGGGCAACTTTCACGTCTAGGTCATCTGTCCCTCTGGTTTTGATGTGATGTCATTCCTGTGCTGTAACCTAATAGCAGGCCTCCACCGCATTACGTGCTGAATGATCATTCCTATAAATAACCTCAGCAGGGGCAGCAGCAACACCGAGATAGGCCGCGTCTGTCCGTCATTACGGCCATGTCTCAGCATTGTCCTGTATGTATTACTTTGAACGGACATATATATTATTCGACACTATTTTCCATTCACTAGTCCTTTCGTCTTTACAATTTGGTGCTTTCGTTTTTGCTTATTTATTCCATTCACTCAGTGTTGCTTTATTTGCCTACATGCTTAACTACAGTGTTCTTTGCATTAATCAAAATGTATGTGTATTAGCATACTTGCCAACCTTGAGACCTCCGATATCGGGAGGTGGGGGGGGGCGTGGTTAAGAGGAGAGTATATTTACAGCTAGAATTCACCAACTCAAGTATTTCATATATATATATATATATATATGAAATACTTGACTTTCAGTGAATTCTAGCTCTATGTATGTATATATATATATATATATATATATATATATATATATATATATATATATATATATATATATATATATATATATATATATATATATATATATATATATTTATTTATTTTATTATACATATAAATAAAAAAAATACTTCAATTTCAGTGTTCCGGAGGCTATCCAGTAGATGGCAGCATTGTCCTGTTTAACTTCTCCGTTCATGAATGAGTATATCATTTCGGCCACCGTGTTCAATGGAGAAGTCTGTTCTACAAAATGTACAGGCAACATAATTACATACCCCTTCCCCTTCGAACTGTCCTGGATGAACTGAAATTCTTGTTTCCATTCGTTTTGGAACTTGCAAGCGTATTTCTTCCTCTTGCTCGTCGACGGCGTCGCCATGTCTGTAA
Source organism: Entelurus aequoreus (assembly GCF_033978785.1). Taxonomy (NCBI): domain Eukaryota; kingdom Metazoa; phylum Chordata; class Actinopteri; order Syngnathiformes; family Syngnathidae; genus Entelurus; species Entelurus aequoreus. The sequence continues at coordinate 72,448,797 of NC_084737.1, forward strand.
CTTCCTTGTTGTGTGCGCAGTTGTGCACTCTACTCTCTAAAAGCCGTAGATGTTATGACGTCATTGGGCAGGGAGGCTGTTTATATTGTGGGAAAGCGGACGGGAGAACAGGCTGTCCCCACTCAGGTCCGCATTGAGCTGGAGGGGGCGTGGCCTCCAGCTCCGGCTGAATACCGGGAGTTTGTCGGGAGAAAATTTCTGCCGGGAGGTTATCGGGAGAGGCGCTGAATACCGGGAGTCTCCCGCTAAAAACGGGAGGGTTGGCAAGTATGGTATTAGTGTTGTCCCTATACCAATATTTTGGTACCGGTACTAAAATTATTTTGATACTTTTTGGTACTTTTCGATACTTTTCTAAATAAAGGCGACCACAATAAATTGCATTATTGGCTTTATTTTAACAAAAAATCTTAGGGTACATTAAACATATGTTTCTTATTGCAAGTTTGTCCTTAAAGAAAATAGTGAACATACAAGACAACTTGTCTTTTAGTATTAAGTAAACAAACAAAGGCTCCTAATTAGTCTGCTGACGTATGCAGTAACATATTGTGTCATTTTCCTTTCTATTATTTTGTCACAATTATTAAGGACAAGTGGTAGAAAATTAATTATTCATCTTCTTGTTCATTTACTGTTGATATCTGCTTACTTTCTCTTTTAACATGTTCTATCTACACTTCTGTCTAATCATTTATTCTTCTGTTGTTTGATACTTTACATTAGTTTTGGATGATACCACAAATTTGGGTATCAATCTGATACCAAGTAGTTACAGGATCATACATTGGTCATATTCAAAGTTCTCATGTGTCCAGGGACATATTTCCTGACTTTATAAACTTAATATAAATGTTTTAAAAATGAAAGAAGATGTTGTGATGCCAAAAAATATCGATGTAATCATAGTAGTATCGACTAGATACGCTACTGTACTTGGTATCATTACAGTGGATGTCAGGTGTAGATCCACCAATGGCGTTTGTTTACATTTTGATGCCGGTGAGCTACGGTGTGTCGTGAAGCATGTTTAGCTGTTCCTTGTCCTGCAGGGATGATACTTGTAAGAAACGTAATTTATTTGTTGCCATGGAGGCAAGGATTAGTGATTTAGAAGTAGCTAAAAAACTGCTGACGGCGGATGGACTTTAGCCGCTAGCTCGCTAGCCATGTCTTAAAGCACCTCTTCCTGAGGGTGTTTCAGTCTTATAACTTCACCTTTATCTTTAGTTTTTAAGCTAAAATGCGTCCGTTCTCCCTTTTATGTCTACACACTGTGTCTGTTTGTAAGTACTCCGTGATTGTGCACTGCCGAACATGCTCGTGTGCTCGTAAACCAGCAATGTCACGACGTGATGGCGTGGGGAGAGGGTGGACCGGTACTTTTCAGAGGCGGTATAGTACAGAATACGATTCATTAGTATCGTGGTACTATACTAATACCGGTATATAAACTTTGGACCACTGTTAACACATTGGCAGATCCTTGCATTAACATTCTAACCTTGCTAGGAAACATATAACACTTGGTTCCAAACTTGTGGTTCACATAACTGAGAAGTTCCTCAAAACACTCTTTTAAGTCCTCTCCTTTTTGGCGTTTGACACCCCTGCTGAACAGGTTTTATCTGGCCAACGGGATGAGTTTCCTAAGTATAAAAATGAGCTGAAATGTTTGAATGAAATAAACTGCTGTTCTAAATGTGTCCACTAGATGTCGCAATAGCAATTCTTTGTATCTTTGTAGATTATGCTACTTATGTAAAAAATAAAAATAAACCACATGTTTGTGCACCAGTTGAGGAAAATGAGCAATATACATATATAACATCCTGTAATTTGATTTTGATATTATTTTTTGAAAATTATTGAGTTGACTGATGAACATTATCACATAATTTATTCAGAAATTATAAATAACGACACATAAAGATAGAATACTTTTAACCGTAACATTTAAGTGTAAGAAAAATCCAACAACATTATGATTTTTACATTTTCAGAATGTGCTTGTTCTATTTTTAAACCAAGAAAACAATCTGAAGTTGTCTTTATTTTGAAGTTATCGTGCCATGATTTTACCAGTCCAGCCCACTTGGGAGTAGATTTTTCTCCATGTGGCCCCCGATATAAAATGAGTTTGACACCCCTGCACTAGAGTGCTGTAATAAAGATGAACTTTGACTAGCCTACTCAGTAGTCTAGTGCAGTGGTTCTCAACCTTTTTTCAGTGATGTACCCCCTGTGAATTTTTTTTTAAATTCAAGTACCCCCTAATCAGAGCAAAGCATTTTTGGTTGGAAAAAAAAAGAGACAAAAAAGTAAAATACTGCACTATGTCATCAGTTTCTGATTTATTAAATTGTATAACAGTGCAAGATATTGCTCATTTGTTGTGGTCTTTCTTGAACTATTTGGAAAAAATATATAAAAATAACTAAAAACTTGTTGAAAAATAAACAAGTGATTCAATTATAAATAAAGATTTCTACACACAGAAGTAATCATCAACTTAAAGTGCCCTCTTTGGGGATTGTAATAGAGATCCATCTGGATTCATGAACTTAATTCTAAACATTTCTTCACAAAAAAAGAAATCTTTAACATCAATATTTATGGAACATGTCCACAAAAAAATCTAGATGTCAACACTGAATATTGAATTGTTGCATTTCTTTTCACAGTTCTTTTTGACAGACATTTTTAAAAAATCTCACGTACCCCTTGGCATACCTTCAAGTACCCCCAGGGGTATGCGTATCCCCGTTTGAGAACCACTGGCCTAGTGGTTAGAGTGTCTGCCCTAAGATCGGTAGGTTGTGAGTTCAAGCCCTGGCCTAGTCATACCAAAGACTATAAAAATGGGACCCATTACCTTTCACTCAGCATCAAGGGTTGGAATTGGGGGTTAAATCACCAAAAATGATTCCCCCAGGGGGTGAATAATGGGATGGGTCAAATGCAGAGGACAAATTTCACCACACCTATTGTGTGTGTGACAATCTTTGGTACTTTAAATTAACTTAACTAGCTTTTTTTGCCTACGTTCCCTAAAAACAACAGAGTGTTCCTGTAACTCTGACAAAAATGGACTGTCTACTGTGGGGGACGCTGGTTCCCTGTAAAAAAAATAAAATAAAATAAGAATAAGAGTGAAGGGAGAAGTTTGGCCCCCAGATCCTTTCGCTTTCGGGAAATGTGGTGCCCAGAACAATTTAGTTGTGTATGTTTTGTGATTCTACATATACATAAAATGCAGTGGAAGATTTCACACATAGACACATTCTCAAAATAGAAAAGACTGGAAATGAGAATATCTGTTGCAAAGTAAGGGAATTGTGCTGAGTCGCTAATGCTGTATGTCTCTTCAGGGGAAGGCCACACCTATAACTCAAATAGCATTCCATTTATTATCTCTGAAACAATTAATGATTTACCGCAAGGCAAATCTCACCGTAACTTTTAACTCTTGCCCTGAGAGTGTCTTTTGAATTCAACTTTTGAGTCATTTTTAGTACTATTTATTGTTATTAATTGGACTCCTTTCCCCTTCATTTGCATCTTGCACACATGTTTTTAAGCAGTGCTAAAATGGGTGTTTTTGTCATTTAGATTTAGATTATTGTGGGGTTGCAATGATTATTCAGTACATCCCATTAAAAAGGGGGTTCGATTTACAAACCCCGTTTCCATATGAGTTGGGAAATTGTGTTAGATGTAAATATAAACGGAATACAATGATTAGCAAATAATTTTCAACCCATATTCAGTTGAATATGCTACAAAGACAACATATTTGATGTTCAGGCTGATGAACATATTTTTTGCAAATAATCATTGCACTTTTATTAGTAGATTGCAGAGTGAAGTACATATTCCGTACAATTGACCACTAAATGGTAACACCCGAATAAGTTTTTCAACTTGTTTAAGTCGGGGTCCACTTAAATTGATTCATGATACAGATATATACTATCTTTATAATACAGTCATCACACAAGATAATCATCAGCGTATATACATTGAATTATTTACATTATTTACAATCCGGGGTGTGGGATATGGAGGGGGGGGGGGGGGGGGGGGGGTTGGCTTTGGTTGGTATCAACACTTCAGTCATCAACAATTGCATCATCAGAGAAATGGACATTGGAACAGTGTAGATCAGGGGTCGGCAACCCGCGGCTCTAGCGCCGCCCTAGTGGCTCTCTGGACCTTTTTCAAAAATGTATGAAAAATGGAATAAGATGAGGGGTAAAAAATATATTTTTTGTTTTAATATGGTTTCTGTAGGAGGACAAACATGACACAAACCTCCCTAATGGTTATAAAGCACGCTGTTTATATTAAACATGCTTCACTGATTCGAGTATTTGGCGAGCGCCGTTTTGTCCTACTAATTTTGGCGGTCCTTGAACTCACCTTAGTTTGTTTACATGTATAACTTTCTCCGACTTTGTAGGACGTGTTTTATGCCACTTCTTTTTCTGTCTCATTTTGTCCACCAAACTTTTTAACGTTGTGCATGAGTGCACAAAGGTGAGTTTTGTTGATGTTATTGACTTGTGTGGAGTGCTAATCAGATATATTTGGTCACTGCATGACTGCAAGCTAATCGATGCTAACATGCTATTTAGGCTAGCTATATGTACATATTGCATCATTATGCCTCGTTTGTAGCTATATTTGAGCTCATTTAGTTTCCTTTAAGTCATCTTAATTTAATGTATATCTCATGACACACTATCTGTATGTTATATGGCTTTTAATTTTTTGCGGCTCCAGACAGATTTTTTTTTTTGTATTTTTGGTCCAATATGGCTCTTTCAACATTTTGGGTTGCCGACCCCCGGTGTAGACTGACTTGGTAGGATATGTACAGAAAGTAGTGGACACAGAGAGAGAGAGATCAGAAAGCATAAGAATAAGTATCTACATTTGATCATTTACATTTGATTATTTACAATCCGGGGAGGTAGGATGTGGAAGGGAGTGTGTTAGTTTAGGGTTGAAGTTGCCTGGAGGTGTTCTTTTAGTGCTGTTTTGAAGGAGGATAGAGATGCCCTTTCTTTTACACAGACGAGGAAGACTATGGAAAACGGCGAATGATTTTGGACTGGCAAAGCAGACTGTATCAGTTATTGTCCGCCATGTATGTCGCGGACTCAACGTCTAGGTCCAGAGTATATAAAGTCACCAAAAACGAATTGGCAATGAAGGTGAAGGCAAAAGAGTGAGGAGTGTCCTGACCAAGGGCCGTACTTATCAAGCTTCTTAGAATTACTCCTAAGAAGTCTGCTAAGAGTTGACTTAAGAGTAAAAAAATTCTTCGCTGAAAGCTGCACTTAAAAGTTAGTTATCAAGCGTCTTACTCACACTTTCAGCGAAGTGTAGGACTGAATCTTAAGTGTCCCACTCAGAGCTGAATTACGACATTACTATGTGCCGTAAACGGAATTTTAGGTGACGTCATTTCTGTGTCCATAGAAATGACCAATCACGGAAGGTAATCCGTTGTCTAAGAATAAAGAAATATCTTGGAAATATTTAAGTGGACAATGGGAGTGTATATTTTGACAATAAACTATAAATAATACAAAACAAACTAGTCCCCGTCGGCACTCACGCTACCGCTCCCTCTCTTCTCTTGCCCACACACTCACTGACGTCACTCACCTCATGGCCACACACATACGCTACTCTCATAAAATTTTCTTTCCAATTCATTAATTAGGCAACTAATTTGAAACTGGTGTGGGTGGCTCTATATATACTAGCCCACTGCAGCCACATGCAGAAATCAACAAAGAATCGAAAAGTATTAAATCTGTGACAAAAATAATACCCGCTCTGTCTAAACGATACCGTTTGATCAGCTGCTCGTCATCAAACAAATCCAGGACATCGTTCCGCTCCCTGAACGTTCGCGCACGTCTCTCTCGCCTCAGTGCCATCCCCTGCTGGCAACTCCTAACCACTTAAGACACCTCTGAAGGTCTCTTAAATATCGTGGAGAGTAGGAGTGATTCTTAGACTTAAGAACGTTGATAAAAAGCTTTTATTCTTAAGTTTGAGAGTAGGACTAAATTTCGCAAATTCTCAGGACTTAAGTGTAAAATGGCACTCTAAGAAGCTTGATAAGTACGGCCCCAGATATCTAGATCCCTAGGTTGATTGATGTAAAATGTTCTTTATCACATTGTTTACGTGTCTAATAAAGATTTGATTAATTTAGGTGTGATTCACTACAATAGGGATCCCACAGCACAAAGGATTCCAGTTAATTGAAATACCACAACACTGGACATTGTTCAGATATCCAGTGTTGTGCACTGCAAAAACTGAAATCTAAGTAAGATTAAATATCTCAAAAAAGGGTGATATTTGCTTATTTTCTGTCTGATAAGATAAATCTTCTCACTAAGCAGATTTTATGTTAGAGTGTTTTACTTGTTTTAAGTGTTGTGGTCCTAAATGATCTCAGTAAGATATTACAGCTTGTTGCTGAGATTTTATGACCTATATTGAGTAAAACATGCTTGAAACTATTATATCAAGTGTTGCAAAGCTGTGTCATCAACACTCACAAGTATAAAACTACTTTTTCAAAGTAAGAATTTCTTATTTCAAGGATGAAAAAAAAAATCATGATTATGACACAATTGTGTCTTATAATTAAAACAGATGACAGCCAAATGGACTTTGCTGTTTTATTTTCAATGAAACAATATAAAATATGTACTCATATAGTAGTACAGTTGGCACAGTACAGTAAACTGACAGTTAATATTTAAACATTTAACATTTGACATTTCTAACAATTTTGAACAGAAATAGTTCATGCACATTCAGATAAATTCCTCATAATTACAATAAAACATTTTTTGGCCGGGGGCCGGACTGTATACTGTATTTGCGTACTAATTGACTGAAAGAGCACGCACTTGGCGCGATGATGTCATGTTATCCATGGGAAAATGCATTTTTAGACAATATGATTTGCCTGAGCGGCTAGGAGACCCCGAGAGTAACAAGCAGTTGCCTTGTTGCCTTTCCATTAAGAACAATAAATTAGTTTTTAGTATAAGTTTGCTGGTTTCAAGAAATGTAATGCCGGGCGCATATCATTATGTCAAGATAATGGCACTAGCATTTACTTCATTTAAGAATATTTTTCAACATATTGGGCAAAAAGGTCTCAATTTTTTTTTTGTAACCAAGAAAAGTGCACTTGTTATTAGTGAGAATATACTTATTTTAAGGTATTTTTGGGTTCATTGAGGTTAGCTAATTTTACATGTTTTGGGAAGTCTTGACAAGCCAAATTTTCTTGTTCTATTAGCAGATAATTTTGCTTAGTTCAAGTAAAATACCCCTCATTTTTGTATTTTTTTTTTTCTTGTTTTTGAACACTGACTTTTTGCAGTGTGGTATTTCAATTAACTGGCATGCGTACTAGGTTGCGTTGCGCCGGCGGACGGAGGGGGGCGGGGGTCTTAAACGGTGGCATTGTTGTGTGCGAACAAGGATAAGGTTAGGTACAGTGTTGGGACTAACGCGTTACTGTAACGCCGTTAGTTTCGGCGGTAACTAGTAATCTAACGCGTTATTTTTTTATATACAGTAACTCAGTTACCGTTACTGCATGATGCGTTACTGCGTTATTTTACGTTATTTTTATGTAGTATCGGCTAGAAACTGAAGATCTGAGTGTGTTTTATTGGAGCGCTCCGGTGGAAAAGAAGAGGCGTGCTTTCCCCCCACCCACAGAAAGCACGCCTCCCCGCAGGGGAGACGTTCCTCCAGAACCGTACTTCGGGTCTAACAACCTTCACTTTACCCGGAAGAGGGTCTTTACAGCTGAGGGTGAATGACGAGCCCGGCGGTTTGTTGCAACTTTGTGACTTTATTGCACGCAGCCATCCACCAAGCTAGAGCACCTACACGCACTCACTGTCGCCGCTCCCTCACCTCTCTCGCCCACTCACTCACTGACGTCACTCACCTCTCATGCTGTCATATCTTAAAGGGCCACACACACACACATACGCTACTCTCTTGAAAGAGTAAACTAAACCAAATTTCTAGGTATAATGATTGATGATAAATTGAACTGGAAATCTCACGTAAAAAATATACAACATAAAGTTGCAAGAAACACGTCAATAATGAATAAAGCAAAACATGTTCTAGACCAAAAATCCCTTCATATTCTCTACTGCTCACTAGTGTTACCATATTTGAGCTACTGTGTAGAAATATGGGGAAATAATTACAAAAGTACACTTCATTCATTAACGGTGTTACAAAAAAGATCAGTTAGAATAATACATAATGTTGGATATAGAGAACATACAAACCCTTTATTTATTGAATCAAAAATACTGAAATTCCACGACATAGTGAATTTGCAAACAGCTAAAATTATGCACAAAGCAAACTATAACCTGCTACCCAAGAATATACAACAATTCTTCTCAACAAAAGAGGATAAATATAATCTTAGAGAAAAACGTAATTTAAAACATTTGTTTGCACGTACAACACTTAAGACCTTCAGTATATCAGTATGTGGAATTAAATGATGGAATGGATTAAGCAAAGCAATCAAACAATGTACTAATATGATACACTTCAAGAAACTCTTCAAACTTAAAGTGTTTACAAAGTACAATGAAGAAGAACCATGACAAACATTCTCAATTTATTTCATCCATCCATTCATTCATTCTTAAAGTAATCTTACTTATCTCATCATATGAAATATGACTTACTTCACCAATTATTATTATTAAATTCTTACTATTATTTATTTATTTATTTTTATTGTAATTACTTATGGAGTTTATTGTGAAAAAATTGTGAACAGGAAGTGAACAAAAAGTTTTGCAACTGTTATGTAAAGAAAAGGGGTAGGATTAAATAAGCTCTGCTTCTTCCTACTCCTTTTCGAACATGTTGAAAAGAAACTGGAAATTGTGATGTATCATGTTGTATGCTTGCATGTTCCAAATAAACTCAAACTCAAACTCAAACTCAAAACTCATAACAACTAACAAGACATCATGGCGAAGCCAGAAGTCGAGTTTTTTAACATGGAGACATTCTCAATACTTTTCTTTTGTCGAGCACAAAGAAAATAACATTTTAGTTAAATGTAAGTTGTGTCTTGGATCAAAGATCCTATCTACTTAGAGTTAAAGTTAAAGTGCCATTATGTTGCAGCTGTTTAAAATAGTTTTGTCAAATTTTTCTGGCCTGAAATAAATTGGCCCTTTGAAACATATCTTTGTCTTTGTGTGTTGTATGTAGACCACATTGTTTGTGTGTTGTATGTAGACCACATTGTTTGTGTGTTGTATGTAGACCACATTGTTTGTGTGTTGTATGTAGACCACATTGTTTGTGTGTTGTATGTAGACCACATTGTTTGTGTGTTGTATGTAGACCACATTGTTTGTGTGTTGTATGTAGACCACATTGTTTGTGTGTTGTATGTAGACCACATTGTTTGTGTGTTGTATGTAGACCACATTGTTTGTGTGTTGTATGTAGACCACATTGTTTGTGTGTTGTATGTAGACCACATTGTTTGTGTGTTGTATGTAGACCACATTGTTTGTGTGTTGTATGTTGACCACAGTGTTTGCGTGTTGTATGTAGACCACATTGTTTGCGTGTTGTATGTAGACCACATTGTTTGTGTGTTGTATGTAGACCACATTGTTTGTGTGTTGGATGTAGACCACATTGTTTGTGTGTTGTATGTAGACCACATTGTTTGTGTGTTGTATGTAGACCACATTGTTTGTGTGTTGGATGTAGACCACATTGTTTGTGTGTTGGATGTAGACCACATTGTTTGTGTGTTGGATGTAGACCACATTGTTTGTGTGTTGGATGTAGACCACATTGTTTGTGTGTTGTATGTAGACCACATTGTTTGTGTGTTGGATGTAGACCACATTGTTTGTGTGTTGTATGTAGACCACATTGTTTGTGTGTTGGATGTAGACCACATTGTTTGTGTGTTGTATGTAGACCACATTGTTTGTGTGTTGGATGTAGACCACATTGTTTGTGTGTTGGATGTAGACCACATTGTTTGTGTGTTGGATGTAGACCACATTGTTTGTGTGTTGTATGTAGACCACATTGTTTGTGTGTTGGATGTAGACCACATTGTTTGTGTGTTGGATGTAGACCACATTGTTTGTGTGTTGTATGTAGACCACATTGTTTGTGTGTTGGATGTAGACCACATTGTTTGTGTGTTGGATGTAGACCACATTGTTTGTGTGTTGTATGTAGACCACATTGTTTGTGTGTTGTATGTAGACCACATTGCTTTCTGAGTTCAGTGATGCAAATGCATGTCAAGTTGCTCAACAGATTGTATTATTCTCCAGTGCAATAACAGTACTGAAATGAAGGCTAAAAGGGCATTAATGGGAGCCTTAAAAAAAGGGGGGAAAAAAGAAGTAACTAAATAGTTACTTTTCACAGTAACGCATTACTTTTTGGTGTAAGTAACTGAGTTAGTAACTGAGTTACTTTTGGAATAAAGTAACTAGTAATTGTAACTAGTTACTGGTTTTCAGTAACTAACCCAACACTGGTTAGGTATAACCTTATCCGGCTTAGTGCAAACGGGGCCTGAGTCTAAGTTCATTGTGGGTCTTCATGGTGGTTTTGAAACTGCACTAATTTTTTTTCCTCAGAATTTGCAACTAATTTCAGTTTTTTACTCCTTTTCGAACATGTTGAAAAGAAACTGAAATTGTGATGTATCATGTTGTATGCTTGCATGTTCCAAATAAACTCAAACTCAAACTCAAACATTTGAGGCTATAGAGCAGGACTGTCAAAAGTGCGGCCCAGTGGCCATTTGCGGACCGCAACTCGAGAAAAAAATAAAACAGTAAAAAAGTTTACAAAAAAGAACAAAAAGATGTTATGTATTGAGAAAAAGCTGAAGTTTTGATACTAATAACTAATATTATATTATATTGTCACCTATAACACAAAGTTTTGATTTTAAATATATATGACTGTTTTTTTTATTCATTTATTTAAAAAATAAAAATAAAAAAATATCATTAAGATGGGGACGGTGTGGCGAAGTTGGTAGAGTGGCCGTGCCAGCAATCGGAGGGTTGCTGGTTACTGGGGTTCAATCCCCACCTTCTACCATCCTAGTCACGTACGTTGTGTCCTTGGGCAAGACACTTCACCCTTGCTCCTGATGGGTGCTGGTAGCGCCTTGCATGTCAGCTCCCTCCATCAGTGTGTGAATGTGTGTGTGAATGGGTGAATGTGGAAATAGTGTCAAAGCGCTTTGAGTACCTTGAAGGTAGAAAAGCGCTATACAAGTATAACCCATTTATCATTATCATTATCATTTTGTCAAGAGGATTATTTG
>NC_084737.1:72465218-72568145 GCF_033978785.1 Entelurus aequoreus
AGTCCGGGGGTCTCCGTTGTGGTATTCTAGGCTTCATAATCCGCCACACATTTTCAATGGGAGACAGGTCTGGACTACAGGCAGGCCAGTCTAGTACTATGAAACCACGTTGATGTAACACGTGGCTTGGCATTGTCTTGCTGAAATAAGCAGGGGCGTCCATGGTAACGTTGCTTGGATGGCAACATATGTTGTACATAACCTGTATGTACCTTTCAGCATTAATGGCACCTTCACAGATGTGTAAGTTACCCATGTCTTGGGCACTAATACACCCCCATACCATCACAGATGCTGGCTTTTCAACTTTGTGCCTATAACAATCCGGAAGGTTCTTTTCCTCTCTGGTCCGGAGGACACGACATCCACAGTTTCCAAAAACAATTTGAAATGTGGACTCTTCAGACCACAGAACACTTTTCCACTTTGTATCAGTCCATCTTAGATGAGCTCAGGCCCAGCGAAGCCGACGGCGTTTCTGGGTGTTGTTGATAAACGGTTTTCGCCTTGCATAGGAGAGTTTTAACTTGCACTTACAGATGTAGCGACCAACTGTAGTTACTGACAGTGGGTTTCTGAAGTGTTCCTGAGCCCATGTGGTGATATCCTTTACACACTGATGCCGCTTCTTGATGCAGTACAGCCTGAGGGATCGAAGGTCACGGGCTTAGCTGCTTACGTGCAGTGATTTCTCCAGATTCTCTGAACCCTTTGATGATATTACGGACCGTAGATGGTGAAATCCCTAAATTCCTTGCAATAGCTGCTTGAGAAAGGTTTTTCTTAAACTGTTCAACAATTTGCTCACGCATTTGTTGACAAAGTGGTGACCCTCGCCCCATCCTTGTTTTTTGTGAATGACTGAGCATTTCATGGAATCTACTTTTATACCCAATCATGGCACCCACCTGTTCCCAATTTGCCTGTTCACCTGTGGGATGTTCCAAATAAGTGTTTGATGAGCATTCCTCAACTTTATCAGTATTTATTGCCACCTTTCCCAACTTCTTTGTCACGTGTTGCTGGCATCAAATTCTAAAGTTAATGATTATTTGCACAAAAAAAAAAGTTTATCAGTTTGAACATTAAATATGTTGTCTTTGTAGCATATTCAACTGAATATGGGTTGAAAATGATTTGCAAATCATTGTATTCCGTTTATATTTACATCTAACACAATTTACCAACTCATATGGAAACGGGGTTTGTAGAGATATCACCTGCATGAAGTAGTGATGTGTTATTTCTCTCTTCATGTGTGCCAAGTGGGTCTAAAAACAGATAATGACAGATCCAGGGGTCCATCTTGGCCACTCAGCTGGAAAATGTTGCTCTTTTGGAAGGATAAGAGAGATTTTTTTTCACCCAGCAGAGTGCTTGTTTGCTTATGAAGATGATGTGCGCCGGGAAGGAGCAGAATTAGTGGAAAGTGTTGAAAAGCTGCACGGCAAAAGCTGGAATGTTTGCTTTGTGAATGAGATGAGATTTCTGACTCCCATCATGAAGCCGACCAAACCTCTCCTTGAGGCTTCTCAATGTGTCTTTGTAAGTTCGAAACTGGAGACACACACACATGCACACACACACACACACACACACACACACTCTGTAGATGAGCTCTCATTTCACACAGTTTGTGAACATCACTTACTTTGGCACTTAGAGCCATCAGCTATTGGACTCGTCATTATATGCTCTCCAAAACACACATAAACACATTCAAACGTTCACACACAAGCCATCATTCATCTATTTATCTCTATCTGGAGTTGTTTCTGGAGCCGTGTCGTCAAATGGAATTGAGCATCTTGCAGCCCCTAAAAGGGAATACTCAGATGTTGGCCTTCAAGTGAGGATGCTGTTTTTAAGCATGAGTCAGTGTTTGCTGCTCCCTTCATTGGACGTCGTGTGTGGATGCTTTAAAAGTGAAAGCGTGCATCTGTGAGGACTCGCATGTATTCACCCAAATTTAGGACTGAGCTAACTGGGGGAAATCCATGTGTAGACAAACATCAGACAATGTGACATCATCAGACAGACTGTTAGTCTGACACCTTGTTTTACAAATGTGGCATGAAGGCCAATTTCAAACTCACATATTTTTTCCTTATTTCCTGGCATCTTCCCATTTCTGTATTTTTATTTTCCATGATATAAAATAAAAATCCTCTCCAGTAGTGTGCTCTTTTATCGTTCTTAATTGGTTCTGGACGTTATCTCGCTAAAAAAATATAAAATATTAAAAATATATACCTGGGGATAGGTTGATTGTGTCACGACGTGGACTATGGCGGGGTTTGTTTTCCCGAGATGCAAGGAAATTGGATCGGACATGGCGTGAAGGTAAGGACATGATTGATTTTAACACTAACAAAAGGAACAAACAGAAGGCGCGCACAATGCGGAGGTACAAACTTAGCGTATAAACATAAACTAGCACTTGGGCAGAAACTATGGACGTGAAACAAAAGTCACTAACTGTGGCATTAATAACAAAAACTTACTTGGCAGAGCAGGAATCTATGGCATGAAACGAGCATGAACAGAGTAACAGCAGGTAATGTCGCCAGGACGACCAACAGAAAATGACAGGCTTAAATAACAGTGACATGATTCGCAACAGGTGCGTGAATCCAAACAAGTGACAGGTGAAACTAATAAGTAACCATGGTGACCAAAACAATGGAGCGTAAACAGAAAAAAAAAGAGTACAAAAACCAACAGGACATAACTAAACAAAACATGATCACAAAGACATGACAGATTGGCAACACTAAATTGGCCCTAGTGTGTGAATGTGAGTCTGAATGTTGTCTGTCTATCTGTGTTGGCCCTGCGATGAGGTGGCGACTTGTCCAGGGTGTACCCCGCCTTCCGCCCGAATGCAGCTGAGATAGGCTCCAGAAACCACCCGCGACCCCAAAAGGGACAAGCGGTAGAAAATGGATGGATAGAAAAAAAATATACGCCACACACACATACCCCACTTCCCATTCAACGCAAATCCCTTAGGGGGGGATGGACAGCTGGGCAGCACCTGAGGAGCTGCAGCCTGCCACCGTAGCCCCCACTCCCTTCCCTCTGTTGCAAGTCTCGAGATATTTTTTTCCCACTGTAGATTGTATTCGTTTACTCATCCTTACCCAGCGTTGACCTTTTTCCCATCTTTTACGGGGCGCCTTGTGGCGACCCATCAGCGTTCCTGTTCTGTAACCCTGTACACCAGGGGTCCCCAAACTACGGTCCGCGGGCCGGATACGGCCCCCCAGCGTCCAAAATCCGGCCCGGGCGAAGTCCCAAGTTAAAAAATAATTTAAAAAATAAAAAATAATTTTTTAAAATTATTATTATTTTTTTAATCTGTCCATTTTCTACCATCTCTTAGCCACTCAGGCAAATCATATTGTCTAAAAATGCAATTTACCATCGATAATGTGACATGCCGCAAGTGCGCTCTTTAAGTCAATTAGTGCGCAAGGAATATATATATATATGTATGTATGTATATATATATATATATATATATATATATATATATATATATATATATATATATATATATATATATATATATACACACATATACATATATGTATATATATACACACATATACATATATGTATACACACATATATATACATATACATATATACACACACATGTGTATATATGCGTATATATGTTGGGCGAGTGGCTGTGCCAGCAACCTGAGGGTTCCTGGTTCAATCCCCACCTTCTACCAACCTAGTCACATCCGTTGTGTCCTTGAGCAAGACACTTCACCCTTGCTCCTGATGGGTCGTGGTTAGGGCCTTGCGTGGAAGCTCCCGCCATCAGTGTGTGAATGTGTGTGTGAATGGGTGAATGTGGAAATAGTGTCAAAGCACTTTGAGTACCTTGAAGGTAGAAAAGCGCTATACAAGTATAACCCATAACCCATATACATATATATATACATATACATATATACACACACGCGCGCACACACACACATTTATTTATATATATATATATATATATATATATATATATATATATATATATAGCCCGGCCCCCAGCCAAATTGTTTTACCCCAATGCGGCCTCGGAGTCAAAAAGTTTGGGGACCACTGTTGTACACTGTTTGTTTGTCTAATCTTGAACGGGTTTGTGCTGAAAACAAAGTTTTGTTGTACAATAAATGACAATAAAGACCCACCTACCTACCTACCGACCTACCTAAATTAATTTCCACAAGGAGGAATAATTAATTATAAAGCTAATATTGTCATAGCAACGGCATACAAAAACAGTTTGCTACTTTATAAATACATTTTTCAACATCATGAGAGCCCTCTAAACATAAAATAACACCCTTTAGTCACCTTTACACTCTTTTAATACGAATAAGTAATGCGGCCTGAGACCCAGCCAATCAGTGGCCACAATACTGAAGAGTACGCTCTGATTAGTTTGGTCTCATCTGGTGGTCTATACTACTGTATTATTTATATTTTTGGTTAATTTTGTCATTTTTATCCTTGGGAATGCTTAATTTAGGGCAAAAATGTTGCAGAATATGCTTGAAAACAAACAAATCTGTGATGTGGTGAAGCCGCATTATTTATAGTGCAATGTGGCGAGTGACGACTGTACATCAGATTATGTTGCCAGTGAAGCTGCAGTTTCTCATTACAACATGTCCGAAAGGGAGTAGGAAGAAGCAGAGCTTATTTAATTATTTATTCATACCCCTCTTTCATTTCTTAGCCATTTCCAATACATGTTTGTTTACTTCCTGTACTCAATGTCTAACAAAAACAAAAAAAATTTTGAATAACAAACATAATTATTAAATAAATGTTCAAGAAATTTTTCATGAATAAATAGTAAGTTGTGATTCACACAATAAGATGAATATGATTATTGCGTTTATTTTTATAAAGTTCCAGATGTTTATGAAGATTATTTTTCCTTGTATTTTGTAAACACTTTGACTTTAAAGGCTTACTGAAATGACGTTTTTTTATTTAAACGGGGATAGCAGATCCATTCTATGTCATACTTGATCATTTTGCGATATTGCCATATTTTTGCTGAAAGGATTTAGTAGAGAACATCGACGATAAAGTTCGCAACTTTTGGTCGCTGATAAAAAAAAGGCCTTGCCTGTACCGGAAGTAGCGTGACGTCGCAGGTTGAAAGGCTTCTCACATTTCCCCATTGTTTACACCAGCAGCGAGAGCGATTCGGACCGAGAAAGCGACGATTACCCCATTAATTTGAGCCAGGATGAAAGATTTGTGGATGAGGAACGTGAGAGTGAAGGACTAGAGTGCCAGTGAAGCAGCAGTTTCTCATTACAACATGTCCGAAAGGGAGTAGGAAGAAGCAGAGCTTATTTAATTATTTATTCATACCCCTCTTTCATTTCTTAGCAATTTCCAATACATGTTTGTTTACTTCCTGTACTCAATGTCTAACAAAAACAAAAAAAAATTTGAATAACAAACATAATTATTAAATAAATGTTCAAGAAATTTTTCATGAATAAATAGTAAGTTGTGATTCACACAATAAGATGAATATGATTATTGCGTTTATTTTTATAAAGTTCCAGATGTTTATGAAGACTATTTTTCCTTGTATTTTGTAAACACTTTGACTTTAAAAGCCTACTGAAATGACATTTTTTTATTTAAACGGGGATAGCAGATCCATTCTGTGTGTCATACTTGATCATTTCGCGATATGGCCATATTTTTGCTGAAAGGATTTAGTAGAGAACATCGACGATAAAGTTCGCAACTTTTGGTCGCTGATAAAAAAAAGCCTTGCCTGTACCGGAAGTCGCGTGACGTCACAGGTTGAAAGGCTTCTCACATTTCCCCATTGTTTACACCAGCAGCGAGAGCGATTCGGACCGAGAAAGCGACGATTACCCCATTAATTTGAGTCAGGATGAAAGATTTGTGGATGAGGAACGTGAGAGTGAAGGACTAGAGTGCAGTGCAGGACGTATCTTTTTTCGCTCTGACCGTAACTTAGGTACAAGGGCTCATTGGATTCCATACTTTCTCCTTTTTCTATTGTGGATCACGGATTTGTATTTTAAACCACCTCTGATATTATATCCTCTTGAAAATGAGTGTCGAGAACGCGAAATGGACATTCACAGTGACTTTTATCTCCACGACAATACATCGACGAAGCACTTTAGCTACGAAGCTAACGTGATAGCATCGTGCTTAAATGCAGATAGAAACAAAAGAAATAAGCCCCTGACTGGAAGGATAGACAGAAGATCAACAATACTACCAAACTTTGGACCTGTAACCACACGGTTAATGCTATACCGCCTGACGAAGCCTCGCAATGCTGTTGCTAACGACGCCATTGAAGCTAACTTAGCTACGGGACCTCGACAGAGCTATGCTAAAAACATTAGCTCTCCACCTACGCCAGCCCTCATCTGCTCATCAACACCCGTGCTCACCTGCGTTCCAGCGATCGACGGCGCGACGAAGGACTTCACTCGATCATCGATGCGGTCAGCACCTAGCGTCGCATAGCGCGTCTGCTATCCAAGTCAAAGTCCTCCTGGTTGTGTTGCTGCAGCCAGCCGCTAATACACCGATCCCACCTACAGCTTTCTTCTTTGCTGTCTCCATTGTTCATTAAACAAATTGCAAGAGATTCACCAACACAGATGTCCAGAATACTGTGGAATTTTGCGATGAAAACAGAGCTGTTTGTATTGGATACAATGTGTCCGAATACTTCCGCTTCAACCATTGACGTCACGCGCATACGTCATCATACCTAGACGTTTTCAACCGGAAGTTTCCCGGGAAATTTAAAATTGCACTTTATAAGTTAACCCGGCCGTATTGGCATGTGTTGCAATGTTAAGATTTCATCATTGATATATAAACTATCAGACTGCGTGGTCGGTAGTAGTGGCTTTCAGTAGGCCTTTAAACTGTTTCTTAAACCGGATCATATTTTTTCATTTTTTCACTTCTTTGCTTTATCCATTCCATTATTTAATTGCACATACTGATCAACTAAAGGTCTTAAGTGTTGTACGTGCATACACATGTTTTAAGTTACATTTTTCCTTAAGGTTATCATTCTCTTATTGTGTTGACAATAATTGTTGTACATTCTAGGATAGCTGATTATAGTTTGCTTTGAGCATAATTCTAGCTGTTTGCAAATGCACCAAATCTTTGAATTTCAATATTTTGTGGAAACAAATGTGATGAATACCTTTTTTTTCTGGGAAGAAATTCCCCATATTTTGGACGGCAAATGTTGAGAGATATGATCAGAGAGTTTTCAGTTCAGTTTCAGTTTATTTCGAACATGCACACGATACAATGTAATGCATCACACAATTCCAGTTGTTTCATTTCAGCACGTCCGAAAAGGAGTAGGAAGAAGCAGAGCTTATTTGTCTGATTTAGTTTAGAACAGGGGTGTCCAAACTTTTTCCACTGAGGACCGCACACGGAAACTGAAAGCATGCGGGGGCCATTTTGATATTTTTTATTTTCAAACCATAACAAAATGTATAGATTTTTTTTTTTTTTTTTACCTTTAGGGCTCCTGGGGCCCATAAAGGGTCTCAGTCATTAAAATGTTAAAAACAAGTCAAATTATATTTTTTAAATTTTCATTTAACGCTTACAATAAATCTGTATATCAACTTCAGGTTGATTTAAAGTAAAAAAAAACTGCCAGAGACAACTTTGTTTTTTTTTATAGTAAAACTGAAATATGCAGTATTTGGACAATTGTGAAGTAATTGGAGCCCTGAAAAGATCAATAGTGCAGGACACCATTGATTTTATTTTCATTATTATTTTTGATTAATCACAGTGAAAAGATAAATACAATCCCACTAAATATCTTTGGGATCCAAAAGGTCCCCCACTCATAAAGTGATACATTTTTATTATTATTTGTTTTACTTTCAAGACTTAAGTTACGAGATCAACTTCAGATATATCTGTCGATTTTACGTTTGAACAATTATTTTTGTTTGTTTTATGCTCTTTTTTTGTCAAAGAAAACTTTGATGTTTTTATATGGCAACCACACAATACATGCAATATTTTTTCCACATAAAACATTTTAATGTGAAATATTTGAAATAATTGGCAATTTGAATAAGTCAATAATTCATTATAACAGTCTTTTGAGCAGAGGATGAATAACCGCTTTTTTGAATGCTAGGGGAACAGTGCCGGAGGAAAGTGATAAGTTTATAATATTTAACACTGATGGACCTATTAATACAAACAGTTCCTTGATAAGTTTCCCAGGAAGTGGGTCAAGTAAACATGTTGTTTGTTTTATCCCACTTACACGCTGTAATAATTCCTCTAATGTTATTTCATCAAAAATAGAGAGACTATTTTGGAGGGCAGTGTCCGTCGTATATACAGTCGTATTTGTGTTAATAGAACCCAGTTGAAGCTGGGATGCGTTGTCTTTAATCTCCTTTCTAATGAGTTCAATTTTCTTATTAAAGAAATTCATAAAGTCATCTGCCGAGTGGGTGGAGCTACTGGGAGGAGTCCCTTGTTGGGTTAGCGATGCTACTGTACTAAACAGAAATTTAGGATCGTTTTTGTTGAGGCGGATGAGATTTGAGTAGTATTTAGCTTTAGCTAAGGTAAGCATGCGTTTATAGGTTATTAAACTATCACTCCATGCTTGATGGAAAACCTCAAGTTTAGTCGCGCGCCATTTGCGTTCCAATTTTCTACATGATAATTTATGAGCTCTAATTTCTTCTGTAAACCATGGGGTGCGCCTTTTAGGGGCCCTTTTTTGCTTTAGCGGTGCTATACTATCAATAATTTCGCGCAAGGCATCGTCAAAGTTGTTAGTGAGGTTATCAATAGAGCCGACATAATTTGGGAATGGTGCCATTACCGAAGGCAGTAGGTCAGCAAGAGTCATCGTTGTGGCAGCATTAATGTTGCGGCCGCTATAGCAGTTATTATTATTATTAGCTTGTTGACAAAGAGTCAAAACTTCCAATTTTATAAGGTAATGATCGGACATTACTTTAGTATATGGAAGTATCATAACTTTGGAGGTGGTGACACCCCTGACAAGCACTAGAGGATGTCGTTGTGGCTTGTACAGCCCTTTGAGACACTTGTGATTCAGGGCTATATAAATAAACATTGATTGATTGATTGATTGAACATAGATTTTTTGCCTTTTTTTTTTTTTTCTTTGAGCAATGGCAAAAAAAAGGAAAATAAAGATAGACAGCCTGCATGGCAGCTTTGTGTCAACATTGCAACTTTTTCTAGTTAGATTTCACCTCATTCCACTTTTTTAATGTTTTTTTGATTTTTTTTGCAATAGCATTTCCAGAATGTGTGGCGGGCCGGTAAACAATTAGCTGCGGGCCGCACTTTGGACACCCCTGGTTTAGAATGTTTTTGTTGTAAATAACCCCTCAAATTTAACAATTTAGCTTCTGACAAAGCTATGACACCTCAGGTCATGATCCAAATTATTTTTTTTCTCAGATCAGTGAATCCACACTCCAACATCTGCCATTGTGTTGGACAGGTAACATCAATAATCTCATTTACTTCTGCACCCGGCCGAGCGCTCTCACCTACACACACACACCGCCGCCGTGTTCTTATCTGTGTCTTCGGGAAACGTGCGCCATTCAATAAAAAAACCATTTTTTTTTGCACCATTGATCCCCGCAGCAGCCATTTGTCCTCGCTGCTTTACTGTTCCTGGCAAAAAAAATAAAAAATAAAAAAGTCTTTATTGTGAAATGATAGAAGTAAATGTTACAAGAGCTGGCGTTCTCCAAAGGGCAGCGGGCCAAAGAGCGTGACGATGCATGCTGGGACGAAATGAACTGCCGGAGGAGAAACGCGGCGTCGACGCTGGCGGCGAGGCCTCGCACACAAAGCACGCTGACTTAGTGTACATTATACGGCGTGCATTCATTACGACGAGCGTGTGTTTATTTGCCAGCACGGGCTCAGCGGGCGCCACTCTCACACTTGCGCGGATCGATATAGCTAAAGTCAGCCACCTGGACAATACTCAGCCTCTGTAATCATTCCCCACACTCCCTCCATCGGCCCACTTGTTGTTTATCCTATTACGGCCTTAATTGGCATGCTCGCGGTAACCTTTCTTCGGGGTGCTAGCCCTTTTGCGCTAAGCTAATGGGTAATAGCACAGGAGGGCCAATGCAACCAAACTAATTTGTCCCCACATGGACCTCTCAGCTTAGCACAAAGCCCTTATCAATCATTTTTCGCCGCCGTTTCCGATGTTGTTTTCCGTCTTTTAAAACCAGCATCGGCGCACAGTCAGCCATGTGGTTTCATTTAGGGTGCAGCTAATGAGTTACCTCAGTGCTTTCAATTGTGCGGCTTTTTAATTAGCCTGGCGGTTGCTAAGTATCCCCCCGTGAAGCCTTCGCCGTCACCGTTTCTTGTCATCCATCACCGCCTTTCTTTTGTTTGCCTCCCATTTGCATATATGCGCCAACCTCAAATTAGCGAGTGGCGCCCTAATTACCATGTGTGGGCAACTAAATGGATGGTGGCATGGCGGGGTGGAGGTGCAGTCAACATGTTTACCTCCCAAATACCCCCCAGGACCACTGAGCTCCAGCGCACGGGGAGGTCATTGTGAATACGCCTCTTCGGGCTAAAAAGATTTATTGTGCTGTTTGCAGTAATTAGTACAACTAACAAGCTCACGAGTCCACGTTAAGACAGACACACCGATGGTGCAAAGCACACAAGCTGTTACCATGAATGGATTTTACCGTATGGTGTTGTTACTCCGTCTCAATCAACCAAATAAGACAAAGAAAGCGGCTCCCAAAATGTCCAACTCAACTATTTAGAGCAGGGGTGTCAAACTCATTTTAGATCGGGGGCCACATGGAGGAAAATCTACTCCCAAGTGGGCCGGACTGGTAAAATCACGGCACGATAACTTAAAAATAAAGACAACTTCAGATTGTTTTCTTTTTTTTTAAAAATAGAACAAGCACATTCTGAAAATGTACAATTCATAATGTTGTTGGGGTTTTTTTTACACTTACATGTTGTGGTTAACAGTATTCTATCTTTATTTGTCATTATTTATACTTTCTGAATAAATTATGTGATAATATTCATCAGTCAAATCATTGGTGTTGATTTTCAATCCATCAAGATAAAAAAAATAATATCAAAATCATGTTATTCATGTAGTTTGATCATTTTCCTGGACTGGTGCACTCACATCATGTGGTTACTTTTTTTTTTTTTTTACATATGTAGCATCATCCCCAATGATACAAAGAATTGCTATTGCGACATCTAGTGGACACATTTAGAACGGCGGTTTCTTTCATTCCAAAATTTCGGCTCATTTTTATATTTAGCAAACTTATCCCGCGGGCCGGATAAAACCTGTTCGGGGGCCTGATCCGGCCCACGGGCCGTACGTTTGACACCCCTGATTTATAGTGATGAACTGCTGCAGTATAAATGTTATTCGTATTATAGTTTATTCACTTTATGGTAGATTAAAGTACCATATTTTTCAGAACATAAGGCACATTAAAGGGGTCATATTTTTTTTCCTACATTCAAAACATTTCATTGTGGTCTACATAACATGTAATGCTTGTTCTTTGGTCAACATTTTGTTTTACGGACCGTGATGTGATGTCAAGCCATTTTCTGACCGTCGTTCGGTGGGCGGTCTTATTTACCTGGCTACACTTCGACAGCGTCTTCTCCCCATCATCTTATGTAGAACTTTTTAGCGCTTTTATAGCGAGTCTACTGACAGATATAAGTTAGGATAAAGAGAAAAAATGAGCTTATTGACTTCAGCGCAGACTACAATGGCAGACGTGCGCAAATGTTCAGGACTTATGTAGATGCCAAATACTCAACAGCAGGTACCAATAGGTAACAAACGTTGGTTTTGCATAATAGGTCGAAACAAAACGCCAGATAATATATCTCCTATTAGGTATCATTTGGGGATCTTTGAACACACACCATGATAATTCCTGTATGTTGAGGCACGTCTGACTACAGTAGCCGTAATGCTTCGATGACAATCCATCAAATGGTGCGGCTTTGTAGATTACCAAAGTTGTACTAAATACTTCTGACAGATATTTGAGCGCCATTTGTAATGTTCTATATTCTCAATAAAACATCAAAGTTTTGGTCTTACCGGGCTTGCTAGTGTCATTTATTGAACAGGCTTCAACCTGCAGTTGAGTGCCATGTGTGAGTGCCATCTACTGGTCACACTTATCATTAAACCATGTACCCAATAAAATTGGTTCGAGGTCAGTACAGCCAGAAATCATTCATACACCAAATGCATCGGGTAATTGGGCGCATTGTTGATTTTTGAGAAAATGAAAGGATTTTAAAGGGCAACTGCACTTTTTGGGGGGAATTTTGCCTATCGTTCACTATCATTATGATTTTTTTTTTTTTTTTATGCATTCTAGTTTGTATTGTGACTTCAATAATAAATATGGCAGTGCCATATTGCCATTTTTTTCCATAACTTGAGTTGATTTATTTTGGAAAACCTTGTTACATTGTTTAATGCATCCAGCAGGGCATCACAACAAAATTAGGCATTATAATGTGTTAATTCCACGACTGTATATATCGGTATCGGTTGATATCGGAATTGGTAATTAAGAGTTGGACAATATCGGATATCGGCAAAAAAGCCATTATCGGACGTCTCTAATCAGGACAGTAGGTTTCCTAACAAAAAGACTTAAAGCCGTATCTCCCTGCTTGGCACTCAGCATCAAGGGTTGGAATTGGGGGTTAAATCACCAAAAATGATTCCCGGGCGCGGCCACCACTGCTGCCCCCTGCTCCCCTCACCTCCCAAGGGGTGATCAAGGGTGATGGGTCAAATGCAGACAATCATTGGTACTTTAACTTGAACTTAATCCACTAAGATCCAAATAACAAGCACTATACGGTGTATGCAAACTATAAAAAGATGTGTACTATTAGTGGGTGTGTTGCGGGTGATCCGCTAAGACTGTGTGTACAACTGATAACAAGTGCAAAAGTGGTGCCAACCGCCCTATTTAAACAAAGGCTGCAACTATCGATTATTTTTGTAATGAATCAATCCATTGAGTATTTTGTTTGATTAATGAAGTAATCGGATAAAACAAACTTTAAAACCTCAATGCATATATTTGGGAAAATTGTTCAAATAAACAAATATATTTCTTTGTTCTTTTTCTTTTCTTTTATTTCATTCTTTTTTTCCCAGTAAATGCACATCATCAACACTGATATTGCACTTTTAAAATGTCTGTAATCACCACACAGATCACGGCACCCACGCACCACCACTCTCATGTACGCTCTATTTTGCAGCAGCGTGCGGAAAATATGTCCGCATTTTTAAAGTTGCGTATACTCTGTGTGGTCCGGATTTTATCATTTCTTGTAAGGTATCACTCATTAAGTAAATAATTGAAGCAACAGAATATTTTTTCGAATTGATTAATCGTTGCAGCCCTGCTCATTTCCCTCCACATTTATGGCATCATGTGGTTTAACCTCTGTCGTGTCGTAATGTTGTTAACTTGCAACACACAAACATAATGTGTACCACCTTATTTTATGCTATATTGACGTGTGATCTAGACAAACTATTAAAGTAAGTGTTACAAAAAAGATCAGTTAGAATAAAACATAACGTTGGAAATAGAGAACATACAAACTCTTTATTTATTGAATCAAAAATACTGAAATTCCACGACAATTTGAATTTGCAAACAGCTAAAATTATACACAAAGCAAACTACAATCTGCTACCCATAATGTACAATAATTGTTCTCAACAAAAGAGGAGAAATATAATCTTAGAGAAAAATGTAATTTAAAACATTTGTATGCACGTACAACACTTAAGACCTTCAGTAAATCAGTATGTGGAATTAAATTATGGAATGGATTAAGCAAAATAATCAAATAATGTACTAATATGATCCACTTCAAGAAACTCTTCAAACTTAAAGTGTTTACAAAGTACAAAGAAGAAGAACCATGATAAAGATTCTGAATTTATTTCATCCATCCATTCATTTTCAAGATAATCTTACTCATCTCATTATATGAAATATAACTTACTTCACCGAGTATTATTTATTTATTTATTTTTGTTGTGATCACTTATGTAGTATTTTGTGAATAAATTGAGAACAGGAAGTGAACAAAAGTTTTAGCAACTGTTGTGAAAAAGAAAAGGGGTAGGATTAAATAATCTATGCTTATTCCTACTCCTTTTTGAACATGTTGAAAAGAAAAACTGGAAATTGGGATGCATCATGTTGTATGCATGCATGTTCGAAAATAAACTCAAACTCAACTCAACTCAACTCAACTATATCCAACACGCTCAAGTTGTGCTTTTGGATCCACTGCAGTGTTTTTGATGGGGCATCTGAAATGATCAGGACGCAACAAAATGCATATTGCAAGAAGTTTTGTCATATAAGAGATAGATTATTCAAACATATGTCATATTTGGAACCGCTAAAGCAAACACCCAAATGAATCAATTGAATTTGTTTTAATTAGACCCATTAAGTTTTATAACAGCTATAACATTATATAATGTCATTGCTGAATAGATGATATGTCTATTACCGTATTTTTCGGACTATAAGTCGCAGTTTTTTTCATAGTTTGGCCGGGGGGTGCGACTTATACTCAGGAGTGACTTACGTGTGAAATTATTAACACATTACCGTAAAATATCAAATAATATTATTTCGCTCATTCACGTAAGAGACTAGACGTATAAGATTTCATGGGATTTAGCGATTAGGAGTGACAGATTGTTTGGTAAACGTATAGCATGTTCTATATGTTATAGTTATTTGAATGACTCTTACCATAATATGTTACGTTAACATACCAGGCACGTTCTCAGTTGGTTATTTATGCCTCATATAACGTACACTTATTCAGCCTGTTGTTCACTATTCTTTATTTATTTTAAATTGCCTTTCAAATGTCTATTCTTGGTGTTGGGTTTTATCAATTACATTTCCCCCAAAAATGCGACTTATACTCCATCCATCCATCCATCCATTTTCTACAGCTTATTCCCTTTGGGGTCGCGGGGGGCGCTGGAGCCTATGTCAACTACAATCGGGCGGAAGGCGGGGTACACCCTGGACAAGTCGCCACCTCATCGCAGGACTTATTCTCCAGTGCGACTTATATATGTTTTTTTCCTTCTTTATTATGCATTTTCGGCAGGTGCGACTTATACTCCGATGCGACTTGTACTCCGAAAAATGCGGTATTTTATACTGATACTGATTAAATATTCTCTCTCTGTCGGTCGTCTGTCTTTGTGCAAGGCGCACAACAGCGGCTGCAGAACAGCTTCAGCTTTGAAAAAATCACATTGTGAGCAATTTTATTTGCATCCTCTCTTAGAATTGTGGGCGTTTTGATAATCAACACGAGGACAAACGCCAAATGGATTGCACTCTTTATGTTGCTCATTTAAGAGACGCGATCCTCTGTGCACGAGTTTAATAGATTAGCTTTGGGAGCGCTATCAAACTTAAAGGCCTACTGAAATGAATTTTTTTTATTTAAACGGGGATAGCAGATCTATTCTATGTGTCATACTTGATCATTTCGCGATATTGCCATATTTTTGCTGAAAGGATTTAGTATAGAACAACGACGATAAAGATTGCAACTTTTGGTATCTGATAAAAAAAAGGCTTGCCCCTACCGGAAGTAGCGTGACGTAGTCAGTTGAACATATACGCAAAGTTCCCTATTGTTTACAATGATGGCCGCATGAAGTGAGAGAGATTCGGACCGAGAAAGCGACAATTTCCCCATTAATTTGAGCGAGGATGAAAGATTTGTGGATGAGTAAAGTGCAAGTGAAGGACTAGTGGGGAGTTGAAGCTATTCAGATAGGGAAGATGCTGTGAGAGCCGGGGGTGACCTGATATTCAGCTGGGAATGACTACAACAGTAAATAAACACAAGACATATATATACTCTATTAGCCACAACACAACCAGGCTTATATTTAACATGCCACAAATTAATCCTGCATAAAAACACCTGCGTGTTTGTTACGCTAGCTCCTAGCTCCTCTGCTAGCTCCTAGCTCCATAGAACACGCCAATACAATTCAAACACCTGATCAACACACACAATCACTCAGCCCAAAAGACCGTTCACCTAACCCAAGGTTCATAAAGCTTATACATTTTTAAAAAGTTACGTACATACGCAAAAAAAAGTTGCGCACATACGGTCAAGCGATCAAATGTTTAGAAGCCAAAGCTGCATACTCACAGTAGCACGTCTGCGTCTTTGTCATCCAAATCAAAGTAATCCTGGTAAGAGTCTGTGTTGTCCCAGTTCTCTACAGGCGTCTGTGTATCGAAGTCAAAAGTCCTCCTGGTTAGAGTCTCTGTTATCCGAGTTCTTCCATTTTGACTGCATCTTCCGGGAATGTAAACAAAGAAGCGCCGGCTGTGTACTGTTGTTGCTGACTACATTCGAAAAATACGTCCATTTCGCACCGACAACTTTCTTCTTTGCTTGCTCAGCTTCCTTCTCCATAATGCAATGAACATGATTGCAACAGATTCACGAACACAGATGTCCAGAATACTGTGGAATTAGGAAATGAAAACAGAGCTTTTTCGTATTGGCTTCAATGTGGAAGGCATACCCGTGTTCGCCGGTCTACGTCACGCGCATACGTCATCCTCAGAGGCGTTTCGAACCGGAAGTTTAGCGGCAAATTTAAAATGTCACTTTATAAGTTAACCCGGCCGTATTGGCATGTGTTATAATGTTAAGATTTCATCATTGATATATAAACTATCAGACTGCGTGGTCGGTAGTAGTGGGTTTCAGTAGGCCTTTAAACGTGTTTTAAAACGGGCAAACTTTTAGTGGGAAAAGGTAAACCAAACGCTAGTTGCGTTTAATCATGATGATTTACACGGAGAAGAGAAGCTCAATGGTGAGCATTCCTCCATGCTGCTCACTGCATACCTCAAGAACAAAATCCAGCATATTGTTTGTTGTAATTTCAACCGTCTTGCCAAGTGAAGTGCGATTGTCAAGTGTCAAGCAAAATGCCACAGTTTCAGTGCTTATTCCTCGCTGTATGCCACATCCTCACCATGTGAGCTTTGTAATTCTGTTTGTTCCTGATGCTGATTGGCCAATTATTCCTGATTGCGTTCCTTCAGGGAAGCATTCTCCATCAGTTGTTAGTGAGCAGTCAAATTATGCCTTCAATTTTAATGTGGCCATTGGGAGCCAAGAACCACTCCAAACTTGCTGGGGGCTTTTTTTTCCCCTCTATGGTGTGCTCTCTTTGGTCTTTGCAAAACCAAGAAGTTACTTATAATGATAGCATTAATAGTCAAATGGTAGTGTGAATGTCATTGTTACTTACTGCTGTGATTGGACGCTATCAGCAGTTTGAGCTCTAATGAGTACTTGAGGGTCTGCCAGTATTTTATTTTTTTCTGTCCTTTGCTATCACCCCTATTGAGTCTCTAACAGGGGTCCTCCATTACATTTGTCCAAAGGACAAAATGGTTCTCTGCAGACTGTGAGGGCCAGACGGTATCATTGAAAAATAATTATTATTTGCAAAAGGATTTCTATACAGATATTGTATATGTATTTGCACTACAGTATGTGTGGTATTTTTTTTTTAGCCTTTTTCAGAAATAACAGCCCCTAGTCTAGAGCAGTGGTCCCCAACCTTTTTGTAGCTGGGGACCGGTCAACACTTGAAAATTTGTCCCACGGACAATTTTTTTTTTTTTTTTCATAAAGAAATACAATCATGTGTGCTTACGGACTGTATCCCTGCAGACTGTATTGATCTATATTGATATATAATGTATATATTGTGTTTTTTATGTTGATTTAATAAAAAAAAATGTTTTATTTTTTATTTTTATATTTTTAATTTCTTGCGCGGCCCGGTACCAATCGGTGGTTTGGGACCACTGGTCTAGAGTATTACTCTATGGACTATGTCAGGGGTGTCAAACAGGTTGTATCCGGCCCGCGGGATGAGTTTGCTAAGTATAAAAAATGAGCCGAAATTTTTGAATGGAAGAAACTGCTGTTCTAAATGTCGCAATAGCAATTCTTTGTATCTATGTAGATGATGCTACATATGTAAAAATAAAATAAACCACATAAACCACGAGGGAAATGATCCAACTACATAAATAACATCTGGTAATTTGATTTTGATATTATTTTTTTTAACTTGATACCGTAATTTCCGGACTATAAGCCGCACCTGACTATAAGCCGCACCAGCTAAATTTAGGGGAAAATGCAGATTGCTCCATATATAAGCCGCACCCGACTATAAGCCGCAGGGTTTTGATGTGTAATTACCGTAGTATATAGGGATTCCTGCTACCACGGAGGGGATTGTCGGGACAGAGATGACTGTTTGGGAACGCAAAGCGTCCCATTTATTAACAATAAATCTTTCAATCATTCAATCAAACTTTCACATCTTTGACATGGCGAACAGCATTCGTGCAGAGTACAAATAATACAACGGTGCAAAGTAATACAAAGTGCTCGCCTGTACGTTATCAAAATAACCAGCCTACCGGTATATGAAAAGTCAGTCTTTAATCATTGTGTCATCGTCTTCCTCCTGCGTACTAAAACCACCGAAATCCTCTTCGTCGGTGTCGGAGAAGAACAGGCCGTAAATAAGCCGCACCCTTGTATAAGCCGCAGGGACCAGAACGAGGGTGAAAAAGTAACGGCTTATAGTCCGGAAATTACGGTAGATTGAAAATTAACATTATCACATAATTTATTCAGAAAGTATAAATAACGACAAATAAAGGTAGAATACTATTAATCCCAACATGAAAGTGTAAAAAAAACAAAAAAAACATTAGGATTTGTACATTTTCAGAATTGTTCTATTTTTAAACAAAGAAAACAATCTGAGGTTGTCTTTATTTTTTAAGTTATCTTGCCATGATTTTCCAGTCCGGCCCACTTGAGAATAGATTTTTCTCCATGTGGCCCCTGATCTAAAATGAGTTTGACACCCTTGGACTATGTCGAAGATGTAATGTTCCTTCTGAAAGTACCTCCACAGGTTCTATTCCTTAGGAATAGTGTTTACTCCTTGAACACATGGTCCTTCCTACTGCAGTTTTCGTAAATGCATATTCGAAATTTTCTGGGGTTTTTTTGTTTGTTTTTTTAAGAGTGCCATATGGCATTGAGCCCGACTTTTGCCCCCTGCTGAGCGAAAGAAATAGTGGATGAATGAGCACTTCTCCAGCCATATTGAATGGTTTTGTTATTTGTGTGATGTTTGGAGGCCTAAAAGATGTGGTCCGCGTTCCTATTATTATCCCTGTTCTGTCTATAAACAGTAGTCAAATTTTCATCAAGAGATTAAAATAGTCTAGATTGGTAAATCCATCTAATTTGGTTGTGATATCCTTTTTTCTTTTGATCTACCGCCGTTTCAGTCCGATAACCTTTAATTTTTACTTAAAATAATTACATAATTAGATTATGCAGCGTGCTGTTAAATATGCATCGCTCAACAACCAACCTATAACATGATAATAAAGCTTTGTTTCAACAAGTATCAAAACTGGCCTTCAAAATGTCAATTGATCGTATATTAAAGATAAACAAAGACTGTCAACCTTGGAAAATATATGTATGCAATGTTTCGAGCAAGTTATGACAATTATGGTCTATTGCAGTGGTCCCCAACCTTTTTGTAGCTGCGGACCGGTCAACGATTGAAAATTTGTCCCACGGACCGGGGGGTGAAATTTAAAAAAAAAATGTTTTTTGGTTTTTTGGTTTTTTCATAAAGAAATACAATCATGTGTGCTTACGGACTGTATCCCTGCAGACTGTATTGATCTATATTGATATATAATGTATATATTGTGTTTTTTATGTTGATTTATTTATTTATTTATTTATTTATTTATTTATTTATTTATTTATTTATTTTATTTATTTTTTTATTTTATTTCTTGTGCGGCCCGGTACCAATCGGTCCGTGGACCGGTACCGGGCCGCGGCCCGGTGGTTGGGGACCACTGGTCTATTGTACTGAGTGTGATTGTTGCAGGTCACAAATATGTGGCTTGAACTATGTATGTTGATTTTATGTCCAATATTTAAATGTTGTTTGTTTGTCTGCTTAAACATTTAATACAATCAAACAATGTATTAGGGGTGCTGGAAAAAATTTTTATTTATTTATACCGATTCTAAATCTTTTTTTTCTTTTTTTTTTAATTTAAGAATACATTTTTGAAGAGACGTTTTTTTGGCCATCTCCGCGCTTACTCGCCGTGTGTACATGTCATACATCAGCATCCAAGAGGAGCTTTTGTAACCCGCAACCTATTATGAAAAGTTTTGTAATACTTTTTATACCAAATTATATATTGCGAGAATCGGTTTGAACCGAAAATCGCGTTGAATCGAATCATCACCCCAAGAATCGGATTTGAATCGTTAGTTGCTGTGAGATACACATCCCTACAATATATAATGATAACTGCGACAAGTTTACGTTTTACCCTCTGAGGTATGTACAATTTAATAGCAGTTAAGTAGTGCCAGAACCAAAAAGTCCTCAGGGAGTTAAGAGTGTGTCAAAAATGTTTGGAATAATATTTTCATTAAAATAAAAATACCAATCATGTCATGTTTTCTTATATTATTTTGACCATTGAATGCCAATTTCAACAAATTTATGTCCGTTTGTTTTATTTGAAAAATATGCATAAAATGAGTTAACTATTTAGTAACTACAACAATACTTAATAACTGTGCTAAAAAAAAAATCCCCAGTGCATTTTTGCTTTAAGAAATAATTTGAAATGAAAAACAGTAAAATTAAACATGGAAAAAAAAGCATTCCATTTGGAGTAGCACAACTAAAGTTGTTGCCAAAAACAAAGCACAAATGTACCTGAAAGGACAAAAAGTTCCCCAATATACTCAAAGGGTAACAGTGTTTTGTGAAATGTGTCTTGTGGTT
Organism: Entelurus aequoreus; assembly: GCF_033978785.1. Lineage (NCBI taxonomy): Eukaryota > Metazoa > Chordata > Actinopteri > Syngnathiformes > Syngnathidae > Entelurus > Entelurus aequoreus. The sequence goes on from NC_084737.1 coordinate 72,486,349, forward strand.
TTAAGTTTAAAAAATTCAGTTGTTTTTATAGCAAGTTTAAGTTCACTATCCTATTGCCAGTTTACTTAAATGAACGACCTAGCTACAATATAGTATTTACGCTACTAGATGTCATCAGACAGTAAACGGTTATTATTATCATTCGGTTTGTTTTGACAAAATTCCTGTAATTAATTGCAAAGAAGGCATCAAGCCATTCATTTTCATTGTCTGTGAAATGGCTCTCTGCGCGGTTCACTACAGCAGTGTGCGTGTGTGTGTGTGCGTGTGTGTGTGTTCTTGTATTTCTACCCTTCTTGAGACATCCACAAAGAAAAGTACCTTCCACATGAGGACCGGTGAACAAGTTAGAAAACATGGTCCCAATACGGAAAACCATTGCATCTAATAGAGAGCCAAATATTAAAGTCTGTGAACATTGCTCCAAAGTCAGGATTTTTGGTTGATTTAATGTGCATACAAAAGTAAACATTGACAAGTGCGAAGGCAGCAATATATGATAAAACAAGACGGCACCTAAAGAAGGACTTCTCTATTCATCCCCGAAAAAACCCACCAAGTGAACAGCTGATTTTACGACTTCCGGTGCTGACGTAAGACAACCCGCGTCCAATATGTGACCATAGGATGAACAAATACACGACGGTACTAAGACTATAGTGGCCATTAACAGTTAGCTTCTACAGCTGGGTTGCCCAAAGTGAGGCACAGGGGCCATCTGTGGTCCGTGACTCGTTTGTCATCGGCCTTAAGCACGTTACACAAAATAGAGATCTCATTTGCACCCCTGGTGGTGAAATCTATCAAAATTAGGGTGGTCCCAAAAAGGAGGGATTTTTTAAATTGACTGTGTGTCGGTTTTAAAAATGGCCAACATATGAAATAACAAGTGTGTGTCAGAAATTAAAATGTGCCCCCTTTGGCCAAAATTTAAAATATATATATATATATATATATATATATATATATATATATATATATATATATATATATATATATATATATATATATATATATATATATATATATATATATATATATATATATATATATATATATATATATAAAAAGAGAGAGAGAGAGAGAGAGACATACTGTAATAACTTGAAGTAAATAATGAAGATTAAAAACCAATTACAAACAAAAAATATTTAAAAAATTAAAAAAACATTAACTAACTGTGTTGAACAATTTCCCTTGTGGATCATTAAAATTTGTCTAAGTCTAAGTCTAAAAGCAGTCTTTTTCTCACAATGTGTCGACTTTTTTTTTTATAAAAAAATATAAAATATTCTTTCTGTTGCTGTAATATTGCAATATTTTCTCCTAAAATTATAACTTTTTTATGTAAAATCATTACTTTTTAATGCAAAATGGTGACATTTGCCATATAAAATTCTGACTTTTATCACAAGGTTGCCAATTTTTTTTTTTGTTGTTCTTGTAAAATAGTGACTTTTTTTTTTTTAGTAAAACGATGACTTTTGTCATAATTTTGCCAAGTAAAATTCCAATTATTATTATAATATTGCCAAAATGTTAAAGGTTTCTTATCAAATTGTGACTTTTGTCGAGTAAAATTCCAACTTGTATCATACAATTGCACAAATGTTCAGTTTTTCTTGTGAAACTTTGACTTGCGTTGAGTAAAACGACGACTTCTATTATAACACTGCCAAAATTCTAAGTTTTTTCTTGTGAAGTTGTGAGCTTTTTTTTGGTGAAATTCCAACTCATTTTTCACAAAAAGCTCTTTTATAATTGCATAGCATGTGTATATTATTACTGTTGTAAATACACTTCTTTATATATCTAGAAAGGGTGGTCCTAAAGAGGGAGGCAGCATTACTTGGAGGTCTCAAGAAGGTAACAAATACAAGAATGTGTGCGTGTGTGTGCGTGTGCGTGTGTGTGTGTGTGAGTGTGTGTGTGTGTGTGTGTGTGTGTGTGTGTGTGTGTGTGTGTGTGTGTGTGTGTGTGTGTGTGTGTGTGTGTGTGTGTGTGTGTGTGTGTGTGTGTGTGGGTGTGTGTGTGTGTGAGATGAGCCGTGAAGAATAGGATGTTGTCTGACATGCTTGAAGCAGTAATAGGGCAATATGTTGTGTCACCCCCCAGTAATCCTCTGCCTTCCCCATCATTTTGTGTGTGTGTGTGTGTGTGTGTGTGTGTGTGTGTGTGTGTGTGTGTGTGTGTGTGTGTGTGTGTGTGTGTGTGTGTGTGTGTGTGTGTGTGTGTGTGTGTGTGTGTGTGTGTGTGTGTGTGTGTGTGTGTGCAAGAGACCCAATATGTGTGTGATTGATGACACTACTAATGGTGTATGTAAACACTGGCAGAGCAGTTATCTCTTATCTGACACAGAGGAGAAGGCTTGTGTCAACAGCTGCTCCTCCTCTCCATTTATCTCTTTCTTGTCCTACGATGCTCACAAAGTCGACTTTAATGTTTGCCTAGGACCACAGATTAATTATTGATTACTGCCTCATTGATGGCTCTCTCTTTTAGCTTCATTTATTACACATTTAATGGACCACAATGGAAACAAGCCTTTTGGCTTTGTGTGCCATCCATTTGCCTTTTTTAAAAGCATTACATGGATTCAATTCTTTAAGATGTCAATAAACTTCTCAATCAATCAATCAATCAATCAAAAAACATTGCATTATGAGAAAAAAAAAGTTATCGGGCACCACAAAGTTCGGGCTTTAATATGTTAGCGGGCTGCCCTTCATCCTCGTGGAACATTGGTTAGGTCAAAAGTCATGGAGGTTGGACCTGAAATAAGGCCTGCTTCACTTTATTTTTGTTCAGGATTTATATTTGAGGGGGGGGATTTACATATGCAAAACAACAGATGTCAACAACCACCTGACCAAAAAAAAAATGCAAGTCATACAGTAGGAACAAGATTAAATGGCCTCATTCCTCACGGATTACCTAACACATGAAACGTGACAAATTGGGGAGGGGGGTGCACTATCCACTTTATCCACTACTATGATTACATCAATATTTTTTGGCATCACAACATCTTCTTTTGTTTTGTTTTTTAAATGTATATTATGTTTATAAACTCTGGAAATATGTCACTGGAGTGAAGTGAATTATATTTATATAGCGCTTTTCTCTAGTGACTCAAAGCGCTTTACATAGTGAAACCCAATATATAAGTTACATTTAAACCAGTGTGGGCGGCACTGGGAGCAGGTGGGTAAAGTGTCTCGCCCAAGGACACAACGGCAGTGACTAGGATGGGGGAAGTGGGAATCGAACCCGGAACCCTCAAGTTGCTGGCACGGCCACTCGACCAACCGAGCTATGCCGCATAATCACTGTGACCAATGGATGATCCTGTAACGACTTGATATCGGATTGATACCCACATTTGTGGTATCATCCAAAACTAATGTAAAGTATCAAACAACAGAAGAATACGTGATTATTACATTTGAACAGAAGTGTAGATAGAACATGTTGAAAGAGAAAGTAAGCAGATATTAAAAGTAAATGAACAAGTAGATTAATAATTAATTTTCTACCACTTGTCCTTAATAATGTTGACAAAATAATAGAATGATAAATGACACAATATGTTACTGCATATGTCAGCAGCTAAAATAGGAGCCTTTGTTTGCTTACCTACCGTATTTTTCGGACTATAAGTCGCAGTTTTTTTCATAGATTGGCCGGGGGTGCGACTTATACTCAGGAGCGATTTATGTGTGAAATTATTAACACATTACCGTAAAATATCAAACAATATTATTTAGCTCATTCACGTAAGAGACTAGACGTATAAGATTTCATGGGATTTAGCGATTAGGAGTGACAGATTGTTTGGTAAACGTATAGCATGTTCTATATGTTATAGTTATTTGAATGACTCTTACCATAATATGTTACGTTAACATACCAGGCACGTTCTCAGTTGGTTATTTATGCGTCATATAACGTACACTTATTCCAGAGGTGTCCAAAGTGCGGCCCGCAGCTAATCGTTTACCGGCCCCCCACACATTCTGCAAAAATTGCAAAATTGATAGTATTGGAAAAACTAAAAAAAAACATTTTAAAAAAGTGGAATGAGGTGAAATCTAACGAGAAAAAGTTGCAATGTTGACACAAAGCTGCCATGCAGGCTGTTTTTTTTCTTTTGTCTTTGTTTATTTTATTTTTTTTTGCCATTGCTCGAGAAAAAAAAAAAAGAAAAATACAAAAAATCTATGTTACAATGAGTCATTACTTAAAAAATGTCACTTTAAAATGTTTTATGTGGAAAAAATATTGCATGTATTGTGTGGTTGCCATATAAAAACATCAAAGTTTTATTTGACAAAAGAGCATAAAACAAACAAAATAATAGTTCAAACGTAAAATCGACAGATATATCTGAAGTTGATCTCGTAATTTAAGTGTGAAAAGTTAAAAAAAAACGAATAAAAATGTATCACTTTATAAGTGGGAGACCTTTTGGATCCCAAATATATTTAGTGGGATTTTATTTAACTTTTCACTGTGATTACTCAAAAATATTAAATAATTCAAATCAATGGTGTCCTGCATTATTGAACTTTTAGGGCTCTAATTACTAAATACTGCATATTTCAGTTTTACTATAAAAAAACAAAGTTGTCTTTGACAGAAAAGCCATAAAACCTGTTTGTTTTTTTTACTTGATATCAACCTGAGGTTGATATAGAGATATACTGTAAAAAATAATAATAATAATTTGACTTATTTTTAACATTTTAATGACTGAGTCCCTTGACCCTTGATTGGTCCCCGGGAGCCCTAAAGGTTAAAAAAAAAAATCTATATTTTGTATGCTTAAATTTTTCCGTGTGTGGATCTCAGTGGAAAAAGTTTGGACACCCCTGACTTATTCAGTCTGTTGTTCACTATTCTTTAATTATTTTAAATTGCCTTTCAAATGTCTATTCTTGGTGTTGGCTTTTATCAAATAAATTTCCCCCAAAAAAATGCGACTTATACTCTAGTGCAGGGGTCACCAACCTTTTTGAAACCAAGAGCTACTTCTTGGGTACTGATTAATGCGAAGGGCTACCAGTTTGATACACACTTAAATAAATTGCCAGAAATAGCCAATTTGCTCAATTTACCTTTAACTCTGTTATTATTAATAATTAATGATATTTACACTTAATTGAACGGTTTAAAAGAGGAGAAAACATGAAAAAAATGACAATTAAAATTTGAAACATAGTTTATCTTCAATTTCGACTCTTTAAATTCAACCGAAAAAAGAAGAGAAAAACTAGATAATTGGAATCTTTTTGAAAAAATTAAAAATAGAATTCATGGAACATCATTAGTAATTTTTCCCAATTAAGATTCATTTTAGAATTTTGATGACATGTTTTAAATAGGTTAAAATCCAATCTACACTTTGTTAGAATATATAACAAATTGGACCAAGCTATATTTCTAACAAGGACAAATCATTATTTCTTTTAGATTTTCCAGAAAGAAAGAAATTCAAAAGACTTTGAAATAAGATTTAAATTTGATTCTACAGATTTTCTAGATTTGCCAGAATAACTTTTTTGAATTTTAATCATAATAAGTTCGAAGAAATATTTCAAAAATATTCTTCGTCGAAAAAACAGAAGCTAAAATGAAGAATTAAATTAAAATGTATTTATTATTCTTTACAATAAAAAAAATTAATTTACTTGAACATTGATTTACATTGTCAGGAAAGAAGAGGAAGGAATTTAAAAGGTAAAAAGGTATATGTGTTTAAAAATCCTAAAATCATTTTTAAGGTTGTATTTTTTCTCTAAAATTGTCTTTCTGAAAGTTATAAGAAGCAAAGTAAATAAAAATAATGAATTTATTTAAACAAGTGAAGACCAAGTCTTTAAAATATTTTCTTGGATTTTCAAATTCTATTTGAGTTTTGTCTCTCTTAGAATTAAAAATGTCGGGCAAAGCTACACCAGCTTGCTAGTAAATAAATAAAATTAAAAAAATAGAGGCTGCTATTTGAGCTATTTTTAGAACAGGCCAGCGGGCTACTCATCTGGTCCTTACGGGCTACCTGGTGCCCGCGGGCACCGCGTTGGTGACCCCTGCTCTAGTGCGACTTGCATATGTCTTTTTCCTTCTTTATTATGCATTTTCGGCCGGTGCGACTTATACTCCGGTGCGACTTATGCACCGAAAAAATACGGTACTAATAAAAGACAAGTTGTCTTGTATGTTCACTATTTTATTTAAGGACAAACTTGCAATAAAAAACATATGTTTAATGTACCGTAAGATTTTTTGTTAAAATAAAGCCAATAATGCAATTTTTTGTGGTCCTCTTTATTTAGAAAAGTACAGAAAAGTATTGAAATAATTTTGTTACCGATACCGGTACCAAAATATTGGTACCGGGACAACACTAGTGCGTACAATAGCATCATATTTGAACCACTCCTGCTCAATACAGGCACACCTTCAAGCAGTTTCAATTAAGACTCCAATCCACCCATAACCCCTCTGTGTCCTGTCATCCATAAAGGGTGGATTGATCGCCATCAGCCAGGCCCTGGACCCACTGACACACTGTTAATATTGTCTCTAACACAAACCACATGGCTGCAGGGGTCTTCTACGACATGCGCACACATTCTGATTCCCCCTTTGCCTTCTCTGCCATTCCCTTCCCCCTCCTGTAGTTGCAGAGGGGATGAGCGCTCTTAATTAAAGGTTGGGATGTGTGGGCCTCTGCGCGGGGGTCATCAAGCAGGATCCATTACCTGCACGCCGGGGCCCTCCGGAGTCTGAGTTAGTGTGACGATTAACATGAAGGGGTGTGTCGAATCCGCCTGTCAAGAATTAAGTACGGGGGACATAAACGAAGGAAGTCGTTCCACGCGGCGAGATGTGATGGCTGAAAAGTGTCGCAGGGCTTGGACCGAGAAGGTGTGAGCTGCGATGTCAATGGCGGTATTGTGTTCACACATTGAACGCGGGCCAGAAGCCAGAGTAATAACAGACCTTGGAAAAAAAAACAATGCTTTACACAACAGCGAAATGGCCCTTTTCCTTCTCACCAACACTATTAGGCTTTGGGTCCTGGCTAGTCTCAGTCCCAGGTTGAGCTGAGGTATACACTCGTAGACACAGACGCGTACTGTGTTTGGACACACACACACACACAGAACTGACGGACACAGCAAGACGAGAACACACACATGGGTGGTGGGGGGTGAGAACTTCCAGATATTGATGTAATCCCTTTGGAGAGAGTCGTACGTCTCCTAGCATCATGCATGCCTCTTTGGCCGCGGCTAATCCTACTGGGCACGAGCTGCCTTCGTGTGACACAACCTGGCTTCTTTCAACAGGTGAAGAAACGGCGGGGGGCGAGGGGGGGGGGAAAGGGGAGGATGTGAGGTGATGAGGAAACAGAAAGGTAGTTGGATTTTTAAGAGCAATAAGTGCTCTACTGACATACGACTGGGGTTACCTGGGAGAACCATAACCCTGGTAAATATGGTTTGAATGGAGGTTGATTGGCCCTAGTGCGGGGGTCGGCAACCCGCGGCTCTCTTTAGCGCCGCCCTAGTGGCTCTCTGGAGCTTTTTCAAAAATGTATGAAAAAGATGAGGGGGAAAAAAAATGTTTTTTGTTTTAATATGGTTTCTGTAGGAGGACAAACATGTTAGAAATCACACTGTTTATATTAAACATGCTTCACTGATTCATGTATTTGGCGAGCGCCGTTTTGTCCTACTAATTTTGGCGGTCCTTGAACTCACTGTAGTTTGTTTACATGTATAACTTTCTCCGACTTTCTAGGACAGACCTGGGCATTCTGCGGCCCGCGGGCCGCATCCGGCCCTTTGTGCGTCCCTGTCCGGCCCGCGTGAGGCCAATTATAAATTACAAAATAAATTTAAAAAAGTATCTATGTCGAGTGTGCAATACAACGGTGCTGCTTTTGTTTTGAAAATCGTTATTTGTATTACTTCCGTGTGGACGTATGCGTGATTGTGAGTGAATGTGAACAACTGCAATTACAAAATAAAGTTGAAAAAACATCTATGTCCTGCGCGCAATACAACCGTGCTGCTTTTATTTTGAAAAGTATTATTTATGGGCGTGTGTCCGTGTGTAACCTGCGAGTGAAGGTGCACATGCAGCGACAAGTGATGCACGCTTTACACCCGAGACGCCAAAAAGAGAAAAGTTGATGAGGAATGCCGTGTTTTCAACAAGACATGAACTGCAAAGCAACGTCCCCTCACCTAAGGTGCGTGCCTGCGCAATTGCGCACTGCTCAAGCGTCCGCTGCGCGCAGCAAGTATACGCCGCGCACCAAATCAAATCCCATCTGAATTCTAAACAAAATAAACATATTTATTCTATGGAATTTTGCAATGCAACTTTGAGTGACAGTGACAACAAGCGGCCCTAATGGTGTTCGTCAACACCGTTCAATTGAACACCGTTCAATTATTGTAACGTCTATCAAGATGCTTCGAGGACAGGAATTATATCGATCACTTTATTGAACAAAACTGTTTATATTCGGACATAACCACACCAAAAACATGAGTAAAACAATTCTATCTCGAAAAACTAGTCATTTTCTGCCGTACAAACCAGGCCAAAACCAACTTGTCATCTGTCACCAACACGCATAGCACTAAACCACTGGTGCGTTTAAGGCCACACAAAAAGTCGGACAACTCAAACACCACACAAAGTTACACTATGACTCCTCAGTCATATGTGTGCTTATTTTACTGTCATTTATTATTAATGTTAATTTATATATATTAGTCATGGAATGCTGTTACACACACTATGTTGAAGTATTACTATTATTATTATTATTATTATTATTTATCTTACGGTATACATCAAAAATAATATTGAGCAAAATTTAATTGAAATATTGTCGATGTGGCCCTCCAGCAGTGCTCGGGTAGCTCATGCGGCCCCCGGTAAAAATTAATTGCCCACCCCTGGTTTAAATGGAGGTTGATTGGCCCTAGTGCGGGGGTCGGCAACCCGCGGCTCTCTTTAGCGCCGCCCTAGTGGCTCCTTGGAGCTTTTTCAAAAATGTATGAAAAATGGAAAAAGATGAGGGGGAAAAAAAATGTTTTTTGTTTTAATATGGTTTCTGTAGGAGGACAAACATGACACAAACCTCCCTAAATGTTATAAATCACACTGTTTATATTAAACATGCTTCACTGATTCATGTATTTGGCGAGCGCCGTTTTGTCCTACTAATTTTGGCGGTCCTTGAACTCACCGTAGTTTGTTTACATGTATAACTTTCTCCGACTTTCTAGGACGTGTTTTATGCCACTTCTTTTTCTGTCCCGTTTTGTCCACCAAACTTTTAACGTTGTGCGTGAAGGCACAAAGGTGAGCTTTGTTGATGTTATTGACTTGTGTGGAGTGCTAATCGGGCATATTTGGTCACTGCATGACTACAAGCTAATCGATGCTAACATGCTATTTAGGCTAGCTATATGTACATATTGCATCATTATGCCTCATTTGTAGCTATATTTGAGGTCATTTAGTTTCCTTTAAGTCCTCTTAATTCAATTTATATCCCATGACACACTATCTGTATGTAATATGGCTTTTAATTTTTTTGCGGCTCCAGACAGATTTGTTTTTTGTATTTTTGGTCCAATATGGCTCTTTCAACATTTTGGGTTGCCGACCCCTGCCCTAGTGTGTGAATGTTGTCTGTCTGTCGGTGTTGGCCCTGCGATGAGGTGTCTACTTGTCCAGGGTGTACCCCGCCTTCCGCCCGAATGCAGCTGGGATAGGCTCCTGCCACCTTCGCAACCCCTAAAGCCGTGTTTTTCAACCACTGTGCCATACAGTCTGGTGTGCCGTGGGAGATTATCTAGTTTCACCTATTTGGGTTAAAAATATTTTTTGCAAACCAGTAATTATAGTCTGCGAATGATGTGTTGTTGTTGAGTGTCGGTGTTGTCTAGAGCTCGGCAGAGTAACCGTGTAATACTCTTCCATATCAGTAGGTGGCAGCCGGTAGCTAATTACTTTGTAGATGTCGGAAACAGCGGGAGGTAGCGTGCAGGTAAAAAGGTGTCTAATGCTTAAACCAAAAAAATAAACAAAAGGTGAGTGCCCCTAAGAAAAGGCATTAAAGCTTAGGGAAGGCTATGTAGAACGAAACTAAAACTAAACTGGCGACAAAGTAGACAAAAAACAGAATGCTGGACGACAGCAAAGACTTACTGTGGAGCAAAGACGGCGTCCACAATGTACATCCGAACATGACATGACAATCAACAATGTTCCCACGAAGAAGGATAAAAACAACTGAAATGTTCTTGATTGCTAAAACAAAGCAGGTGCGGGAGATATCGCTCAAAGGAAGACATGAAACTGCTACAGGAAAATACCAAAAAAAGAGAAAAAGCCACCAAAAATTGGAGCGCAGGACAAGAACTAAAACACTACACACAAGAAAACAGCAAAAAACTCAAAATAAGTCACGGCGTGTTGTGACAGGTGGTGACAGTACACCTACTTTGAGACAAGAGCTATAGTGATGCATGCTTGGTTATTTTTTAAAGTCATATCCAACAATTGCGACAACGACTTTTTACTGTCAACTGAGTTTCGTTTTTTAATGATTTTTGCTGGTGGTGTGCCTCCGGATTTTTTCAACGCAAAAAATGTGCCTTGGCTCAGAAAAGGCTGAAAAATACTGTTCTAGCCGTCCATAACGTTTCTAATCACATGGATTCCTCATTCGTAACTACAAAAACTGTTTATGCTTACTAAACCGTCCCACGTGGGATGTCTGTAGGAGTGTTTTCATGCATATTTGTACGTGCTATCGTAATGTAATTAGCATTAGCTAATATGCTGACACGTTTACGAGTGTCTGTGCTAGTATTATTAACCTACTTCAGCCTTCTTGTTATATTGTTTAAGTTTGACAAATTCCTCAGTAAACTCAGGATTACGTCGCCGTGGAGTTATTGAATCCATTTAGCTTATTGGAGAGCGAGCCTCCGCAGCTGGCGGGTCCATGAGGATGACTTCTGTTTTGTTTGATCAGCCCTTTTACTGCCGTGTGACAGGCACCGTTTAGAAACAATGAAGTCAAAATCCAATAGTTAAACTATTTGCAGAATATTGCTGTGTAATTATTCATTTCGCAACGTATATACCTGCAGCTTATAGTCCGGTTCGGCTAATATATAGGAAATGATTTATTTTTACCTAAAACATTTTGGGTGTGGCTAGTATAACGATGTGCACTATAGTCTGGAAACTATGGTATTTTACTCGGTTATTTAGTAAGACTTTATACAAAGAGTAGTCGGTGTTTTCAAATGTAAAAAAACATATGTTTATGGACAATTATGCAAATTGCACACAAAACAGGCCAGCTTGACCTATTATTAGTTTTGTGGAGGTGTGTACATTTTGTAGGTGTACATTCTGGTAGGTCCAACACCTTGTTTTTAGCCCTTTGCAAACATTTGTATATAGCAGGGGTGTCAAACTCATTTTAGATCGGGGCCCACATGGAGAAAAATCTACGCCCAAGTGGGCCGGACTGTTAAAATCACGGCACGATAACTTAAAAATAAAGACAACTTCAGATTGTTTTCTTTGTTATAGAACACGCACATTCTGAAATTGTACAAATCATAATGTTGTTGTTTTTTGTTTTTTTTACAATTACCTGTTGCGGTCAATAGTACAGTGGTTCTCAAATGGGGGTACGCGTACCCCTGGGGGTACTTGAAGGTATGCCAAGGGGTACGTGAGATTTTTTTTAAATATTCCAAAAATAGCAACAATTCAAAAATCATTTATACATATAAATGCCTACTCAGTGGCTTAGTGGTTAGAGTGTCCGCCCTGAGATCGGTAGGTTGTGAGTTCAAACCCCGGCCGAGTCATACCAAAGACTATAAAAATGGGACCCATTACCTCCCTGCTTGGCACTCAGCATCAAGGGTTGGAATTGGGGGTTAAATCACTAAAAATGATTCCCGGGCGCGGGACCGCTGCTGCTCACTGCTCCCCTCACCTCCCAGGGGGTGAACAAGGGGATGGGTCAAATGCAGAGGACAAATTTCACCAATCATTGGTACTTTAACTTTAACTTTAAATAAAAACCTATCTTTTTTCCAAATAGTTCAAGAAAGACCACTAAAAATGAGCAATATTTTGCACTGTTATACAATTTAATAAATCAGAAACTGATGACATAGTGCTGTATTTTACTTCTTTATCTCTTTTTTTCAACCAGAAATGCTTTGCTCTGATTAGGGGGTACTTGAATTTAAAAAAAAATCACAGGGGGTACATCACTGAAAAAAGGTTGAGAACCACTGCAATAGTATATATGCTTTATTTGTCGTTATTTATATTTCCTGAATAAATCATGTGATAATGTTCATCAGTCAACTAATTGGTGTTAATTTTCAATCTCTCAAGATAAAAAAATGACATCAAAATCAAATTACAGTATGTTATTTATGTAGTTTGCGCATTTTCCTCGACTGATGTGCTAACTTCATGTGGTTTATTTTGTTCATATGTAGCATCATCTACGAAGATACAAAGAATTGCTATTGCGACATCCGGTGGACGCATTTAGAACAGCAGTTTCTTTCATTCAAAAATTTCAGGTTGATTTTTTATACTTGGCAAACTAATCCCACGAGCCGGATAAAACCTGTTCGCCGGCCTGATCCGGCCCTCGGGCCGTACGTTTGACACCCCTGGTAAATAGCATAGCCATTGAGTACCTCTATTATTGTGCAGAATTAATTTGAAACTACAAATACCTAATATACCAATGTAAATACAAACCCCGTTTCCATATGAGTTGGGAAATTGTGTTAGATGTAAATATAAACGGAATACAATGATTTGCAAATCATTTTCAACCCATATTCAGTTGAATATGCTACAAAGACAACATATTTGATGTTCAAACTGATAAACTTTTTTTTTTTTTTTTTTTTGCAAATAATCATTAACTTTAGAATTTGATGCCAGCAACACGTGACAAAGAAGTTGGGAAAGAGTAGTCGGTGTTTTCAAATGTTTTAAAATGCATATTTGTTTGTATTGCATCTCCGTCATTTTTGTAGCGTGTGTATTTGAAGTCATTTAGAATGTTTGTGTAGATTTGCACTAAAAGTCGTCCTGCTTGCAATACGTGCTAAAATATGTCCATAAAGTTTGCCTCTTGAGTCTTCAGCTCAGGTTTTTAATATGCTGTGCACGTCCTTCCAGTTTGTTTCATCTTGTCTCAGCTCTCTCCAAATGGCATTTCTAGAAGATGACTGTTTTCTGTCAGTCTCCTTCTCGGCTATAAAGGCAGTGAGATACTGGGGCTTGTTAAGCTCAATTCACGTTTGATGCTGAGCAGAAACTGACATATTTTTATTCATGTTGGAAACAAGTTGTCTGGTTTGGATTTCAAGATTAGTCATGTGAGGCCTTTTTATGACTGTCATTCTTTCCTTTTCGTTCTCTCCTCAGCGCTGTCCATTGTATGGCGAAAGAAAATGTTATTGAAGGAAGTATTCCTTTATTCGGGTGTTAATAAATAATTGATGGCGTTACATGCTTTTAAATGTGTGGCCACCACCACTTCCCTATTTGTGTTTGCCCAGTTCCAGGAATTGTCCATATTTTGTGTTGCACTTCCGATGTCAGTTGATAGAGTGGAGGTCAAGTTGTGTTGGTGTTGAATGGCGACTTCCTCACCTCATTATTACTTCACATTATTCTTGGCCTGGATGGACTTTAAATCTTTGAGAGATTTACTTGCTCTGCTCGCGCTCAGGAAGTTAATGGTTTGTTTTCACACTGTTTGAATGAAAACGTTTTTTTTGCATTATGTACTAGACCTATTGTTTTTTAGTATGTTTATTAATGTCTAATTGATTGAAGGCACATTTCCCTTTAGGAAAATATGCTTTTGAAGTGAAAGGGACAAAAATATAAATATGAACACAATTATATCTTTAAATTAGAAAAATGTAACCATTTAAATAATAAATACCCAAAAAATACTTTGTAATACAAAAATAGTTAGAAAACACATTTCATGTGCCCTTGCCCTAACTCCTGATAAAACTATTGGAAAAGTATTTGTTATTATTTTATTAAATATTTGTTTTCTAACTGAGGGAATTCATACTTTGCTTTCAGAAAAACATGTATTTGAAGTAAAGGACACAAAATAAATTAAATATAAACCCAATCATGTCAATAAATTTGAATAATAAAATGATAAAAATAATAAATACAAATAAACTATTTTTTAATACAAAATTTGCTAGACAACAAACATTATATGCCCTTGCCAAACCTCTAATGAAACTTATGGAAAAGTATTAATAGGGTTTGTCTATTATTTGTTTTCTAATTCATTCATTGTTTATGTTCTTTGTTTGTTTTTTTTGTTTTTGTTTTGTTTTTTTTGCTCCATGCTTTTTTTTAACCCGTAAAGCACTTTGGTTCAATTTAAAAGTTGTCGTAAAGGTGCTATATAAATAAAGTTGACTTGACTTGACTTGACTAATTGAGTGGTTTCATATTGTACTTCGCTTTAGAAAGATGTGTATTTTATTTGAAGTAAAATACATAGAAAAACTCATGTCAATGAATAAAATAAAAAAATAGATACAAATTTTAAACAAATATTTTTGAATACAAAAATTGCTAGAAAACAAACATATGAGCTTTCCCTAAAGCCTAATGAAACTATATTGGAAAAGTGTTATTTTTTATTTATTTATTATTTTCTTTTTAATTTACTCCTTTAGGTCTAGCATCTCTTCTGTATGTGGAGTGTATATGACTCACCATTATTTAAATTTATTATACATGATTTCATGTAGTTGCAATTATGATAACTAGCATTGTTAATGTATTATAGAAGTATTTCCCATGTATTCATTTATTTGTGCGGCCCGCCACTTATAAACACATTATACTGGGACTGCCTGTGAATGTAGCTTGATGTTCCAACCTGGTCTGCCAGAGAATAAGAAGATGTACCAGAAGAGATCAGTTTTGCCAACCTAACACCTCTGCAAACCCATCTAGATGGATAAGTTTTCCAAATCGAATGGCTTTTTCCAATCATATTGGACTCTTTTGAAGATTCCAACAAGGACGCACCAAACGCTCGCCTCAACGAGCAGCCGGTGCTATTGTTACACATCCTTAAAACCACTCACAGTCAAAAACAAAAAGAGGTGAATTCATTTTATTTCTAAACATAAACATTTTGCTTTTCATGTGTTTTGCTCTAGTTTTGTGTCAATCAACAGCACATGTGCATACGCCATGGACAATTATGCAAATTGCACACAAAACAGGCCAGCTTGACCTATTATTAGTTTTGTGGAGGTGTGTACATTTTGTAGGTGTACATGCTGGTAGGTCCAACACCCTGTTTTTAGCCCTCTGCAAATATTTGCATACAGCAGGGGTGTCAAACTCATTTTAGATCGGGGCCCACATGGAGAAAAATCTACTCCCAAGTGGGCCGGACTGGTAAAAATCACGGCACGATAACTTAAAAATAAAGACAACTTCAGATTGTTTTCTTTGTTTAAAAATAGAACAAGCACATTCTGAAATTGTACAAATCATAATGTTGTTGGGTTTTGTTTTGTTTTTTACAATTACCTATAGCGGTTAATAGTATATATACTTTAGTTGTCGTTAATTATATTTAATGAATAAATTATGTGATCATGTTTATCAGTCAACTCATTGGTGTTAATTTTCAATCTCTCAAGATAAAAAAAATTATATCAAAATCAAATTACAGTATGTTATTTATGTAGTTTGCTCATTTTCCTTATTTTGTGCATATGTAGCATCATCTACAAAGATACAAATAATTGCTATTGCGACATCCGGTGGACGCATTTAGAGCAGCAGTTTCTTTCATTCAAAAATTTCAGGTTGATTTTTTTATACTTAGCAAACTCATCCCGCGAGCCGGATAAAACCTGTTCGCCGGCCTGATCTGGCCCTCGGGCCGTACGTTTGACGCCCCTGGTATATAGCATAACCATTGAGTACCTCTATTATTGTGCAGAATTTATTTGAAACTACAAATGCCTAATATCCCAATGTAAATAATAACAGTGGTTAAGACATTATACAGTATTGTAGCAATCCCCAGATAACATGTACCGTATTTTTCGGACTATAAGTCGCAGTTTTTTTCATAGTTTGGTCAGGGGTGCGACTTATGTGTGAAATTATTAACACATTACCGTAAAATATCAAATAATATTATTTAGCTCATTCACGTAAGAAACTAGATGTATAAGATTTCATCGGATTTAGCGATTAGGAGTGATAGATTGTTTGGTAAATGTATAGCATGTTCTATATGTTAGTTATTTGAATGACTCTTACCATAATATGTTACGTTAACATACCAGGCACGTTCTCAGTTGGTTATTTATGCGTCATATAAGTACACTTATTCAGCCTGTTGTTCACTATTCTTTATTTACTTTAAATTGCCTTTCAAATGTCTATTCTTGGTGTTGGGTTTTATCAAATAAATGTCACAAAAAAATGCGACTTATACTCTAGTGCGACTTATATATGTTTTTTTCCTTCTTTATTATGCATTTTTGGCAGGTGCGACTTATACTACGGTGCGACTTATACTCCGAAAAATACGGTAAATGTTGCCCCTGGTGGTTAAAAAAGCACAGGGACGACATTCGAGCATTTTGATTGGACCGTTTAGCCAATGACAAAACATCGTTGCTGCTTTTCTCGTTTTGCTTTTTCCTTTTTTCGCCCCAAACGAGTCCCTGTGGAAGCCTCTCAGCAATCACTTTTAAAGCCTTTCAAAGCTCATCGCAGCCATGTTGGTTTTATAACCCCAGCGCCAAACCCAAACAAACCAACAAAACCTATATGGGAAAACACCCACCAACATGGATGTAACCACAGTCATATAGTAGTGAGTTTCATTTTGTAAACAAACATCAGCTGCACTGGCAAAACCGCACATAAACAACAAGTTTGCTCACTGCGTCTTCTAATAAAAAGCTAACTGGACCACAATGGTAACAAGCCTTTTGGCTTTTTGTGGCCATCCATTTGTCTTTTTACAGCATTACATCAGGGGTGTCCAAACTTTTTCCACTGAGGGCCGCACACGGAAAAATTAAAGCATGTGGGGGCCATTTTGATATTTTTCATTTTCAAACCATAACAAAATATATGGATTTTTTATTTATTTTACCTTAAGGGGTCCCAGGGACCATAAAGGGTCTCAGTCATTAAAATTTTAAAAATAAATCAGATAAAAAATGTTTTATTATTATTTAACGCTTACAGTAAATCTCTATATCAACTTAAAGTTGATATAAAGTAATACAAATTAAAAAAAATATTTTATGGCTTTTCTGTCAAAAACAACTTACTTTTTTTTTATAGTAAAACTGAAATATGCAGTATTTAGTAATTAGAGCCCTAAAAGATCAATAATGCAGGACACCATTGATTTTAATTATTTCATATTTTGAGTAATCACAGTGAAAAGATAAATAAAAAATCACTAACTATATTTGGGATCCAAAAGGTGCCCCACTCATAAAGTAATACATTTTTATTAGGTTTTTCTATTACTTTCAACACTTAAGTTACGAGATCAACTTCAGATATATCTGTCGATTTTATGATGGAACAGTTATTTTGTTTGTTTTAGGCGCTTTTGTCAAAGAAAACTTTGATGTTTTTATATGGCTACTACACAATATATGCAATATTTACCACGTAAAACATTTTAAAGTGAAATATTTGAAGTAATTGGAGCCCTGAAAATAATTCATTATAACATGGATTTTTTGTCATTATTTTATTTTTTTGAGCAATGGCAAAAAAAATAAAAAATAAAGAAAGACAAAAGAAAAAAAAACAGCCTGCATGGCAGCTTTTGTGTCAACATTGCAACTTTTTCTCGTTAGATTTCACCTCATTCCCCTTTTTTTAATGTTCTTTTTTATTTTTACAATAGTATTTCCAGAATGTGTGGCGGGCCGGTAAACAATTAGCTGCGGGCCGCACTTTGGACACCAATGCATTACATGGATAACAATTCTTTAAGATGTCAATAAACGTCTCAATCAATCAATCAATAACTGTGTTTCCTCCGAATATACAGGTATATTCAAAAATCTCACTCACTTTGTTCTTCGGGGGTCTGTTTGCAATTACCATACGTAATGCACATGCTTTATTTAACGTGCTAAGAGTGCAATATGTTTAAAAAAAAAGCTAAGGTGGGGCAGTCCATGGGACTTAGTGTAACCCTGATGCACTGTTCATATATCTCCCCATTTAGCCCGCACCTGCTTGGCTGTAATGAGCCAATATATCTGCTCGCTAATTGCCATAAATACATGTAATAAAAGCTGGGCCTGTAAAAAGGCCGCGCAAGGAGTAAAAGTGATCTTTGCACACACATTTACTTTGAACGTATCACATTTAGGAGGGAATACACACTAAAACACACACACACACACACACAGGGACACTCCTACACACATGTATCCAGGCTTTTAATAAGAGGCTGTAAATAACACAAGACTGTTTCATTAATGAGGCCCCAGCCTGGAAACTCACTGCCTGCACACTTCCCGTTTGAAGTTGCTTGAACATCTTACGGCAAGAAGTGGGGGACAGTAGCGTAATGTGGAATTTCCATGTTTAGTCTGCTGTTACCACCCATATTTGACGATATTATGTTAGTAGCTCATACGAAATACTGGGTATTCGATAAAGTGCATAAGTGGAATTCTTGTAGGCTGAAATGTGAACATTTGTGCTGCCACGGTATATACCAGGGGTCACCAACGCGGTGCCCGCGGGCACCAGGTCGCCCGTAAGGACCAGATGAGTCGCCCGCTGGCCTGTTCTAAAAAAAGCTCAAATAGCAGCACTTACCAGTGAGCTGCCTCTATTTTTTAAATTTTATTTATTTACTAGCAAGCTGGTCTCGCTTTGCTCGACATTTTTAATTCTAAGAGAGACAAAACTCAAATAGAATTTGAAAATCCAAGAAAATATTTTAAAGACTTGTTTAAATAAATTCTTTTTTTTTCTTTTACTTTGCTTCTTACAACTTTCAGAAAGACAATTTTAGAGAAAAAAATACAACCTTAAAAATGATTTTAGGATTTTTAAACACATATACCTTTTTACCTTTCCTTCCTCTTCTTTCCTGACAATTTAAATCAATGTTCAAGTAAATTTATTTTTTTTATTGTAAAGAATAATAAATACATTTTAATTTAATTCTTCATTTTAGCTTGTTTTTTCGACGAAGAATATTTGTGAAATATTTCTTCAAACTTATGATTAGAATTCAAAAAAATTATTCTGGCAAATCTAGAAAATCTGTAGA
Organism: Entelurus aequoreus; assembly: GCF_033978785.1. NCBI lineage: Eukaryota > Metazoa > Chordata > Actinopteri > Syngnathiformes > Syngnathidae > Entelurus > Entelurus aequoreus. The sequence goes on from NC_084737.1 coordinate 72,505,790, forward strand.
ATGAAATTTAACTCTTATTTCAAAGTCTTTTGAATTTCTTTTAAAAATGTTGTTCTGGAAAAGAAGAAATAATGATTTGTCTTTGTTAGAAATATAGCTTGGTCCAATTTGTTATATATTCTAACAAAGTGCAGATTGGATTTTAACCTATTTAAAACATGTCATCAAAATTCTAAAATTAATCTTAATCAGGAAAAATTACTTATGATGTTCCATAAATTATTTTTTAAATGTTTTCAAAAAGATTCGAATTAGCTAGTTTTTCTCTTCTTTTTTTTGGTTGAATTTTGAATTTTAAAGAGTCGAAATTGAAGATAAACTATGTTTCAAAATGTAATTTTCATTTTTTTCGTGTTTTCTCTTCTTTTATAAAAATGTTAGTGGCTAGCTAGTTAAAATGGGATATTGTGATTTCACAAGACTGTCTTAGAAGTGATCATTTGAAAATGTTCAATTTAAAAAATGTGCACTTAGAGAAAATATAAAAATAAAGTGTTGCATATTGATATTTATCTGTTTCTATATATATTTATTGTGAGAAATCATTAAGATGATCAGTGTTTCCACAAAGATAAATATCATTAATTATTAATAATAACATAGAGTTAAAGGTAAATTAAGCAAATTGGCTATTTCTGGCAATTTATTTAAGTGTGTATCAAACTGGTAGCCCTTCGCATTAATCAGTACCCAAGAAGTAGCTCTTGGTTTCAAAAAGGTTGGTGACCCCTGGTATATACAAACCCCGTTTCCATATGAGTTAGGAAATTGTGTTAGATGTAAATATAAACGGAATACAATGATTTGCAAATCCTTTTCAACCCATATTCAATTGAATGCACTACAAAGACAAGATATTTGATGTTCAAACTCATAAACTTTATTTTTTTTTGGCAAATAATAATTAACTTAGAATTTCACGGCTGCAACACGTGCCAAAGTAGTTGGGAAAGGGCATGTTCACCACTGTGTTACATGGCCTTTCCTTTTAACAACACTCAGTAAACGTTTGGCAACTGAGGAGACACATTTTTGAAGCTTCTCAGGTGGAATTCTTTCCCATTCTTGCTTGATGTACAGCTTAAGTTGTTCAACAGTCCGGGGGTCTCCCTTGTGGTATTTTAGGCTTCATAATGCGCCACACATTTTCAATGGGAGACAGGTCTGGACTACAGGCAGGCCAGTCTAGTACCTGCACTCTTTTACTGTGAAGCCACGTTGATGTAACACGTGGCTTGGCATTATCTTGCTGAAATAAGCAGGGGCGTCCATGGTAACGTTGCTTGGATGGCAACATATGTTGCTCCAAAACCTGTATGTACTTTTCAGCATTAATGGCGCCTTCACAGATGTGTAAGTTACCCATGTCTTGGACACTAATACACCCCCATACCATCACAGGTGCTGGCTTTTCAACTTTGCGCCTATAACAATCTGGATGGTTCTTTTCCTCTTTGGTCCGGAGTACACGACTTCCACAGTTTCCAAAAACAACTTGAAATGTGGACTCGTCAGACCACAGAACACTTTTCCACTTTGTATCAGTCCATCTTAGATGAGCTCAGGCCCAGCGAAGCCGACAGCATTTCTGGGTGTTGTTGATAAACGGTTTTCGCCTTGCATAGGAGAGTTTTAACTTGCACTTACAGATGTAGCGACCAACTGTAGTTACTGACAGTGGGTTTCTGAAGTGTTCCTGAGCCCATGCGGTGATATCCTTTACACACTGATGTCGCTTGTTGATGCAGTACAGCCTGAGGGATCGAAATCATCATCAAATATGTTGTCTTTGTAGCATATTCAACTGACTATGGGTTGAAAATGATTTGCAAATCATTGTATTCCGTTTATATTCACATCTAACACAATTTCCCAACTCATATGGAAACGGGGTTTGTATAAATGTTGTTTTTTCCTAGTTTGTAAGTAAGTTGTAAGTGCCTTGTCTGACGTCATGTCATTTTTTACAGTGTGTAGTTGGAGCGTGGTCATTTTTGAGTGAGGTCATGTGACTGCCAGGCTCCGTGTGATTGGTAAAGTGGAGTCAAATAGCACTTTTCTTTGTTGTTGTTGTTTTTATTCAGTGACACTTCTCTGTATGTTTGCGATTTTTATTTTTGTTGTTACCTTTTTTTTCCTTTTAATCAGTTATTGTGATTGTCTATCTGCTTGTGGTGAAGAGGAAGGCAGTGCATTGCTACCCACTGTGACTGAAATGTAGGACGGGGGGTGGGAAGGGGTGTTATTATTTTTACTTGTATTATTTTTCAATTTTTTTTTTTTTTTTTTGTATTTTTGTATTTATTTATTTTTTTGTATTTTTTTTTTTGTGGGGGGGGACAAAAAAAAGTGTCTGTTTTCTCATTACCTGCATTATGATTTCCATATCAAATGAATAAATAAATATTATTTTGTATTTTTTTTTAATATATATATATATATATATATATATATATATATATATATATATATATATATATATTTAAGATTTTGTTTATTTAAGAGTGACAATATGTATTTATGAACATTTGACGTGTAAATAGGTGAGATTATAACAAATGGCTAATTTCCATCTCCAGTACCCTGACAAGATATACATAAAAAAAAGAAAAAATACACTTTAAAATATAATGACGGTATCAATAAATATAGAGATCGGAATAAAACTCAGTGTAACAGAGTTAAAGTAGTGTGTATACTACACAAAATACTCAAGTAAAAGTCAAAAGTATGTTGCATTAAAACTACTTTAGTACACTTTATCCAAAAAGTGACCTAACAAATCCTCTTTTTCGTATTGGATCTTATAATATTATTTCAGGACTGCAGTACAAATGTTATGTCATGAGTGTGTGATATTGTGCACGGAAACACACACCACAAATAATCATTTTAAAGAAGTAAGTGGAGTGCTGGGGCCACATTCTAACACTCACAATGTTTTAATACACTCACACACGCACGCACTCGCACACACACTGGAGCCCAGATGGTTTTTACAAGGCCCTGGGCCCTCCCCAGCCTGGCTGCCTGGTTTTGAATTATGTCACCGTGGCGACCAGGCCCTCAGATAAAACGGGGTCACATTTAACATTGCGTACATGTTACACATACTGTACAAGAAACTGTATGCTGTGTGTGTAACAACACTAACTGCATTACACCTTCAACTTTATTGAATAGCTGGTTATAAGTGTGTATGTGTGCGCATGTGGATTTGCAGCCTGTTTCCTCTTTAGCTGTCATTAATCTGCCAGACATTGGTTACACAGGTGTACTATTACCAGCACTAGTAATGGCCTACATGCACACACACACACAATTTATTAACACTCTTAAATTAAGTCCTGTCTAATATTTAGACATAGTTTTATTGTGTTTAGATGTGCAAAATTAACATTAAAATTCATGCATACAATCATTCTCATTGTCTGCTGTAAATATGTACATAAATATACTGTCCCTAAATTGCTATTGTCCATAATTTCACACAAACATGAGTCCCATAATCAGTCCCTCCAGGTTTTTGCAGGCTGTGTTGCGGCCTAAAAGGCTTGAAATCACAGCAGCTTTTTCAGAAAGTTGCGGCAAAAGTTGTTTTTTTTCCCCCCAATAACATTGAATCCAACTTATTTGTTATACTTTTTTGAAGTGTTTCTTGTACACTTAACCTCAAAAAGCACAAAATTGCGACAAAAAAATGGAAGACAAATACTGTATTGATGATGTACTCGTTTTATACCTCATAGACTGAAAAGAAGACACTAGGTTACAGTAAATGAACATACGGATAACAGGTTTAATTATAGATATAAAAAGAAACACAGCTAATGGCTTCCTTATTGTCCGCTGTCTGATTTGTCGTCTACAAGTCGCAGACATTCTCTGTGTATGTTTTATGATTCAAAAAGTGTTTGCCCATTTTAAATCTTTACTTAGGTTCCAACACATGTACTCCCGCATGTTAAGAGCATTTGTGAACTGTAGAATGATCCACCGCGGTAATTTTTGTTGGTGAATGATACACGATGAGAGATTATCATCACACTTCAACATTTTTCTCATTTAAATGCCACCTCCTAGAGCAGGGGTTGGCAACCCAAAATGTTGAAAGAACCATATTGGACCAAAAATACAAAAACAAATCTGTCTAGAGCCGCAAAAAATTAAAAGCCGTATTACATACAGATAGTGTGAATTAAGAGGACTTAAAGGAAACTAAATGAGCTCAAATATAGCTACAAATGAGGCATGATGATGCAATATATACATATAGCTAGCCTAAATAGCATGTTAGCATCGATTAGCTTGCAGCGACCAAATATGTCTGATTAGCACTCCACACAAGTCAATAAAATCAACAAAACTCACCTTTGTGCATTCACGCACGACGTTAAAAGTTTGGTGGACAAAATGAGACAGAAAAAAAAGTGGCATTAAAACACGTCCTAGAAAGTCGGAGAAAGTTATACATGTAAACGAACTACGGTGAGTTCAAGGACCGCCAAAATTAGCAGGACAAAACGGCGCTCGCCATATACTCGAATCAGTGAAGCATGTTTAATAGGGATGTCCGATAATGGCTTTTTGCCGATATCCGATTTTCCGATATTGTCCAACTCTTAATTACCGATACCGATATCAACCGATACCGATATATACAGTCGTGGAATTAACACATTATTACGCCTAATTTGGACAACCAGGTATGGTGAAGATAAGGTCCTTTTTTTTTTTAATTAATAAAATAAAATAAGATAAATAAATTAAAAACATTTTCTTGAATAAAAAAGAAAGTAAAACAATATAAAAACAGTTACACAGAAACTAGTAATTAATGTAAATGAGTCAAATTAACTGTTAAAGGTTAGTACTATTAGTGGACCAGCAGCACGCACAATCATGTGTGCTTACGGACTGTATCCCTTGCAGACTGTATTGATATATATTGATATATAATGTAGGAACCAGAATATTAATAACAGAAAGAAACAACCCTTTTGTGTGAATGAGTGTGAATGGGGGAGGGAGGTTTTTTGGGTTGGTGCACTAATTGTAAGTGTATCTTGTGTCATTATGTTGATTTAATAAAAAATTAAAATTCAAAAAAAGATACCGATAATCTCCGATATTACATTTTAAAGCATTTATCGGCCGATAATATAACATCTCTAATGTTTAATATAAACAGTGTGCTTTATAACAATTAGGGAGGTTTGTGTCATGTTTGTCCTCCTACAGGAACCATATTAAAACAAAAAATATATTTTTTTCCCCTCATCTTTTTCCATTTTTCATACATTTTTGAAAAAGCTCCAGTGAGCCACTAGGGCGGCGCTAAAGAGCCGCTGCGGCTCTAGAGCCGCAAGTTGCCGACCCCTGTCCTAGAGGGACTGTATAATTACACACTGCAGTTCGATGGCGATAAATACAATGCCACACTGGACGGTAAACTTAAAATGTTAAATTAATTACCATGAATTGATTTACGTGGACCCCAACTTAAACAAGTTGAAAAACTTATTCGGGTGTTACCATTTAATGGTCAATTATACGGAATATGTACTGTACTGTGTAAACTGTACTGTTTCATATAATGTATTGTCTTCCTTTGCAATCTACTAATAAAAGTATCAATCAATCAAATCTTATTTTCCAACCCGATCCAGTTATTTAAAAGGTTATATGCAGTGTTAATTCCTTTTTGTATCCTAATCTTAACTGATTTCCTTGTGTTGATGGACACGCTAAGACACACACTTGCAAAGGAATACACACTCTTCTTGACTCTTGCAGGCCTCAATCCACCCATCGCATGCAGTATGGGGGTACCCAGGGTCAGCCCGTTTGTCAGGACCACACCCACTGGGGGCGGCTTTTGTTAAGATTTAAAAATGTTTTATTTGATTTAAATTAATCAAATATCAAATTTGGCGCCATAAAAGTTCAGAAAAATTCAATTTTGCTGTGAAAGCTTAATAATGAGGTTGAGTTGAGTTGAGTTTGAGTTTATTTGGAACATGCAAGCCTACAACATGATACATCACAATTTCCAGTTTCTCTTTTCAACATGTTCGAAAAGGAGTAGGAAGAAGCAGAGCTTATTTAATCCTACCCCTTTTTTTTTACATAACAGTTGCTTTTGTTCACTTCCTGTTCTCAATTTATTCACAATATACTCCATACGTAATCACAATAAAAATAAATAAATAATAATTGCTGAAGTAAGTTATATTTCATATGATGAGATGAGTAAGATTATTTTGAGAATGAATGAATGGATGAATGGAGGTTGTTTGAATCAAATTGTAGAAATGCAAAATGGTTCATGGTCCGTGTACTTTTTCCAATTCTGAAACGCAAATGAAAAAATAAAATTAGGGCCGTTTTTCGATTTTTATTACATATGGCAGATTTTAAAACAAACAAAAAAGGGTTGGTTCTCATAAAAATGTTTGCCATAATATTGGATTTTGTGCTGTTTTCCTTTTATGGATTTAGATTTTTCCAGATAAACACAAAAATTGAAAAAAATGTTCATCCAAAATGCAAAAATGCGTGGTTATCTGTGTGACGACAAGTTGAACCGGAAGCAGTATTTTAGCTTTTCCTTTGCGTTTAGCGTGTTTTTAGCATAACGGTAACATCTTTGTTCAGCAGGCGTCCTGTTGTCGTTTTAAAAAAGTGTCATTAAATAGTTGTCCAACTTTTGTTTCAGACATGAAAATAGAAAAAATGGCCCGAAATGTGTTTTTTGATTTACATTTAAGAATTTGATATACAATGGACACGGACCGTTCATTCTCTCTTGTAGCAACAAGCATGAAAGACTTCACTGTTCGCTCAACACGGATGTCATTACGTCATCAAAGCTCACGTTTATGCATTCACGCACATTTGGGAACCAGGATGAAGTGATAGAAGAAAGGTAAAAATATAATAAATATATTTATTGCGGCGTCGGACAAAGTTATGTTTAAGTTTCACTTTGCTTCGCATAGCACCTAACTGTGGTGCGTTCAAGGAACGTTGATTAAGGTTCGAAACAGAGGCATCACTAGTTTTTAAAGACAGAGGAGGTTTAATCCCCAGTAGATGTACTAATAATTATAATAATGATGGTTAATATTATCTACTAATGATAATCCTACATGAATTGAATAATCAGAAAAAATGTATTAAAGTTTTTTCCATACATTTTTCCAGACATTACACGCTGCAGGCTGCAGCTTTTAGGTGCGTTTTAAAAAGCTTATTAGGTCAATTGTTATTTTTTTAGTGCAGGGGTTCTTAACCATTTTGACCTTGAGGCCCAACTATTCCACTACACAGGGGGCGCCGGGGCCTACTCAAATATTAACACTGAATTAGTCATTTTACTCTTGATTGAAATCGTATTTAATGATTACATGTAACTTATTTACAGTTTACAACCTGGTCAACTGATATGAAACCATGTGGTAACCACAAACATTGTTATTAGTTCAACACACAAACCGGAGGCTTAGGTCAGGCTGATTAGAAGAATAAGTACTAACCAAATATACTGCATAAGAATGATGGAAAATACATTTATATACAATTTAGTTGTGCGAAAGTGAATACACTAAATTGATTAATATTGACTATGTTTTTTAACTAAACTGTCAATGAAAGTGCAAATGGAAATACAGTCTCACCACTTGAGTCATATTTTTTGCGCCGAAGAAACTTCTCTATGGCTTTAGCGCCAGGCCTCTTCTGTTTGTTTGAGATTGTCATCACTGCCACAAGTGGTGGAAAAGTGAAATACAGCGGTCCATACAGACCACAGCTGAGAAATAAAAAAAATTTTAGCGGCCCTCGAGGGCGGTGTTTTTCCAACCTTTTTTGAGCCAAGGCACACCACCAGCAGAAATCATTAAAAAATGAAACTCCGTAGACAATAAAAAGTCGTTCTCGCAATTGTTGGATATTAATTCAAACCATAACCAACCATGCATGACTATAGCTCTTGTCTCAAAGTAGGTGTACTGTCACCACCTGTCACATCACGCCGTGACTTATTTGGACTTTTTTGGTGTTTTCCCGTGTGTAGTGTTTTAGTTCTTGTCTTGCGCTCCAATTTTGGTGGCTTTTTCTCTTTTTTTGGTATTTTCCTGTAGCAGTTTCATGTCTTCCTTTGAGCGATATCTCCCGCACCTACTTTGTTTTAGCAATCAAGAACATTTCAATAGTTTTTATCCTTCTTCGTGGGGACATTGTTGATTGTCATGTCATGTTCGGATGTACTTTGTGGACACCGTCTTTACTCCACAGTAAGTCTTTGCTGTCGTCCAGCATTCTGTTTTTGTTTACTTTGTCGCCAGTTCAGTTTTAGTTTCGTTCTGCATAGCCATCCTTAAGCTTCAATGCCTTTTCTTAGGGGCACTCACCTTTTGTTTATTTTTTGGTTTAAGCATTAGACACCTTTTTACCTGCACGCTGCCTCCCGCTGTTCCCGACATCTACAAAGCAATTAGCTACCTTCTTTTCCTGTTTTGTTGGTATTTTCCTATTGCAGTTTCATGTCTTCCTTTGAGCGCTATTCCCCGCACTTACTTTGTTTTAGCAATCAAGAATATTTAAGTTGTTGCTGTCTTTTTTTGTGTGGACATAGTTGATTGTCATGTCATGCACGGATGTACATTGTGGACGCCTTCTCTCCACACGCTGTAAGTCTTTGCTGTCGTCCAGCATTCTGTGTTTGTTTACTTTGTAGCCAGGTCAGTTCTGCAGAGCCATCCCGAAGCTTCAATGCCTTTTCCTAGGGGCACTCACCTTTTGTTTATTTTTGGTTTAAGCATTAGATACCTTTTTACCTGAAAGTTGCCTCCAGCTGTCGCCTGCATATGGTGATCGCGACAAACCATCGTCGTCTCACACGACGTGTTCCCGACATCTACAAAGTAATTAGCTACCGGCTGATATGGAGGAGAATAACATGGTTACTCTGCCGAGTTCTAGACAGCACCGACACTCAACAACGGCACATTATTTGCGGATTATAATTACCGGTTTGCAAAAAATATTTTTAACCCAAATAGGTGAAATTAGATCATCTCCCACGGCACACCAGCCTAGTGTGCCGCGGCCCAGTGGTTGAAAAACACTGCTGTAGGGGGCGCTCTATGGTTAAGAAACATGTAAAGGGCATACCAAGTGCTTTTGGCGATGACTTTAAGTTTAGGGTTGGCTGTCTAATAATAACAAATAAGTCAAATTAAAGACCAAAATGGGGCCACCAACAAACTCTTAGGGCCACACAAAATCTTTTTTTTCTTGTTGGGATGTCGTGGGTTGTACCACACAAAACATGTGTAGCTCAACAGCGGATGTGGGGATCTGCACCCTGTCAGTCTCTTTATTAGTCACCCTCTGTTTATATGGGCGAGGGGGGGGGGGGGGCTCCCAACTGGAAACAGACACTTTTCTAGAAAGGATACACACGCTCACACACACGTCTTTTATTCCTTGTTAGTCGTCCCGCACCTTAATTTGCAACACCTCTAACAACCGGCACTGAGCACTGCAGTCCACTCCACAGCCACTCAATCTGTCACTGACACTGCTTCTTCTAGGCCGCATGTGCATGTAATTCCTGCATGTCTACCTCTTTTTTTTTTTCTCTCTTTTTTTTTTTTTTTATTGTCAACAACAACTCCATGAGCCAATATGTGCAGCTGCAGATTAAGTTGTCCAAGTCTGCTGAGATCCTACTGTAGCTCTCAGGTGAGGTCGCCCCCTAGCTGCTTCAAGGGGAAGTGTGTTTATATTGCTTGTATGTATATGTGTGTGTGTCTATATATATATATATATATATATATATATATATATATATATATATATATATATATATATATATATATATATATATATTATTTTTTTATTTTTTTTGGTAACACTTTAGTATGGGGAACATATTCACCATTAATTATATATTATATTTATTTTTATGTTGTTTTTATATTGGTTTTATATTTATTTATTTTTTGTTTTTATTCAGTCATTGGTGGAGCTAAGGATAATATTTGAATATTGTTTTTAATATTTTTTTAAATATTGTTTTTAATATTGTTGTGCAGCACTTCGGAAACATTTGTGTTGTTTAAATGTGCTATATAAATAAAGTGGATTGGATTGATGGGATTGGATTAATTAGTTGCTTATTAAAGTAACAAAGACTTAATTTACAGTTATTTGGACACTAGGGGAACATATAAGGGTTAGGGTTAGGGTTAGGGTTACTAATAAACAATAAGTCTGAGGTTATTGAGGGAAGACTCTTAGTTAATGACTTACTGGTTGTATAATAAGGCCATGCAGAATAAGGCATTAATAAGTACTTAATTATGACTAATTAAGAGCCAATATGTTACTAATTTGCATATTAATAAGCAACTAATTAATGGTGAATATGTGTTCCCCATACTAAAGTGTTACCCTATTTATTTATATATTTAAAAAAAAAAAAAATGTATCCATTAAATACATTTTTTTGGCTAAATTGTTCATTCATAGGCCCATATGAAATAATTCTCTATTAGTGGACCAACTTTTTAAGATTATTCCCCTTTTGTTGTTTGACTGCCTGAATAAATAAATAAAAAATGTGTAAGAGTTGAAGTAAACACATGTTTTTAAAGTATAGCAATCAAAAAATGTTGCATTGTGCTTTCAAATCTGTTATTTTTTTGCTTTGGATCTAATTAGAATGTGCATGTATGCCTAATGTGTGGGTATGACAACATCAATTACCACCTGTTTAGTTTAAAGTACACCGATAGATGTTGTTCTCTGCGCCGCCATTGAGTTGTGAACACACCCTAAACTGTAACAAAGCGGCGCACCTCCTAAGTGTTTCTATCTCCGCCTTGCATCGAAAATCACAATCGCCGCTGAGCAGCGTTTCCATTTTCTGCCCTCAGTCAAAGAGGAATAATATGCACCTTGTCACCGGCGTCTGGCCTTACAAGCAACTTTCCTCCTCACACATCCGTCACACGCATGTAGCCGACGAAGGAGAGGCCATGCCGAGACATCCATTAAAGGTTCCGAGCTGTCAAAGGTTCCCCTTTGTGCGCTTGAGGAGCAGTAGAAGTGTTGTGCTCTTATCAGAGCTTCCTGTGGAGTTTGCTCTGCATCCTGTCCTCTCTCCGAGACGCGTCTCTCCTCCCATTGAACTCTCGTGTGCGCACCTGTTTGGGTGCACGTGTTTTGTGCAGCCATGTGAGACACTTTCCCAATGATCTTTAATCAAATAGGACTTGTCTGAAACCTCTTTAAGTGAAGTGAATTACATTTATATAGCGCTTTTTCTCAAGTGACTCAAAGCGCTTTACATAGTGAAACCCAATATCTAAGTTACATTCAAACCAGTGTGGGTGGCACTGGGAGCAGGTGGGTAAAGTGTCTTGCCCAAGGACACAACGGCAGTGACTAGGATGGCGGAAGCGGGGATCGAACCTGCAACCCTCAAGTTGCTGGCACGGCCGCTCTACCAACCGAGCTATACCGCCCCGGCGTAGAACCGGCGTCCTCTGCAGCGGACATTGTCCGACACAAATGTCCACTGCAGAGGACACTGGTATTATTGGGGTTTGAGACGATTCATTATAATGATTTCATACATGTCATTTTTTACACATTTTGGTGTAATTTTAAAAATGCTGTAAATTGTAACCTGAATGACAAAAAAAATGCTGTATTTAGAAAAAAATGGTTTGAATCTAAATATAATATTACTATAGATCAATCAATCTGTTAAACCCGGGGTCCCCAAACTACGGCCCGCAGGCCGAATCCGGCCCGCCAGCGTCCAAAATCTGGCGCACGGGAAGTCCCAAGTTAAAAAAAATTTTAAAATATTTGTTTTTGTTTTTTTATTAAAAAAAATTTTTTTAATCTGTCCTTTCTAATCCATTTTCGCTTGTTACTCTGTGTCTCTACCCGTTCCTCCAAATCATATTGTCGAAAAATGCATTTTCCCATCGATAACGTGACATCATCACGCTCGGAATATATATATATATATATATATATATATATATATATATATATATATATATATATATATATATATATATATATATAAAGCCCGGCCCAATTTTTTTAACCCAATGCGGCCCCCGAGTCAAAAAGTTTTGGGACCCCTGAGTTAAACTGTTTTTATATAGCACTTTCCATGGTTGTAACTAGAGATGTCCGATAATATCGGCCTGCCGATATAATCGGCCGATAAATGCTTTAAAATGTAATATCGGAAATTATCGGTATCGTTTTTTTTATTAGCGGTATCGTTTTTTTTATTATCGGTATGTCTTTTTTTTGTTGTTTTTTTTTTGTTTTTTTTAATTAAATCAACATAAAAAACTCAAGATACACTTACAATTAGTGCACCAACCCAAAAAACCTCCCTCCCCCATTTACACTCATTCACACAAAAGGGTTGTTTCTTTCTGTTATTAATATTCTGGTTCCTACATTATATATCAATATATATCAATACAGTCTGCAAGGGATACAGTCCGTAAGCACACATGATTGTGCGTGCTGCTGGTCCACTAATAGTACTAACCTTTAAAAGCAAATTTTACTCATTTTCATTAATTACTAGTTTCTATGGAACTGTTTTTATATTGTTTTATTTTCTTTTTTATTCAAGAAAATGTTTTAATTTATTTAGCTTATTTTATTATATTAATTTTTTTTAAAAGGACTTTATCTTCACCATACCTGGTTGTCCAAATTAGGCGTAATAATGTGTTAATTCCACGACTGTATATATCGGTATCGGTTGATATCGGTATCGGTAATTAAAGAGTTGGACAATATCGGAATATCGGATAGCGGCAAAAAGCCATTATCGGACATCCCTAGTTGTAACACGAAGTGCTTTACACCCAAAAAATATTTGAATTGAGATACAACCCCACCTTCGACAAGTCCACACTGGAGAATTACAAAAAAATTTACTTAATATAAAAAATAATATTTTAAGATATTTGTAGAAATAAAATATAAATAGTAAGTTAATTAATTTCAGAATAAAAAATAGTGACAATAGCAGTAGCAATAATTGCAATAAATACAGTTTTAGATAATAGAATAAAAACTTAAAACTTAAGAAGAGTTTAAAATGACCAGTAAAGATAATTAATAAAGTTTGACTAACTACAACTAATCCGTTTTGAACCCCAATCCAACCCAATGGGGCTAAATATTGCATGAATATGTCAAATAAATCCCTAAATAGTCCACACTTTTGATGCGATAATGTTTACGTTTCTGCGGAATTCCCTTCAACATTGTGACGTGTCTTTGCATTGTTGCCTTGAAACCTTCTCGCACGTAAAGCAGCCAAGTCTCCCAAGTGTGACATGTGTGTGGGGGGGGTATAGTAGAAAAATGAAACCGAAAAGGTAAATAAACAAACAATCAGCCGTAGGGATTGTTCTGGCCTCTCCCTCCCTGTTGCACCTCATTTGAAGCCTTATAAATCAGGCTTCCACCCGGAGACGGGGTGTTAGTCGGCCTCCGCGACAACATACAGCACACATGTACACTTAAAGCACACAGGCCTGCCGCTCATTAAGCCCACCATCGGACCCTCGGGTGAAATGGAGTGGTACCCAGAAAAGTGTGTCCCTCGCCACGCCCTTTCACCTTGAAAAAGTCTCCCTGTGTTCACTAAACATGTGCAATAGCTCTCACACTTCCCCTGCAAACTCTTTGGCCAGTGCAGTGTGCAGAAAACGTGCGTAAAGCAAAGGTGTCGGCGTGCATGCATGGCTTCTACATGTTTTCAGTGTTTTCACACACTAAATAAAAAGCCTGGAGTCAATCAGGCAAAGTGTTAAAGTCGTAAAGCAGTAGCTGTAGATGTGGACTGCGAGGAGTGAATATGATTTTTGTCGTCATGGTATTTTATTTGTTTGTTTACCATTAACTGAACGCATTGTATTGTGCATGCCTGGCCTGTAGTAGGCGATACTCTACACAGGTCTTGTTTACCTTTATTGTCACTGGTACAACTATGCAGTGAAATGAAATGAGGTTATCTGATAACAGAAACAAAAATACAATAGCAAATAGAGCGGTGCTTCTGTTTTCGTTAATGATACGTTTCAGAAAGTCCGACAAAGACTGAATGGTATGAAAACCAAAGCGGTTTTTCCCATAAGAAATAAAACAAATGGGTTCCAGTCACTCAAAAATATTCAGACGAAACACATTTTATGGAATACACGGGATTCTTATTTACCGTATTTTTCGGACTATAAGTCGCAGTTTTTTTCATAGTTTGGCCGGGGGTGCGACTTATACTCAGGAGCGACTTATGTGTGAAATTATTAACGCATTACGGTAAAATATCAAATAATATTATTTAGCTCATTCACGTAAGAGACTAGACGTATAAGATTTCATGGGATTTAGCGATTAGGAGTGACAGATTGTTTGGTAAACGTATAGCATGTTCTATATGTTATAGTTATTTGAATGACTCTTACCATAATATGTTACGTTAACATACCAGGCACGTTCTCAGTTGGTTATTTATGCCTCATATAACGTACACTTATTCACTATTCTTTATTTATTTTAAATTGCCTTTCAAATGTCTATTCTTGGTGTTGGGTTTTATCAAATACATTTCCCCAAAAATGCAACTTATACTGCAGTGCGACTTATATATGTTTTTTTCCTAATTTATTATGCATTTTCGGCCAGTGCGACTTATACTCCAAAAATTACGGTAATGGTTTTCAAGAATCGATTAAAAAAAATTAAAACGGTTTTGAAAAAAATCTGGATAAAATAACAACATTTTTGAAATATATTTTTCTACTCACTACACGAATACATCGTACATACACGAATACATCGTACATCAGCGAGAAGAGCTTTTGTAGCCTCTCATTTTTTAACCAAATAATTTACAGTTCTCCCTCACCACATCGCACTTTAAATATTGCATCTTCACCACATTGCACATTTTTGGGGGATATAAAAAAATAAATTCAGTATATTCTGCAATTTTTGGGTCCTCAATTAAGCATTTTCAAGGGTAAATAGACTAAAAGTATCATGATTTTGTTTAGTTCTGTTTTCAGCACCCCTGGTTTTGTGTTCTAGTTGTCATGGGTGCTGATTAGTTTCACCTGCCTCTGATTAGTGTTTGGGACGCTCACCTGCTCCTGGGCACTAATCAGAGAGCTACATATTCCGGTTTTTCGCCACGCGCTGTCTGGCTGTCTTGTTTGCTTCACGAAACAGTTACGTTTGATGATTTCTCACTTCTTTGCTCACGATTCCTGTGCTAAGTTTTGCTTTAGCTCCCCGTCCTTCTTTTGTTGTGTATCTTGTCGTTTGGTATTTTCAATGATTTATGAGGAATAAATCATTTCCTTACCTTCGCCTTGCCTCCGGAGTTCCTGCTGCATTTTGGGAGAATGATCCGTGCAGTACAATGCGACCCAGACGTGACAAAAAGTATCATTAAGTAGTATTGGCCACTAGAGGAAACCCAACCAATCAGAGGGTGCTGTTAAGTATCATGGCCACTGATTGGCTCAGCCTCAGACAGCATTACAAAATTGTATTTAAAGAGTGTAAATAGATAGATAAATGGATAAATAGATAGATAGATAGATAGATAGATAGATAGATAGATAGATAGATAGATAGATAGATAGATAGATAGATAGATAGATAGATAGATAGTACTTTATTGATTCCTTCAGGAGAGTTCCCTCAGGAAATGTGACTAAAATGTGTTCTTTTGTGTCTAAAGGGCTCTAATATTGTTGAAAAACGTATTTAGAAAGTGGTAAACATCTATTTTATACTCTAACTATTAGAGATGTCTGATAATATCAGCCTGCCGATATTATCGGCCGATAAATGCGTTAAAATGTGGTATCGGAAATTAACGGTATCGGGTTTTTATTATCGGTATCGTTTTGGTTTTTTTGTTGTTGTTTTTTTTTTTTTTATTAAAGCAACATAAAAAACACAAGATACACTTACAATTATTGCACCAACCCAAAAAAAACCCCTCCCCTATTTACACTCATTCACACTCATTCACACAAAAGGGTTGTTTCTTTCTGGTATTAATATTCTGGTTCCTACATTATATATCAATATATATCAATACAGTCTGCAAGGGATACAGTCCGTAAGCACACATGATTGTGCGTGCTGCTGCTCCACTAATAGTACTAACCTTTAACAGTTAATTTTACTCATTTTCATTAATTACTAGTTTTTATGTACAGGAACTGTTTTTACATTGTTTTACTTTCTTTTTTATTGAAGAAAATGTTTTTAAATTTATTTATCTTATTTTATTAATTTTTTAAAAAAGAACCTTATCTTCACCATACCTGGTTGTCCAAATTAGGCATAATAATGTGTTAATTCCACGACTGAATATATCGGTTGATATCGGTATCGGTTGATATCGGTATCGGTAATTAAAGAGTTGGACAATATCGGAATATCGGATATCGGCAAAAAGCCATTATCGGACATCCCTACTAACTATAAAACTAGTTGATATATAGTTAATTATACCGACTTTGCAGAAATAATTTATTAGGAACAAATTAACAGCGATATATAAGTATTGTGAGAATCAGCTTGAACCAAGGATTGTTTTGAACCCCAAGAATCAGAATCAAATTGTGAGTTGCAAGATTCCCGTTCCCTATAAAGGTAGTTTTATATGCAGAAAACAATGTGAAATACTTATGAATGATGAATGAAATGGGTAAATGAACGTATAGCATTACTTTTATTTAAAACTCCTGCAGGCAAAGACGGCGATGAGGGAGGGGGGTTAAGAGCCTTGCAGACGCCACCTTTGTACTTTGCTACAAGTTCAAAAGTGTTTCTCACCTTCTTTATCACTGACACTTGCAACTTTCTTTGGCCCCGGGGTGGCTTATTTTGCAGTCGTACTCAATAAAAAAAAAAAAAGAAGCAACGTCTGGACTAGTTTGTTGGGGCACTTAAATCCACCAAATGATACGTGCAGAAAACATTTGTTACACGCCGTTGTAACTAAGACGATATACGAAAACTGGGGCAAACGTTTGGCAAAAAGTAAGTGGGGTATACAAAAACTGAAGGTACCACATTATATAAAAGATGTATACCGTATTTTTCGGAGTGTAAGTCGCTCCGAAGTATAAGTCGCACCGGCCGAAAATGCATAATAAAGAAGAGAAAAAACATATATAAGTCGCACTGGAGAGTATAAGTCGCATTTTTGGGGAAAATGTATTTGATAAAACTAGGGATGTCCGATAATGGCTTTTTGCCGATATCCGATATTCCGATATTGTCCAACTCTTTAATTACCGATACCGATATCAACCGATACCGATATCAACCGATATATGCAGTCGTGGAATTAACACATTATTATGCCTAATTTGGACAACCATGTATGGTGAAGATAAGGTACTTTTTAAAAATAATAATAAAATAAGATAACTAAATTAAAAACATTTTCTTGAATAAAAAAGAAAGTAAAACAATATAAAAACAGTTACATAGAAACTAGTAATGAATGAAAATGAGTAAAATGAACTGTTAAAGGTTAGTACTATTAGTGGAGCAGCAGCACGCACAATCATGTGTGCTTACGGACTGTATCCCTTGCAGACTGTATTGATATATATTGATATATAATGTAGGAACCAGAATATTGATAACAGAAAGAAATGGGGGGAGGGAGGTTTTTTGGGTTGGTGCACTAATTGTAAGTGTATCTTGTGTTTTTTATGTTGATTTAATAAAAAATAAAAAATAAAACCAAAAAAAAAAACCATACAGATAATTAAAAAACCGATACCGATAATTTCCGATATTACATTTTAACGCATTTACATCCCTAGATAAAACCCAACACCAAGAATAGACATTTGAAAGGCAATTTAAAATAAATTAAGAATAGTGAATAAGTGTACGTTATATGAGGCATAAATAACCAACTGAGAACGTGCCTGGTATGGTAACGTAACATATTATGGTAAGAGTCATTCAAACAACTACAACATATAGAACATGCTATACGTTTACCAAACAATCTGTCACTCCTAATCGCTCAATCCCGTGAAATCTTATACGTCTAGTCTCTTATGTGAATGAGCTAAATAATATTATTTGATATTTTACGGTAATGTGTTAATAATTTCACACATAAGTCGCTCCTGAGTATAAGTCGCACCCCCGGCCAAACTATGAAAAAAAAACTGTGACTTATAGTCCGAAAAATACGGTAATCAAACTTGCAATTTGCATGTTTTGTACTAAAACTAATTTTAATAATTAGTTTTAGTTTTTAATAATGAGAAACAAAATGTTTTTTGGTACAAAATAACAAAACTCCCTGTCAGCCGCACATCAAGAACATGACCATTCACACTTTTACGAGCTGGAAAAACAACATGCCTTTTTTGGGGAGGGTGGAAACGCTGCCAGAGTTCATGGACCGTATGCGCATCTAAAAACGTCAAGCGGTTTGTTGGTTCTTCTCTATCACACCTTGATTTCCTTCATGCAGGCTGCGATCAGGAGCGTCACGCTCACTGCAAAAGGGGGGCAGGCGACGCCTATCGGCCAGGCTGATTGGGAGTTGTAATTGGCCCTGTTGCTCTGTCTCCAGAGGATACACACCAGTGTGCTGTTACACGCAGCGTGGGGGTGAAACTGGAGCTTTGGGACTATGGCTTGGTGGAGCAGATGAGCTTGGGAAAAAAAAAAAAAAAAATAGTCGGGCTAGGCCTTCCCTGTTTTATCTTATTGATACGTTTTATTTATGAATGACACAAACCCAATACAAGCACCCTGGTCAGCCTGTGTTGTCTGGTCGTGACATGCTACCCAGCGCACGGTGCTGCTTATACGTGAAATTGAGAAGGAGACAAAAAGGTAAAGTGTTAAAGAAGGATCACACCGTGTTTTATTCCTTTATTTTATTTATTTATTTTATTAATCAATCCAACAACACAATACACAATAATACCATAAATGTGAGTGTGAAGGTTGTCTGTCTATCTGTGTTGGCCCTGTGATGAGGTGGTGACTTGTCCAGGGTGTACGCCGCCTCCCGCCCAAATGCAGCTGTGATAGGCTCCAGCGACCCGAAAGGGATAAGCGGTAGGAAATGGATGGATGGATGGAGTACAATTCCAATTCCAAAACCGAACCCGGCCCAGCAACACTCAGATAACACAAAACAATCCAAAAGTAATCAAACAAAAATGAATAATATCAACAACAGTATCAATATTAATAAGAATTCCAACATAGCACTCAGAATAACACAACATAACACTCAGAATAGCAACCAACAGAGGAATTGAGAGGACACACAAACATGACACAAAACAATCCAAAAGTTGTCAAACAAAAATGAATATATATCAACAACAGTATCAATATTAATAAGAATTCCAACATAATACTCAGAATAACACAACATAACATTCAGAATAGCAACCAACAGAGGAATTTAGAGGACACACAAACATGACACAAAACAATCCAAAATTAGTCAAACAAAAATGAATAATATTAACAACAGTATCAATATTAATAAGAATTCCAACATAGCACTCAGGATAACACAACATAACACTCAGAATAGCAACCAACAGACCAATTGAGAGGACACACAAACATGACAGAAAACAATCCAAAAGTAGTCAAACACAAATGAATATACTGTACATCAACAACGGTATCAATATTAATAAGAATTCCAACATAGCACTCAGGATAACACAACATAACACTCAGAATAGCAACCAACAGAGCAATTGAGAGGACACACAAACATGACACAAAACAATCCAAAAGTAATCAAACAAAAATGAATAATATCAACAACAGTATCAATATTACAATATTAATAAGAATTCCAACATAGCACTTAGAATAACACAACATAACACTCAGAATAGCAACCAACAGACCAATTGAGAGGACACACAAACATAACACAAAACAATCCAAAAGTAGTCAAACACAAATGAATATATATCAACAACAGTATCAATATTAATAAGAATTCCAACATAGCACTCAGAATAACACAACATAACATTCAGAATAGCAACCAACAGAGCTATTGAGAGGACACACAAACATGACACAAAACAATCCAAAAGTAATCAAACAAAAATGAATAATATCAACAACAGTATCAATATTACAATATTAATAAGAATTCCAACATAGCACTTAGAATAACACAACATAACATTCAGAATAGCAACAAACAGAGGAATTGAGAGGACACACAAACATGACACAAAACAATCCAAAAGTAATCAAACAAAAATGAATAATATCAACAACAGTGGAAGCGATTCAGATAGGGAATATGCTGTGAGAGGCGGGTGGGACCTGATATTCAGCTGGGA
Organism: Entelurus aequoreus; assembly: GCF_033978785.1. Classification (NCBI taxonomy): domain Eukaryota; kingdom Metazoa; phylum Chordata; class Actinopteri; order Syngnathiformes; family Syngnathidae; genus Entelurus; species Entelurus aequoreus. The sequence goes on from NC_084737.1 coordinate 72,526,246, forward strand.
ATGACTAAAACAGTAAACAAACACAAGACATATATATACTCTATTAGCCACAACACAACCAGGCTTATATTTAATATGCCACAAATTAATCCCGCATAACAAACACCTCCCCCCTCCCGTCCATATAACCCGCCAATACAAATCAAACACCCGCACAACACACTCAATCCCACAGCCCAAAGTACCGTTCACCCCCCCAAAGTTCATACAGCACATATATTTCACCAAAGTCCCCAAAGTTACGTACGTGACATGCACATAGCGGCACGCACGTACGGGCAACCGATCAAATGTTTGGAAGCCGCAGCTGCGTACTCACGGTCCCGCGTCTGCGTATCCAACTCAAAGTCCTCCTGGTAAGAGTCTCTGTTGTCCCAGTTCTCCACAGGCCAATGGTAAAGCTTGACTGTCATCTTTCGGGAATGTAAACAATGAAACACCGGCTACGTGTTTGTGTTGCTGCAGCCGGCCGCTAATACACCGCTTCCCACCTACAGCTTTCTTCTTTGCTGTCTCCATTGTTCATTGAAAAGATTCACCAACACAGATGTCCAGAATACTGTGGAATTTTGCGATGAAAACAGACGACTTAATAGCTGGCCACAATGCTGTCCCAAAATGTCCTCTACAATCTGTGACGTTTTCAGCAGGATATTTCGCGGGAAATTTAAAATTGCACTTTACTAATCTAACCCGGCCGTATTGGCATGTGTTGCAATGTTAAGATTTCATTAGAGATGTCCGATAATATTGGCCTGCCGATATTATCGGCCGATATATGCGTTAAAATGTAATATCGGAAATTATCGGTATCGTTTTTTTTATTATCGGTATCGCTTTTTTTTTTTTTTTTTTTTTTTAATTAATTAAATCAACATAAAAAACACAAGATACACTTACAATTAGTGCACCAACCCAAAAAACCTCCCTCCCCCCATTTACACTCATTCACACAAAAGGGTTGTTTCTTTCTGTTATTAATATTCTGGTTCCTACATTATATATCAATATATATCAATACAGTCTGCAAGGGATACAGTCCGTAAGCACACATGATTGTGCGTGCTGCTGGTCCACTAATAGTACTAACCTTTAACAGTTAATTTTACTCATTTTCATTCATTACTAGTTTCTATGTAACTGTTTTTATATTGTTGTACTTTCTTTTTTATTCAAGAAAATGTTTTTAATTTATTTATCTTATTTTACTCATTTTTTTAAAAAGTACCTTATCTTCACCATACCTGGTTGTCCAAATTAGGCATAATGATGTGTTAATTCCACGACTGCATATATCGGTTGATATCGGTATCGGTAATTGAAGAGTTGGACAATATCGGAATATCGGATATCGGCAAAAAGCCATTATCGGACATCCCTAGATTTCATCATTGATATATAAACTATCAGACTGCGTGGTCGGTAGTAGTGGGGGTCAGTAGGCCATTAAAGTTGACTGACATCACGTAATGCAGTGTCAGCCCTCACAAGCAGACGTAACGCTTTCGCCATGGAGTGAACTTTATCGAGCATCATTAACCTCCCGCTCTCTCCTACAGGTGGTGGACGACATGGGCAACATCAAGTTCGCTCTGGACACAGGCCCGGACGCCCCTAGCAACAGCTGGCTCAAGTACGTCCGCTCCGCCCCCTCGTTTGAGGAGCAAAACCTCGCCGCCTGCCACCTCACCGGAGACCAGGTGAGCATGGCGCTTTGATTCATGGTCCACATATGAGACACAATGTTGGTCCAATGCTGCTTGGCTTTCCTGCTTCCCATCCATTAAGAGTGATTAGCAGGTTCCATTAGAATGTGTGTGTGTGTGTGTGTGTGTTGCCATTGTGGCTGCAAAATATGTTTGCTGGTAATGACCAAGGAATGGCTCTATTGTGTGGCTGGGCCAGTTGCCAGGCTATTAGGAAATGACCCATGTAACAAGGCTGAGAGAATAGACCAACACTCCTAGGACCCATAAAACCATTATTCCAAATAGCGGGACGATCCATTTATTTTACATCTTTCATCGCTCGGGTGAAAATTTGAATGAATGCATCGGAATGTGTGAGGTTTGCATGTTCGTGTGTAGTAGGTTTTTCTCCAGGTTCTCCCATAGTCCAGAAATATGCATGTTAGGTTAAGTACTCTATTGTATTCATAGTGGTGAGCATTAATGGTTGTTGGTCCTGTCCTGTTAAGTCTAGGGCAGGGGTGTCCAAAGCGTGGCCCGCAGGTAATTTTTTAACGGCCCCACGGCACATTCTAAAAATACGATGAAAAAAACATTGAAAACATAAAAAGTGTTATAAAAGAGCAAACAGGTGAAATGTAACAAGAAAATGTTGCATTATTTACTCTAATAACACAAAGCTGCCATCCAGGCAGTTTCTTTCTTTATAAAATAATAATGAATCAAAATCAACGTCATTATGAATTATTGACCTATTCAAAGCTCCATTTACTTCACATTAAATATTCCACTTTGAGATATTTTGGGGGGAAAATGTTGCATATTTTTTGGTTGCCATTTAAAAAACAAAGTTTTTTAAAGAAGGGCCTAAAACGGACAAACAAAAAACAATAAAACTTATAATTGACGGATAGATCTGAAGTTGATCTTGAGACTATTGTGGTAAAAGTTTAAAAAAAATGTTGGATTTATTTTTTTAAACTTTATTGAGCAGTGCCCTTTTGGATCCCCAATAATTTTAGTGGGACTTTTTTTTTTTTAAGTGTCATTGCTCAAAAAATAATGAATTAAAATCAATGTTGTTATGAGTTATTGACCTTTTTAAGACTCCAATTATTATATAATCTCAAATATTCCACTTTAGAAATTTTATTGGGGGAAAATATTGCATATTTTGTGTTTTTTTTCCATAAAAAACACAGTTTTCCTTGACAAAAATGGCATACAACTTCAATCTTTAAAAGCGTTATATTGACAGATAGACCTAATGTTGATCTAGAGATTTGAACCTTGAATAATGATAATAATAATATCAATACTAAATAATGACACATTTTTAATTTTTTTTTTGTTGACCAAAACCCTTTGGGGTCCCCGGGATCAAGCCTGAGTGGAGGCCTAAATGTATCTTTTTTTATACATATATTGTATTGGTTTTTAAAATAAAAAATATCAAAATGGCCCCCGCTTGCTTTGATTTTTCAGTGTACGGCCCTCAGTGGAAAAAGTTTGGACACCCCTGGTCTAGGGCAGACCCGGGCAAATTAAGGCCCGTTTAGCTTTTCAATCTGGCCCCACCGGACAGTAGCTGTCATTATGATGTGCAGTGATGTCTTTAAATTACCGGAAGTCTTGAACTGTACAAAGTATTTCAATAGTTGGAATCTGTGCTTTTGCATGATATACTAGTTACTACGGTAATATACATCACAGCAGCTCAGACAAGGCACCAAGCAATGTGGGCGTGGTTTGTTTCCACCGAGTGTTTCATGAGCAGCCAGCCTGAAATGCGGGTGTCAGGGACCGACGCGGAAGAAGATTTTTACAACATTGCCAAAAGTATTTGGCCACCTGCCTTTACTCACTTATGAACTTGAAGTGCCATCCCATGGAATTGTCCAAAATGTTTTGGTATCCTGGAGCATTCAAAGTTCACTGGAACTAAGAGGCCAAGCCCAACTTCTGAAAAACAACCCAACACCATAATTCCTCCTCCACCAAATTTCTCACTTGGCACAATGCAGTCCGAAATGTACCGTTCTCCTGGCAATCTCCAAACCCAGACTGGTCCATCAGATTGCCAGATGGAAAAGCGTGACTCATCAGTCCGGAGAAGGCGTCTCCACTGCTATAGAGTCCAGTGGCGACGTACTTTACACTTGTGGTCCCCAACCACCGGGCCGCGGCCCGGTACCGGTCCGCGGACCGATTGGTACCGGGCCGCACAAGAAATGTAAAAAAAAAAAAAAAATGTTTTTTTTTGTTTTTTTTTTTTTTTTTAATGAAATCAACATAAAAAACACAATATATACATTATATATCAATATAGATCAATACAGTCTGCAGGGATACAGTCCGTAAGCACACATGATTGTATCAATTTATGTAAAAAAAAAAAAAAAAAAATTATTTTTTTAAAAAAATACATGGCCAAATACTTTTGGCAATATAGTGTATATCAGATTGTAGGTGGGGTTTTTTTTTACCCTTCGCGTTCATATTTCACTGTGTTTGTTGCGTGTCAATTGAAAGGGCATGTGACGTTCATATGCTGTCAATATTCAGTGTTTTATCATTCATAGTTAATATTGTAAATCCCACATTCTTTTGTTTCATGTACATTCTGGGTGTCTCATTCAGTAAAAAAATGAAAAATTCCATTCAGTTTTTTAAGGCGGTCTGTCATAACGTTTTTAGCATTCAATCAGACAGATTAGTGTTCCTAAAAATAGATATACCGGCCCCCAGACAAATTTTTTTCTCTAAATTTAGCCCCCGAGTCCAAATAATTGCCCAGGCCTGGTCTAGGGTGTACCCAAAGTCAGCAGAGATAGGCTCCAGCTCAGGCTAGACCCTGAATAGGATAAGCAGTAGAGGAATATTTAACTTTTTCAAGCGCTTTCACACTATGAATTTTTACTAGTTCTTTGAATGAGTGTTTTTTTGTGTAAAAACTTGAGCTGTTAAATGATTTTTTTAAATCAGATTAATCACACTTTTGTATTTGGGTTAATCCTAATTAACCACAGTAAATTATATTTAAAAAAAATCACAATATTTTGACACAAACATTTTTAAATTGTTTGGTTTGGTTTAGTTTTGAGTTTATTTCGAACACATCACAATTTCCAATGTTCGAAAAGGAGCACAAAGAAGCAAAATTTATTTAATCCTATCCCTTTTCCATTACATAGCAATTGCTAACACTTTTGTTTACCGTATTCTTCGGAGTACAAGTCGCACCTGCCGAAAATGCATAATAAAGAAGGGAAAAAACATACATAAGTCACACTGGAGTATATGTCGCATTTTTTGGGGAAATGTATTTGATAAAACCAAACACCAAGAATAGACATTTGAAAGGCAATTTAAAATAAATAAAGAATAGTGAACAACAGGCTGAATAAGTGTACATTATATGGCGCATAAATAACCAACTGAGAACGTGCCTGGTATGTTAACGTAACATATTATGGTAAGAGTCATTCAAATAACTATAACATATAGAACATGCTATATGTTTACCAAACAATCTGTCACTCCTAATCGCTAAATCCCATGAAATCTTATACGTCTAGTCTCTTACGTGAATGAGCTGAATAATATTATTTGATATTTTACGGTAATTTGTTAACCATTTCACACATAAGTCGCTCCTGAGTATAAGTCGCACCCCCGGCCAAACTGTGAAAAAAACTGTGACTTATAGTCCGAAAAATACGGTACTTGAATGCAAGTCATTTTTTGCTGAAAAAACGGGTGGCAGTTTACTTAAAGTCCTGTCTGGGTTTATTTTGAAGTGAAATTCTGCACCGAGCACGCCAGTCTGAGTCTCCTCACTCATATTTGCACTAATAATAGTAGTAATTGTAATTACTTGTATTTATACGGCACTTTATAGTTCTAGAAGAGGGGTGTGAAACTCATTACGGAAGCCCTCAGAAGGCCTCTTTATGATATCAGGATTTCACGATGTTGTGATCGTGCCAGTCCACGCAAATTCAACCAATCTCCGCAAATTAAGTTCACCCAATCTCTGCAATTTTTAGAAAAAGTATAAAAAAATGCTGCAGATAAATCAGGCATTTTAGGCTGCAACATTTACAAAAAAGCTTGCAAAATCCTGGAGGGACTGATTTTTTTTTTTTTTTTTTTACAAAAATTGCCCTTAAATTTGATTATTGTAATTGTGTTCCAACAAATTGATGGAAAACTTGCTTTGGAATCAGAAGTCAAAGTGACAAGCAGATAGATGTAGAAGTTAATTTGAAAAGGGTTTCTATGACCAAAAAAACGGTTGAAATTGCTTGTTGTACCAAATAATATTGAGTTAAGAACTGCATTCATTCTGTCAGAATTTAAATACATTTATCCAAAAATATGAAATGTCCTTTTGACAGACATTATTTCCAGGCTTTCGCTAGCTGGGTCTAGAGTTTGACACATTTTGTTCTACAATCTCAAAGTTTCTAGTGCATGGGTTGACTCGGGGGCGGCATTGGGTTAAAGAAATTTGGCCGGGGGCCGGGCTTCAAACAGTATATACCAGAGGTGTGGACTCGAGTCACATGACTTGGACTCGAGTCAGACTCGAGTCATGAATTTGATGACTTTAGACTCGACTTGACAAAATGTAAAGAGACTTGCAACTCGACTTAGACTTTAACATCAATGACTTGTGACTTCACTTGGACTTGAGCCTTTTGACTTGACATGACTTGCTACTTTCCCCAAAACCCAAAGCTTAAAAAGTTATTTGGGAGCGCTCCGTAGCTTTCATTTTGTACGCGTGTGTCTGTCTATCAGCGTGTGTGCTGCTTGTCAGCTGGTGCGCTGTCAGTACAACAGCCAATCAAATTAGTTATACGTTGTTTTCATCATACAGCATTCATCCAATCAAATTGCAGGACAACCACCGACCAAGAGTTGTCAAACAATGCGGCAGAGAGAAACAATTATGCCAAAGTTGGTTTCGTTCGGGTACAAAAACTACGACTTGGTCAACAAAAAACGAATTGCGTATGCAAATCACGCAGTTCGAATATTACAGACGGAGACGCAACAACTTCCAACTTCGTTCGACATTTGAAGATGCACAAAGAAGGGTAAGTTTTGAATGTAAGATAACGTTTATTGGCTAAGTAACATGACTTTTATTTGCTGTGTAGTTAAATCAGTGAGGCTGTAAACTCACTGCTAACGTTATAACCATAGACATGTTCTAAGGGTACGCAGCATCGAGCGCTACTGTCTACTGGCGCAGACGAGACGCGGGGCCGCCATCTTGGAGTGGTGAGTCGGTCCACTCAGTGCAATTCATTTGGCAGGAGCAATGAACTGTCAGCGCATTTAATTCATTTTACCTCACTGAATACCACTGATTTTCACGCGTTTTTTTGTCATACGTGTAGCTATGATAACGGACACATGTTTTGGCGAGTTTTATTATTCATAGTTTGCTTAACAGTAATATAATATTCTTATACGCTATAAGTGACCAGACGTCCGAGATCAAAACTGGGAATATAATCCCAGAGAAGGGGGAAAAAACGGTAAGCTATTTTTAAATTGAAGAAACAATATGATTAGGTTATATATACATGCGTATGTCCTACATAAACAATGTATGAATACATTAGATATCTATATATCTTAGAGACCTATAGACTGTATCTCTGTTGCTGCAGCAGCAGAGAGTTTATTCTGTCTTGACACTTTGTATTGATATTTTGTATTACATTCTTCCCTTAAATGATCATGTTTACAGTGATTGTTATGTATGTATTTTTTATGTATGTCGCTTTGGATAAAAGCGTCTGCCAAATACTTAAACATATATAAACACCTGAAAGTCATTATACCAGCTAAAACCACCAATTTGTTTCACTAAATTCAGAATAAAACCAAATGCTGTCTTACCCAACAATGTTAGTATTTGAATATTGTTATTTGAAGACTTATTCCTGGTTACAATTATACTGTTAAGAAAGTATTGTCTTATATTTTGCATCATAATCAGTGGCGGCTGGTGAATTTTGTTTTAGGTGGGGCTGAAAGTTTGTAAACCAAACCCCTGTAGGGGCGTCATCCTCCCCCAGAAGATTTATTTGTGATTTTCACATACAAATATTGAAGATCTTTGCTCCTTCTCAACTCTGTGGTAATATTATTTTCATAAAATACAACCAATAGTATGTTAATGTTTGTTTTTGCAAATGTGTTTATTCTGGAAAGGAATGAGTTAAATGTTTAAAATTGTTTAAACTATTAAAATGACTGGTTAATAGTGCTATTATGAATTGCAATGTCAGCACTATTTTTTTTCCTGCAATTTCAAATGCACTTGTTTTAATACATAAATACAGTGTTTTAAAAGCATACACAATCTGTGTAAAAATATTAGTCTGTGGTTAAAAGGACTTGAAAGGACTCGAAACTCAAAATGCAGGACTTGGGACTCGACTTGAGACTTTCCAGTCTTGACTTTGGACTTGACTCGGGACTTGCCTGTCTTGACTCGGGACTTGACTCGAGACTTGAGGGCAAAGACTTGAGACTTACTTGTGACTTGCAAAGCAATGACTTGGTCCCACCTCTGGTATATACACTACCGTTCAAAAGTTTGGGGTCACATTGAAATGTCCTTATTTTTGAAGGAAAAGCACTGTACTTTTCAATGAAGATAACTTTAAACTAGTCTTAACTTTAAAGAAATACACTCTATACATTGCTAATGTGGTAAATGACTATTCTACCTGCAAATGTCTGGCTTTTGGTGCAATATCTACATAGGTGTATAGAGGCCCATTTCCAGCAACTATCACTCCAGTGTTCTAATGGTACAATGTGTTTGCTCATTGGCTCAGAAGGCTAATTGATGATTAGAAAACAATCATGTTCAAACATCTGAAAACAGTTTAGCTCGTTACAGAAGCTACAAAACTGACCTTCCTTTGAGCAGATTGAGTTTCTGGAGCATCACATTTGTGGGGTCAATTAAACGCTGAAAATGGCCAGAAAAAGAGAACTTTCATCTGAAACTCGACAGTCTATTCTTGTTCTTAGAAATGAAGGCTATTCCACAAAATTGTTTGGGTGACCCCAAACTTTTGAACGGTAGTGTGTGTATATATATATATATATATATACACTACCGTTCAAAAGTGACCCCAAACTTTTGAACGGTAGTGTATATACTGTATATATATATATATATATATATATATATATATATATATATATATATATATATATATATATATATATATATATATATATATATATATATATATATATATATAGTATATATATATATATATATTCAGAGTGCGATGATGTCACGTTATCGATGGAAAAATGCATCTTTAGACAATATGATTTGCCTGAGCAGCTAGGAGACACCGAGAGTAACAAGCAGTAGAAAATGGATTAGAAAGGACAGATTTATTTTTTTTAATAAAAAAAAAATATGTGTATATATATATGATTTTATTTTTTTTAACTTGGGACTTCTCGCGGGCCGGGTTTTGGACGCTGGCGGGCCGTATAGTTGATAATTGAGTTTCTGGAGCATCACATTTGTGGGGTCAATTAAACGCTGAAAATGGCCAGAAAAAGAGAACTTTCATCTGAAACTCAACAGTCTATTCTTGTTCTTAGAAATGAAGGCTATTCCACAAAATTGTTTGGGTGACCCCAAACTTTTGTGTGTATATATATATATATACACTACCGTTCAAAAGTGACCCCAAACTTTTGAACGGTAGTGTATATACTGTATATATATATATATATATATATATATATATATATATATATATATATATATATATATATATATATATATATATATATATATTCAGAGTGCGATGATGTCACGTTATCGATGGAAAAATGCATCTTTAGACAATATGATTTGCCTGAGCAGTTAGGAGACACCGAGAGTAACAAGCAGTAGAAAATGGATTAGAAAGGACAGATTTTTTTTTTTTAATTAAAAAAAAATATGTGTATATATATATGATTTTATTTTTTTTAACTTGGGACTTCTCGCGGGCCGGGTTTTGGACGCTGGCGGGCCGTATAGTTTGGGGACCCCTGTTCTAGAGGGCCGGAGAGACAAGTAAGAGGTCATTAAAACGTGATTTAAAAAAAAGATTAATAGAAAAAGTATTTTTCAGCAACATCAAAGGTTAAAAGGAAAACCTACAGAGATTTTAATAGAATGCTGCTGTTGTTTTTCAAAGAGAAAGATTCCTAAATTTTGTTTAAAGGGTCAACACTGACATCACTGACTGTAAAACAACCCATGTTAAGGCAAAAGAGCATCTGTGTTTAAAATAAAATGCACAATTAATCTGCAGCTGTACATAATTAATGCCATATTTGTTTGTGATTAATCACATATTAACTTGATATCTTTGTCAGTCATATTAAAAACATTACTAAAAGAACAGACGTGTTTTTAAACCATAAGAGATGTAGCAGAGTACGTGTTTTACAGCCGGAGTAGAATGTTAGAAATGGGATTTTAAATACAATCGGTAGGACAGGCAGTTAAAATAAAAAGATAAATTGTTCCTGTTTAAACAGACCCTTAATCGAACTCAAGCTTCTTTCCCCACTTGGTGTGGTTTGTTTTGTCAGGTGTAAATACAGTAATAGAACTCGGGTCTGGACCAAAATAACAGAGGTGGTCTTGGACCGGTTCCAATCAAAAGTGTTTCAGTTGTAGTGAGAAAGCAATTTGACCTCGATCTGTTTCTATTAACCCAAACGGCCTAATGGGAATGTAAGTAGAGATAGGTAAGGATTAAAGCCAGTGACTGACCACCATACTTGCCAACCTTGAGACCTCTAATATCGGGAGGTGGGGGTAGGGGGCGGGGGGCGTGGTTGGGGGCGTGGTTATTTGCCGCTAGAATTCACCAACTCGAGTATTTCGTATATATTTCATATATATATATATATATATATATATATATATATATATATATATACATATGTGTATATATATATACATATGTATATATATATATACATATGTATATATATGTATATATATATATATGTATATATATATATATATATATATATATATATATGTATATATATATGTATATATATATATATATATATATATATATATATACATATATATATATGTATGTATATATATGTATATATATATACGTATGTATATATATATATGTATGTATATATATATATATATATATATATATATATATATATATATATATATATATATATATATATATATATATATATATATATATATATATATATATATATATATGTATGAAATACTTGACTTTCAGTGAATTCTAGCTATATATATATATTTATTTTATTTACATAAAAGAAATACTTGAATTATCTATCCATTAGATGGCAGTATTGTCCTGTTTAACTTCTCTGTTCATGACTGAGAAATCATTTCGGCCACCGTGTTCAATGGAGAAGTCTGTTCTACATATTTACAGGCAACATACACCTTTCCCCTTCGAACTGTCCTGGATGAACTGAAATTCTTGTTTCCATTCGTTTTGGAACTTGCAAGCGTGTTTATATTGTGGGAAAGCGGACGTGAGAATAGGCTGTCCCCACTCAGTCTCAGGTCCGCATTGAGCTGGAGGGGGCGTGGCCTCCAGCTCCGGCTGAATACCGGGGAGTTTGTCGGGAGAAAATCTCTGCCGGGAGGTTGTCGGGAGAGGCGGTGAATAACGGGATTCTCCCGCTAAAAACGGGAGGGTTGGCAAGTATGCTGACCACTTACTGTACGGAACATGTTGCTAGAGTTAGTTAGTATGTCCCCATAAGAACGCCTTTTATCTGCAAACAGGAGACCAACTACCCTTCTTTTTCAGCTCCTTAAAGGTTCGTGTCTGTTATTATTCTCATGCATCCAGTTCATGGACGCTTCTAATGCGCCCCCTTGGTTAGTGACGTCATGCTCGCCCGCATTTCAGACAAATTAAGCATATATTTTCAGCCCTATGCTGAAAATCTGGCCCAGCAATCACTTAAAGGGCCCCTATTATGCAACACCAATTTTTCTTACCTGTTAGTACCTGCTTTTGTGTTTTTGGATTCCAAAAAAATGGGAAATCAAACCATGGAAGCGTGGCGGAGATATTTATTAAAATTGTTGCTTTTATCCAAACAAGCCGTTTGGAATTTGAGGCTTTAGTGACATATTTTTCTATTGTTACCTCGGCAGATATCTCCATATATGGTGAAGGTTTACCCAAAGAGCTTTGTGCGAGTCTGCCATTTTTATCTAGTTGTAGTCAACAAGCTCCTTATTTTTCCTCCATCCCCTTGTTGTGGGGCAGACTGGCTCGTACATGCACATGCATTTTCCGCTGTTACCATTTCTAATAAAAAGTAGCGTAAAGTTCTAATTTATATTTAGACTTAGACAAACTTTATTGATCCACAAGGGAAATTGTTTCACACGGTAGCTCAGTTACAAAGGATGGAAAGGATAATGCACAAAAAGAAGGTGAAAACAAAAGGTTTAAAGTAGACTAAAAATGTACCATAGTAGCAATATAAAATATAATATATATGTAATATTTACGTATTATATATACAGTATATAATATATACGGATGTATTATATTATTATGTTATATTATACAGTAGACTTGATATGAACGCGCTAAAAACTACAACATGGCTGACGTGGAGAAGACACGGTCAAAGTGGAGGCACGTAAATAGTAAATAAATAAATCACATAAAAAATTATGAGGATATTGTTAGAGAGCAGCTTGAAGATTGTCTGCAAAACAAAATATATTCAACATTTTTGACCAAAGCACCACCATGGCATGTTATGTAGCCCTTAAGGAAGTGCACATTCGAATTCCTCAGTAAAAAGGAAAATTACGATTCCTTATGCTACTATTTTTATAATCACCCTTAAGGTAGCCATAATGAAGGAAGGAAGTCACGTAAAAAGCGTTACCTTTCACCACAATTTACTTTTTTACCATTCCTACAAAACCAATGTTTCTTCAGTAGGACTGTAGCCACACACACAGGCCGACGTGTCATCGACAATCAAAACAACTAAAGAAAAGTAAATTGTGTATTCCTATGTGTGACGTAATGTTGTAACTATTGGAGTTCCTGAATTATTCATCCAATCACTGAACTAACCTTCAAACAAACTTGTTGATGCTCTTCAGTTCAGCTAAAAATGCCGTCTCTCACAAGCTTTGGTCCAACAATGACATTTCTCATCATTTGTCTTCAGTTTTGCAAATGGAAAGTTTTGCACCTTCCAATCTCCCCAGATATTGTATATACGCATTATAAGTGCCCCGTGCACACCTAAGAACCATTTTTCTAAAAAAAAAAAAACATAATTTATGTTGATTCACAGTGTTTGTCTGAATGCCTGATTGTTTGTGGGACAATATGGCAGATTGATCATAGCATTGTGACTTTCCCACAATCTGATTGGTTGAAATATTCAGAATGATTGACAGGCCAGAAGCATGTTTTGCATTCTCAGGGTATTGAATCGATGGCAACTGGACTGTTCGGATTGATTTAGAAGACTTTAGAAGGCGTTATCAGTTCATTCTTACAGACTTCGATGGGACAACTCCTCTCTGAGAGCATGGTGCATCCAAAGTATTTATACTCTACAAGCTTTAGTGAATGTCAGGCGTTGCAATATTTTTACAGATAATGGTTAATTTACAACCTGTAATGCTTTCGATTCTGTCTCAAACATCTTCAATGTTTCCAGCTCTGTTTCCTGTCCGTACCCAAACTTTACTATTGTCCGGGCTTTAGTACAGAACAGTAGAAAAATGGTTTACTCCAATGTGTTGAAAACACAAAGAAAGAACCGGATTTTAAGAAAGTTTCTTAGGCTACGTTCCCACTATGATACCTATTTCGGGCTTTGTTGTAAATGCGATCTTTAGAAAAATATAAAAATATTTCTAACGTGAATGGCATGGGCACGTGACACCATGACGTCACACGCGATGCCTTGTGTTTACGGAACTAAACATGGCTCCAATTCTAGTAGGTCTCAGTCCTGGTGCATTTGTGGCAATTCTAAGGATTTTGTTCAACTGGAGTCAACATTTTCTTAACCGGATTATTCAGCATAGGAGATTAAGATGAAAAAGGTCAACAATTTTGGCTCTCGCATTTTGTGGGACATTTGCTTCTACATGTGTGAGCAAGCAGTCGGAGCCTGGTGTCCACTATTTCTTTTTGCGACAATCAATTTTGTCGATGAATTATGACGCTTATCGCTTTTTGATGGTATGCGACATGATTGTTCAGACTGCAGTTGCATTCATATCCCCACATGAAAGAGGCCTGGGTTGGATTTTAAAAATTCAGAATTGTAGTGTTCACATTGATATGAAAAAATCTGATACTTGTCACATATGGGCAAAACAATCGGAATTGATCTGCAGTGTGAACGTAGTTTTAGTCTCTAAATCAGGCCTATTCAACTGGTGGCCCAGTTATTCCGGGAATGACACCATAGCGGCCCCCAAATTCAGCTCAAAACTTGTGAGACCAACATTTTTAGAGCAAATGTTTAAAATGTTCCTGTTGTAGAGGAACTTGGACCACTGTAAACACTTTGGCAGATCCTTGCATTGACATTTTAACCAAATGTGTGATTTACATAGCTGAGGCATTCCTCAAGGCACCCCTTTAAGTCCTCTCCTTTTTTTGGCAGTTCCAATTTCTTCGTAATGGGATTTTTGTACCTAAGGTGTTACCGTAGATTGTTTACTTCAGATGCAGTCAGTGGTCATTAGTTAAAATGTTTTAGTTATACTAGTAGTGTTCCTCAAGATTCCATTTTAGGTGCCCTCTTTTTAATCGTTTGGGCTATTTAACTCGAGGCCCGCAAGTTCAGTTAAAAAAACTTGGGAGGGATTTAGATTTTTGCAACAGACTCCTAGATTGTAGAGATGATCTTTGACTAGCTTATTCTTAAAAATACTCTGACAAAATAAATAGACCAAAATCAAATGTCTACTTGTACAAGTCACTGGTTCTACGGAATATACAAAATAAGACTAATGGTGAAGGGATAAGTTCAGACCGTGATCCTTAACTTTCTGTAAATGTGGCCCCCAAAACAGTTTAGTAGAACATCCCTGGTTTAAGCTAACAAGATAATAGTCACTCTGACTGTTTGATTTGAGTAGTCTATGACAGTGTTTTTCAACCTTTTTTGAGCCAAAGCACATTTTTTGCGTTGAAAAAATGCGGAGACACACCACCAGCAGAAATCATTAAAAAAACTAAACTCAGTTGACAGTAAAAAGTCGTTCTCGCAATTGTTGGATATGACTTTAAACCATAACCAAGCATGCATTAATATAGCTCTTGTCTCAAAGTAGGTGTACTGTCACCACCAGTCACATCACACCCTGACTTATTTTGAGTTTGTTTTTGTTTTCCTGTGTGTAGTGTTTTAGTTCTCGTCTAGTGCTCCCATTTTGGTGGCTTTTTCTCTTTTTTTGGTATTTTCCTGTAGCAGTTTCATGTCTTCCTTTGAGCGATATTTCCCGCATCTACTTTGTTTTAGCAATCAAGAATATTTCAGTTGTTTTTATCCTCCTTTGTGGGGACATTGTTGATTGTCATGTCATGTTTAGAGCTGCAACAACTAATCGATTAAAATCGATTATAAAAATAATTGGCGATTAATTTAGTCATTGATTCGTTGGATCTATGCTATGCGCATGCGCAGAGGCAATTTTTTATTTTTTTTATTATTTTTTTTATTTTTTTTATTTTTTTATAAACCTTTATTTATAAACTGCAACATGTACAAACAGCTGTGAAACAATAATCAAAATAAGTATGGTGCCAGTATGCTGTTTTTTTTCAATAAAATACTGGAAAGGATAGAAATGTAGTTAGTCTCTTTTATCCGATTATTAATCGATTAATCAAAGTAATAATCGACAGATTAATCGATGATCAAATTAATCGTTACTTGCAGCCCTAGTCATGTTCGGATGTACATTTTGGTCTTTGCTCCACAGTAAGTCTTTGCTGTCGTCCAGCATTCTGTTTTTTGTTTACTTTGTAGCCAGTTCAATTTTAGTTTCGTTCTGCATACCCTTCCCTAAGCTTCAACACCTTTTCTTAGGGGCACTCACCTTTTGTTTATTTTTGGTTTAAGCATTAGACACCTTTTTACCTGCACACTGCCTCCCGCTGTCGTCTTCATATTGTGATCCCGACCAACCGTGTTTCCGACATCTTCAAAGCAATTAGCTACCTGCTGCCACCTACTGATATGGAAGAGTATTACATGGTTACTCTGCCGAGCTCTAAACAGCACAGAGACTCAACAACGGCACATTATTTTCGGATTATAATTAGCGGTTTGTGAAAAATCTTTTTAACCCATTTAGGTGAAATGACATAATCTCCCACGGCCCACCAGACTGTATCTCACGACACAGTGGTTGAAAAACACTGGTCTATGATATGAGTAGTTTATTTTGTGCTTCACACACCCAAGACTAGAATGTTGATGCCAAAGAGGAGTGCAACTTGCCCCTCAAGACGAAATGTCACAGGACATTGCAACGCGACATGACAGTAGTACGACACGCTTCCATATGTGTGTTTCCACATTCTTGTCACTCCGCTCTTATTTGTTTCCTAATCCCCGCCTCCATAGCCGGGTCCTCCTCGTGCCTGGCTTGCCAGGGCCGCCTGTTCCTCGCCGCCCTTTTGTCTCCTTTCTCCGTCCTCTCCGTCTTGACCTGCCACCTGTCACTCTGTCACACTACTCTGGCCAGTGTGTCCATTTAAGCCGGGGACATTTGGAAAAAGAAAAAAGGCGAGCAAGTAAGAAGGAACACGCGGGGGCCTCTCAGATTGACAAGCACCAATTGGCTGGCGACACCAACCTGCCTAATCCTTTTAAGATTTTCACATCAGTGCCCCCCGCCACTGTTGCACAATGTCAAATGGGGAGGGGGGGGGGGGGGGGGGAATCAGCAGCACCATCGAAAATTGCACGGAACTACCAGACCCAGCAAAGGTCATGCGCTTTGTTGCTTTTTGATGCGTTTTGCAGTTTGTACCTTGCAAATGGCTCCACCTTTGTTTTCCCAGCCACAGTTATGAGCCCATCATTTATTTACACACACCACTCAGTGCTATAATGTGTTTTTTAGCATCTTACGTGCACAATGTAAATTTGTGCACGCTGCAGATTTGAGCACCAAAAAAAAAAAAAAGCATATGTTTCGTTCTTTCGCGGTCGGTCATGAATACGACAACGTGAATAATTAATCGAGCTGGCCATGAATTTATTAATTGATTTAAAAATATATATATTGTATACATAT
This sequence comes from Entelurus aequoreus, assembly GCF_033978785.1. Classification (NCBI taxonomy): domain Eukaryota; kingdom Metazoa; phylum Chordata; class Actinopteri; order Syngnathiformes; family Syngnathidae; genus Entelurus; species Entelurus aequoreus. The sequence continues at coordinate 72,543,325 of NC_084737.1, forward strand.
CATGTCCTAAATACACATTCAATTAATCTGCTTGGAAAAATGGTAGTGTATACATTTGTGGGTGAGGTGAGAAAATTGTTAATTTGGCGTCTGTGTGTGTGGGGGTGTGTGTGTGTGTGTGTGTGTGTGTGTGTGTGTGTGTGTGTGTGTGTGTGTGTGTGTGTGTGTGTGTGTGTGTGTGTGTGTGTGTGTCACTGATGGGGCGGAAGATTTGACTGAACCTTGTCCTTCTTTTGTGTTGGGGAGTGCGACGCTTCTTTGATCTGAAACTCCTACACCTGGATAAATCCATCAATAGATAAAGACTGGGTGTGTGCGCGTGGGTGTGTGTGTTTGTGTGTTTGTGTGTGTGTGTGTGTGTTTGTGAGCGTAGTGGCAGATTACTGCAGGCCATGCAGCTGGCATTGATCGATGCAATATTTTTCTTCTGAACACCGAACAGGGGAAGAGGTCAAGACAGGTCTTATACTGTATGAAGCATAAAACAAACACAGTGAAATAATAACATGGGGAATCAGGCATCATTGTTTTGGTACAATTAAATCCACTAAATGGAAAAAATAATATTAATAATTAATGAAGCGATTAAAAAATTATATATAGTGACTGGTGCAATTATATTGATTGAAACAAGTAAATGAAATATATAAGTATATATATATATATATTTCTAATTGTCAAGTATTTCACAGTACATTACATTACATACATTACATTGTTGTCTAAATACAAAGGACAGTTTTATAGTGGCCTTCTCTCTTAGAAAAATACTAAATAGTATTTATTTTTATTACTAAATGTATAGCTAAATAATAGTAAGCTATATATACACAGTAATAGTCTTGCAATATTGAAGTGTCAAACGTGTCCTGTTAACATTTAAAATATGCCTTAAAGTTGGTGATATTCCTGGAAACTATTATTTACAACTGACAGTGAAGGCCTCTTTTTTTGTTACATGTAGTTTCAATTGAAATAATGGTAACACTTTAGTATGGCGAACATATTCTAAGTAACAAAGACTTAATTTAGAGTTATTTGGACAGTAGGGGAACATATAAGGGTTAGGGTTAGGGTTACTAATAAGCAATAATTCTGAGGTTATTGAGGGAAGACTCTTAGTTAATGGCTTACTGGTTGTATAATAAGGCCATGCAGAATAAGTCATTAATGAGTACTTAATAATGATAATAATAATAATGACTAATTAAGAGCCAATATGTTACTAATTTGCATGTTAATAAGCAACTGTCTCAAAGTGCGCAATGTTTCCTTACCATTATTGCTATGTTGTGTATTACCATTATTGCTATGTTGTCTATTACCATTGTTGGTATTTTGTCTATTACCATTGTTGGCATATTCATTCATTGTTGATACAAATTGTTGTTAGAGCGTAATAATTATTGTTACCTGTGGTAATGCCACTATGATACAACATTTGTATTATAATCCTTAAACAAAGTAACAGTGAAACTCAATGTATTAATCACTGAATGGAGAACTGGGGGTGGGATTAAATAAATGATCTTCTTCCTACTCCCTTTCAGGCAAAACTGGACCATCATGCTTACATACTGCACATTATCTTTTGCGTTATATTAATTTATATTATTATGTATTGTCTACCTTGTGCTTTTTTTTTAATGTCATTGCCTGAAATAAATGAATGAATGAAAAAAAAAAGAACTAATTAATGGTGAATATGTTCCCCATACTAAAGTGTTACGGAAATAATTAATGAAATTAAAGATTATATGCTGTAATTTGTATTTATTCAAATGTAAACATTTAACTATAACATGATACCAAGAAGTATGATTTTTTTATTTATTTTATTAGATTGTTCAATAAATAATCTCTCAGATTAAAAAATACATGTTGACTGCATGAAACAAAAATACCAAAAATCTAGCTAAAATTATTTGAATTAGAGATTTCCAAAAGAAAATGTACTAAAGTTTTTAAAATATGATTTATTTTGCAAAAAATTCCCCGACTGTCTGTCGATTAACTTTAAGTTAAAGTTAATCGACAGACAGTCTGGGAATTTTTTTCCAAAATAAATCATATTTTAAAAACTTTAGTTAACGTCTTTAACAACAGGTTGTAAATAATAGTGAAGTGAAGTGAATTATATTTACATAGCGCTTTTCTCTAGTGACTCAAAGCGCTTTTTACACATAGTGAAACCCAATATCCAAGTTACTATTAAACCAGCAGGTGCAGGTGGGTAAAGTGTCTTGCCCAAGGACACGACGGCAGCGACTAGGATGGCGGAAGCGGGGATCGAACCTGGAACACTCAAGTGTGCTGGCATGAATATCCATTTAAAAGTGAACAAATGTTTTATATAGCAGTAATTGTATTTATTTTTTTATTATTTATTTTTTTTTTTTTAATTGAAGTACGCATGTATTTGCTCTTCATTTGGGTGGGCGTGGGTCATGCCCACTGCTTCCATGCGTTATGGTTATGTGGACATCAATATTAGATGCATGGTGGAGGGTGGGGTGGGTTGGGGGGGTGTGGGTCCTCCTCGGTGCTTTTGGCGTGGAGATAAGATGAGGAGGAGTGGCCGGCGGGGGGAACGAGAGAGAGAGAGAGAGAGAGAGAGAGAGAGAGAGAGAGAGAGAGAGAGAGAGAGAGAGAGAGAGAGAGAGAGAGAGAGAGAGAGCACTGGGGGCCATGAGGAGGAATCACTAAGAGAGAGAAAGAGAGAGACTCATCTTCATCATCATCGTCTTGGAGGACTCGGTGACTAGATTAGACTAGAGAAAAGCCCCAAAGAAGAACCCAAGCAGCGGCTTCGGACCTCCGCCGCCGATCCAGCAGCCGCGCGGTGGAAGCAGCGACTCATCACCGGATCCGAGCGCGCAACTCCGGGCCGCTCCGAGGCGTCCGAAACCTCACCCTCACCCCCACCCACCCCCCCACGCTCCGGCTCCGTCCAACTCCGGCGGAGTCCGGAAGGTGTCGGCGGGCGAGCCCCAGCATGGGTTGCGTGGCCAACTCCGCCGGGACTGACGTGCTAGTGCAGCTGGAGGCTCTCCGCACCGCCGCGCAACTTTCTCAACTCTTCCGAAGAAAGGTCAGGCCCGGCGCCGGGAGCCATTAAATGCTAATAATTATGACGCCAATATTGCTATAAAGATGCGTGTGTCATGGCAACTTTATCGTACAAACTTTTGTTAGTTTTTTGTTTTTTTTAAGTGTGTGTTAGTTGTTTTTTTAAAGTGGTGTGTGTGAGTGAGCGTGTCCTCCAATTGGTTTGGAGCGTCCCCCTGTGGCCACACCTGGCATTGCAAGCTGCAGCTTTGTTAAGGCCGTATGCGAATAACGTGCTTGGCGTACACATTCGTTCTATATTGTTGTGTATACTCTATGGATATCATTTCATGTTGATTGCACATTTTTATAACTACATATGCATGCTTTGTTTGTTTATTTCACTTGTATTTCATTTTTATTTTATTTATTGTTTAATTTTTTTGTTTATTTTGTTTATTTCGTTTGATTGTCTGATATTTTTGGGGTAACAATTTCTGCATATGTATCTAAACCTAATTTAAGTGACATTAAAACAAAAATACCGATTTATTGAAAAAATTAAAACAAATCGGACACTTTGCCTTTTGTTGTGGTGGCAAAAAAAAAAAAAAAGTGAGTTTAATTTCAACCATAACACATGTGCGTGTTTTAATATTTTACATCTAAATTCGTTTTTCTGTGGGTTTTTTTGACATATCTTATTTAATGTGCCAATTACGGAAACCGTTTGAATTGCGTCCAGATTTTTTTAATTAATATATTTAACATATAACTGTATTTATTCCCCTATTGTGTTTTATAGTCCTGTTAACATCATTTAATTTCAACATAAAGCAACAGTAATTGTGCAAAAATTACATTTTCACAGTTCAAATATTAATCCATTTTTTTTTTCCCATTCTCTCCGCAGTTTTATTATAAAAGTGTCCGGGACATTGAAGCAGGGGAGGAGCTTTTAGTTTATATGAAGGACGGCATTTTCCCGGAGGGATCCATGGCGCCCAACTTACAAGGTAAGAAGACTAACGCGCCTCATTAGCGCACATTTGAAAACAAACTCCAAATTATATATATATATATATATATATATATATATATATATATATATATATATATATATATATATATATATATATATATATATATATATATATATATATATATATATATATATATATGCTCACTACACACACTTCTCTTCCTTTCCTTCAGAAAACTCAATTATTCCAATCATAAATAACAGTATTTAAAAGAGGCCTGCCAATAACTGTAAAATATGATATTACACTTTGTTATGTTAAGTCAATGTGGATGAGAAATCCAACTATTTGTGCAAATTTTTACTATACTTAGGTTTGTTTTAATTAATTGTCTGCCTAAGAATGATACTCCAATTGTCCCAAAATATACAGTGTATTATTCAAAATTATATTATTGTTATTGGCACCATTTTTACTGGCTCAAATGAATACAAATTTAGAGGTCCTATTTTTATTAAATGATGCTTCCAACCCTTATGCATGAAACCCCGTCAATGGGGGGAAAAAATGTTTTGTCATGCATTGTTGACACATGTGAGAGAAAGTAGGTCATTTTGCAGCTTTTCTTGCATGCAAAATGAAGCCAAAATATGTGTGTGTGTGTGTGTTTGTGTGAAGCCAAAATGTGTGTGTGTGTGTGTGTGTGTGTAGGTGTGTTTGTGTGTGTGTGTGTGTGCATGAATAAGCAGCATAGGAGTGTGTAAATGATTTGTTCAATCCCTCTGTGGCAACACAGACATGCAGCAGCCGCCAAAGTGTGTGTGTGTGTGTGTGTGTGTGTGTGTGTGTGTGTGTGTGTGTGTGTGTGTGTGTGTGTGTGTGTGTGTGTGTGTGTGTGTGTGTGTGTGTGTGTGTGTGTGTGTGTGTGTGTGTGTGTGTGTGCGTGTGTGTGTGTACATGATAAAGGGATATTAAAGGAGCAGCATTTTATTTTGTGTGTGTGTGATGGTGCTTATTTTCCCAGCCAGCGAAAAACAGGGGGCAAAAAAAAAAGTGTTGCTTTTTTTTTGTGTGTCATTTGTTTTTTTGCGGTTGTGCACGGTTTATCGGAACAAGATTTAGAAGTCCCGGAGACTTGAGGAGTCCCCTGAGATGTCACCCATGCTCCCAGATTAGCTGCTAAACTGCACATAATTGTGCTTCCAATCATCTCCCAGAGAGTCATTAGCCTCCTCTTTATAAAAGCCACCAGTTTGAGGAAAAGGGGGGTGGGGGGGGATGCATTTGATGCACATGAATGCATACTCGAGTGACCTTTTGGAGCGTTTATCAACTTCAAGGGGAAGCATTGTTGTGCACTCGAGTCCCACTTTCTTGCTAGTAGTGTGAAAAGTGTGTAACACTAAACGCAAGTGCTATTTATTTTAGCATGTGAGTCCTGCATGTAGTGGCCCACTGACCAGCGGGGTCTTTTATCCCCATGCATGTTGCTCGTTCATGCTCTTTTAACGGTGCCGGAGAAGGTGGAGCTGGATAAAACGGTCAACCGGGTGAAGTCAGTGCAGATGAAGCCATTGCAATGACGGACGGCTGTGCGTGTTCTCAGATGGCAGGTGGGTGCCATCAGCGCCACTTTGGGCCCTCCGTGCTCAGTCTTTTCTTTAAAAGAAAGCCCACGTGCACACTCCTCAGGCCCCCCACCCCCGCCCCCCTGCCGCCCCTTCCACCGCTGTTGAACTTGGACTCGCACTCAGGAACTCGCTATTGTACTGTAAGGGCCGGCCCGAGTTTTTATGCGTTTGACCTCGCTGGTGAGAAGTATTGTAAAGGTTATCGACACGGAAGGGAAACCACCGGCCCCTACTGTGACTCATGCAGCCCCCCGCAACACTTTAGGCAAAGAAGAAGCAATCCCCGGTGCTAATGAAGGCTATATGTTTCACCGCTAATTGATTTCCATTTTATGCAAATGTCAATTGCAGGGGTTGTTGTCGTTGTTTGCCACTTAAATGGGAGTCAATTGAGATGTAACTAACACAGAGAGAAGGGCTATAGACTTGATTCGCTGTTTGAGGTATGGGCTACATTGGTAGATTCATTGCAAATGCGTGGATTTTATCCCAAAACGTTAGTTGAGGTATATTTTCATGTGGGGAATTGACAGAAATTGACACAAGAAAGTGGCTATATGATGATATGACAACACCATTACAATGCATGCTAAATTATCTAAACAAATCCTCTACATTTGTTATAAGGAGGGCCTCCCCAGGCTAAATTGGGGCCCCAGGCTGAATTAATAAACATTTTTTTATTGTTTTATTTAGCAATTTTTTTTAGCATTATTAAAATATAAATGTATCAACCTTCTAAAATTAACTACGACCGGGATTTGAACCCAACACCTCTGTTTAACTGTCCAAGCACTTATTCTTTGCACCTCGGGAGCTAATTGACATTTTACGCAAAACGGGGGGGACCCTGTGGATTGCGGGGCCCCACGCACGGCCCTATAGGGTGGGGCTGCCCTGGTTATAGGTAACAAAGTACATTGATGTAATATCTATTAACCCTCTTGAGATATTTTATTTCTTCTTATTATTATTCTTTACTAATATTACTATTATTATTCCACCAATTAAACCTTTTTAAGGGCCTTTGCACACTCGAAAACTTAACATATTTTGCAAGAAATGTGTACACGACAGGAGGCACAGAAAGCATCAAAGCCCATACACAGAAATCAAGCTTTATTTTTTATTTTTTTTATTTTATTATTATTTTATTATTTATTTATTTTGGTTTTCAGATTGCATTTTAATTGTGGACTTAATTGTGCCGGTTTTCTTTTTTTCTTTTTTTTTTTGTGTGTGTAATGTTCTAATTTGGGACGTGTTTATTTAGAATTAAAAATGGGCCCCCAGGCCGCACTTTGGATACCCCTTTCTATATTATGCTGGAGGGCACCAGCATCCTTTAGAGTGGTGCAAATGGTGAATGTGTTTCCTAGAAACTGTCCAAAAATGTAAAAAAAAAAACAATTTTCTTATTTTGGGGAATATTGTTTTTAAATCCTTTATTGTGTTTAATTTGTCATTATTTGTTCAAAGGTCAACAATTGCAAATCCACTGTGATTCAGTTAATAGGCTGTTCAAACTACAAATGTTCACAAAGTACACAGAATAAGAATTATAATGAACATCTTGAATTATTTTTTTTAATTTATTTTTTTTAATTGAGACAAATATTATTTATGTATTTAATATTTGTTTGCTTACTATTTGCTTATTTATTATTTATTTGTTCACTGTTCTGTTACAAAGAACAAGGAAATTGGATAAAATTGCCACGGTATGAAAAGGGGTAGGATTAAATCATCTCTGCTTCTTCCTACTCCTTTTCGGACGTGCTGTAATGAAACAACTGGAAATGTGTGATGCATTACATTGCATCGTATGCATGTTACAAATAAACTGAAAGTGAACTGAACTGTGTGCTAAAAAAAATACGATACATTTTGGGTTCAAATGTACGCAAATAAAAATAGATGGGTAAATATAGTCATAGGCTGTTTTATTGCATTGTATTTTTTAAAAAAGTTACTGTAGATTCTGGCTAATAATTGCATTACTTCCACAGTAATATGTGCTGTAATTTACAGTGAAGTTAAATGCTGTGTAATTTTTACAGAAATTTGTGGAATGTTGATTGCATTACTGTCAGATGCTGTGAAATCCCGGTATATGTTTGTAACGTGACCGCCAAATTGTCATTTTTGTGCGTCCAGATGAGCAGATGTACCGCTGTGAAGACTGCGATGAGCTGTTCTCCTCGACGCTGGAGTTGCGGCGGCACCAGAAGTACTCGTGCACCAGTGCAGGCTCCATCTTTGACACCCTGAGAGAAGACTTCAAGCAGGAGCGGGAGGACAGCGATGAGCCCGTCCATGAGTGTAAAGACTGTGAGAAGATCTTCCCAAATGAATACAGGTAAGCGCCACTCGGACGTTCTCCCTTAAGCGGCTGCTAATGTGCGGTTTGGTTAATTGGACTAAAATTGTGTGCATGAAGTCTGGGCCAACACATGATAGTCCACACGGAGGAGAGGGAGTACAAATGTGACCAGTGTCCCAAAGCCTTCAACTGGAAGTCCAACCTCATCCGTCACCAGATGTCACATGACAGCGGCAAGCGCTTTGAGTGTGAAAATTGTGATAAGGTACAGCACACCCGGCACGTAAGTGGTGCACTGAACACACAGGCTTTTAACAGATTCACGTATTTCAGTATGTACACTATATTGCCAAAAGTATTTGGCCAACCGTCCAAATGATGAGAATCAGGTGTCAACGGGTGTATAAAATCAAGCACTTAGGCCCATTTGTGAAAGAATGGGCCGCTCTCAGTGATTTCCAGCGTGGAACTGACAAATCCAGTCATGAAATTCCCCCGCTCCTAAATAATCCAAAGTGAACTGTCGGCTTTATTATGAGAAAATGGAAGAGTTTGGGAACAACAGCAACTCAGCCACGAAGTGGTAGGAGTGTGAAATTTGTTGGAGGAGGAATTATGGTGTGGGGTTGTTTTTCTCAGGAGTTCAATCAATCAATCAATGTTTATTTACCGTATTTTTCAGACTATAAGTCGCAGTTTTTTTCATAGTTTGGCCGGGGGTGCGACTTATACTCAGGAGCGACTTATGTGGGAAATTATTAACACATTACCGTAAAATATCAAATAATATTATATAGCTCATTCACGTAAGAGACTAGACGTATAAGATTTCATGGGATTTAGCGATTAGGAGTGACAGATTGTTTGGTAAACGTTATAGCATGTTCTATATGTTAGAGTTATTTGAATGACTCTTACCATAATATGTTACGTTAACATACCAGGCACGTTCTCAGTTGGTTATTTATGCGTCATATAACGTACACTTATTCAGCCTGTTGTTCACTATTCTTTATTTATTTTAAATTGCCTTTACCTGGCGAGCTATACCTGGGGCGGTATAGCTCGGTTGGTAGAGTGGTCGTGCCAGCAACTTAAGGGTTCCAGGTTCGATCCCCGCTTCCGCCATCCTAGTCACTGCCGTTGTGTCCTTGGGCAAGACACTTTACCCACCTGCTCCCAGTGCCACCCACACTGGTTTAAATGTAACTTAGATATTGGGTTTCACTATGTAAAGCGCTTTGAGTCACTAGAGAAAAGCGCTATATAAATATAATTCACTTCACTTCACTTCACCTTTCAAATGTCTATTCTTGGTGTTGGGTTTCATCAAATAAATTTCCCCAAAAAATGCGACTTATATATGTTTTTTTCCTTCTTTATTATGCATTTTCATCGGGTGCGACTTATACTCCGAAAAATACGGTATATAGCCCTAAATCACAAGTGTCTCAAAGGGCTGCACGAGCCACAACGACATCCTCGGTTCAGAGCCCACATAAGGGCAAGGAAAAACTCACAACCCAGTGGGATGTCAATGTGAATGACTATGTGAAACCTTGGAGAGGACCGCAGATGGGGGAGACCGGATGCAATGGACGTCGAGTGGGTCTAGCATAATATTGTGAAAGTCCAGTCCGTAGTGGATCTAACATAATAGAGAGAGTCCAGTCCATAGTGGGGCCAGCAGAAGACCATCTCCAACCGATGCACAGACAAGTGGTCCACCCCGGGTCCCGACTCTGGACAGCCAGCACTTCATCCATGGCCACCGGACCTGTGTCCCCCCACTCCACAAGGGAGAGGGGGGCAGAAGAGAAAATAAAAGAAACGGCAGCTCAATTGGTCTAAAAAGGGGGTCTATTTAAAGGCTAGAGTATACAAATGAGTTTTAAGAGGGGACTTAAATGCTGATATGAGGTAGCATCTCTAACTGTTACTGGGAGGGCATTCCGTAGTACTGTTGGGCTTGGCCCCTTAGTTCAATCAATCAATCAATCAATCAATGTTTATTTATATAGCCCTAAATCACAAGTGTCTCAAAGGGCTGCACAAGCCACAACGACATCCTCGGTACAGAGCCCACATAGTGAGCCGTTCTAGTGAAAGGAACTTTGAATGCTCCAGGATACCAAAACATTTTGAACAATTCCATGCTCCTAACCTTGTGGGAACAGTTTGAAGCGGGCCCCTTCCTCTTCCAACATGACAATGCACAAAGCAATGTCCATAAAGACATGGATGACAGAGTCTGGTGTGGATGCACTTGACTGGCCTGCACAGAGTCCTGACCTGAACCCGATAGAACACCTTTGGGATGAATTAGAACGGAGACTGAGAGCCAGGCCTTCTCGACCAACATCAGTGTGTGACCTCACCAATGCGCTTTTGGAAGAATGGTCGAAAAGCCCTAAAAACACACGCCGCAACCTTGTGGACAGCCTTCCCAGAAGAGTTGAAGCTGTAATAGCTGCAAAAGGTGGACCAACATCATATTGAACCCTATGGGTTAGGAATGGGATGGCACTTCAAGTTCATATGTAAGTCAAGGCAGGTGGCCAAATACTTTGGGCAATATAGTGTATTTCTATAGCGAGGTTCATACCATGTGTGGATAAATATCATAATAATTCAAGTATCATTATTGTGCTGTTCAAGTAAAATATTCATGTGATTCTACATTATTGTGCATTTCAGGTGTTCACAGATCCCAGCAACCTACAGCGTCACATCCGCTCCCAACATGTGGGGGCGAGAGCTCATACTTGTCCTGAATGTGGAAAGACCTTCGCCACCTCATCAGGGCTCAAACAGCATAAGCACATCCACAGCAGTGTCAAACCTTTTATCTGTAAGTCACAGTCCGTTACCCTTTTTGATCCAATACCGCGTGTTTTGAACCATCAGTTTATGTTCATTTGCATTGATCAATTATCTAAATTGTGGCGGGATAATCAATTTATGTGGTACCACGGTTTTTGTTGGTGATCCATTCCAAAACAAAGACCGAATCGTACGAAAACCTATAAGGAATAATGCAAATCCAAGTAATCCGTTCCATACACCCAAAAATATGAACAATCTTTTCATATAATTATATATTTCATGCAGAAAATAATGTGAAATACAGTGAAACCTCGATTTACAGATTTAGGGCCTGATTTACTAAGAGCCTAATACTGCACGCTAAACAGTGTGTGCAATGTTTTTAATAGTGTAGACCAGGGGTGTCCAAAGTGCGGCCATTTGCGGCCCGCAGCTAATTGTTTACGGGCCCGCCACACATTCTGGAAATGCTATTGCAAAAATTTAAAAAAACACAAAAAAATGTGGAATGAGGTGAAATCTAACTAGAAAGGGTTGCAATGTTGACACAAAGCTGCCATGCAGGCTGTTTTTTTTCTTTTGTCTATCTTTATTTTTCTTTTTTTGCCATTGCTCAAAAAAAAAAAATCAAAAAAAAAATCAATGTTATAATGAATTATTGACCTATTCAAATATCAACGTTTTCTTTGACAAAAGAGCATAATAATAATAATAAAGACCAAAATAATAGTTGAAACGTAAAATCGACAGATATATCTGAAGTTGATCTCGTAACTTAAGTAAAAACAACTAATAAAAATGTATCACTTTATGAGTGGGGCACCTTTTGCATCCCAAATATATTTAATGGGATTTTATTCATCCTTTCACTGTGATTACTCAAAAATAATAATACATTAAAATCAATGGTGTCCTGCATTATTGATCTTTCTAAGGCTCTAATTACTTCACATCAAACATTGCTTTCTGAATGTTTTTGGCAGTGGGGGAAATACTGCATATTTCAGTTTCATTATAAAAAACAAAGTTGTCTTTGACAGGAAAGGCTTTTTTTTTAACTTAATATCAACCTGAAGTTGATATACTGTAGAGATTTACTGTAAGCGTTAAATAAATTAAAAAAAAATTATAATTTAACTTTTTTTTAACACATTTTAACATTTTAATAATTGAGACCCTTTATGGTCCCCGGGAGCCCTAAAGGTAAAAATAAATAATTAAATAAAAAATCCATATATTTTGTTATGGTTTTGAAAATGAAAAATATCAAATTGGCCCCCGCATGCTTTAATTTTCCCGTGTGCGGCCCTCAGTGGAAAAAGTTTGGACACCCCTGGTATAGACTATTAGTGGGCGTGTTCCACGCAATCTACTAAGACTGCGTACAATTCAAAGGTGGTGCATTTAAATGAGGATGTTGTGTGAACTATACGGGGCATCACCATGGAGACACTCGATCATTTACTCCGCATTCATTGTATCACGTTACGACCTGTGGTAGTTGCTACGTTTTCAAACATGTAAGAGACATCTACCACTTTTTATGGGCATTTTAGGCAAAGTCCAAAGTGCATCTACAACGGAATCCACTTTTTTGTCCTTTTTTTTTTTTTGCTCACGGGAGTGGCTACACTTACTGTGCTCAAGACACAAAAAATGCAGACCTCAAGAGGTTTTTTTTCCATATAGGAGATATGTTATTAATATATATTACACATTAAAAAAAAAAACAGCATTAAAAAAAAATGCCAGCAGACACCAAAACGCATCAATTGAATTTGCTTTAATCAGCCCCTTATGTTACCACGCATACAGCTATAAAATTATAAAATGATGTTGCTGAATAGACAATATGTCTGATGTTTTTTTAAATTTCTGACAGACCATGTAAAAATATTGATACACGCGTATGACGGAGGATTCTCTGTCAATCGGCGGCACTGATCCTGCATGTACTTTGCAGATGTGCTAAATAAACCGAAAAATAGTGCTCTCAAAACGGTGATGAGTGTTGATAAATCTCACTGCGCGTGCTAAATAATTTTATTTGCACCTTCTCCTCCCAGTATTGTGGACGTTTTCCTAATCAGCCTATACTGTGCATGTTAATGAAGACAGAGACACAAAATGGATTGCACACCTTATTATGCTCACTTAACAGATGCCATCCACTTTGCACATGTTGAGTAGATCAGCTTTGCATGTGCTATCAAGTTTGCATGTGTTTTAGTACACGTAGACATTTAGTAAATCAGGCTTTTAATTGGTTCCTGATTAGGGTTCGTAATAGATAAGTTTGTATATTCAAGCAAAACTAACAATGTAAACATAAATAATGGGTTACCCGACAAAAATCCATATTTACGTAAAAGTGTGTACATTTGGAACATAATATGGGGCGCTATACAGTACTGTATATCAAACAAACATAACAAGGGGGTGATTGAACATCCATCTATTTAATAACAAACCAAAAAAACAACAACAAGCTAAACTGTCCTCATATCCAGCCACCCTGCTGACCCACACACACACTGTCCCTAGCCCAGTGGTGCACTCACAGTTATAAATCACAAAACACCTTACCTTTACCGGCCAGGTCGCTACAATGATTAGGAATAAAAAATATAAAAATAAAAAAAAATCCTGTTTACCTTCTTGGGTAATCTTCTTGGTCTGCAGCAGAAGAATAGAGATGAGGCGGTGTCGACAACGCTGTGGATACTTCCTGAATGTTTCAAACCACACGTTGCTTGTTCATTGCTTTCTTCAGACTCATATTGAGCTAGGATAACTAGAAAAATGCTGTGAAAAGGCTAAAAAAAACACACTTAGAAATACACAAAGTAGCAATTAGCACAGTAGTTAGCGACAGTACTGCTGTGCTGACTAAATTAGCCCGGAGATCGATCAGCCCGCCACAATGGCTGTGCTGCTGGGCACAAAATAAACAAACAGTTGGATGAAGCGTTCATCCACAAAGACAAGATTCGTGAACAAAATACATTTTTATTCGTCTGTTCATAAATCAAAAGTTCGTACAACGAGGGGTTCATAAATTGAGGTTCTACTATAAAAATGTTCTGGAATTTGCAACTTTTTTTGGCCCCATGTTGGTTATTGTGTAGCCCACTCCCTTAAAAAAAAAGCACAGAGACTTGTGGTCCTACTGTGTTGGTTAGCGAAGAACCACAGAGTTAACCAGTGATGATGTCATAGAGCGTAGACGGAACTGGGGGAGGAACACTGTTGGGTGGGGAGTTGAAAGCAGGCTAACACAGGCACGTTTTGTAATAAAGACACGGTTAGACTCACGCTGGGTATTAATAACATGACAAGACTGACCAATGTGTGGGATTCTTTGTATGGACAATCGAGGCAGCCAGACTGACACAAGCGCGCACAAACAGATTAGTTTGTTAGCACAATGTTTGGCCGTACGATATCTGACATGTTATACTTTTGTAGAAAACAGATTGCTACGAAAGGTGGTGCACACGAAACCGGAGGTACCACTGTACTCTACAATGGACTAAATGAGTCTACGCTGTACCCGTAACCCATAGCCAAAGCAATTTCTCACCCCAGATTTGCGATTCACATGCGTTGTTTGTGTTGCGTATACTTTGGTTTACACAGTTAGAGACAGTGTTAAAAAAGGGTTTAACCAGGCCCTGATGGGCTGCGTCTTCTTGTACCCCCAGGTGAGGTGTGCCACAAATCCTACACCCAGTTCTCCAACCTCTGTCGCCACAAAGCGCATGCACGCTGACTGCCGCACTCAGATAAAGTGTAAAGACTGTGGCCCAGTTGTTCAGCACTACCTCTTCCCTAAACAAGCACCGCCGCTTTTGCGAGGGCAAAAACCATTACGCTCTCCAACGGGGATGTTCAATCCCGGCATCCCCATGAGCTCCAGCCCTATCATTGCTAAGGCTAAGTCCCACCACCCCCACCTTACTGGTCTGAACCAGTCAGGTTTAGGCTTCACTGACTACTTTCCTTCCAGACCTCACCCTCATGCTGGCTTGCCCTTCTCGCCAGGACCTCATGGGTTCCCATCCCTCCCTCACGGTTTCCCAGGCATCTTTCCCCCCCTCGCTTTATCCACGACCGCCCTTATTGCCGGCGAGTTCTATGATGAAGACGCCCCTTGGCAGCAGCACTCAAGAGGTCAAGCTCCCTCAGAGTCCTCTAGACGGCCCTCCTTTGTCCATGGTTAGCTCCACAAACAGTAATGGAGGCAACAGTAAAAGCCTGGCTGAGGACAAAGATAGCGAGACTAAACTGGATTTCTCCTCTGGTGGAGAGGCAAAACCCAAATCCAAGATGGCAGACATTTCAGATGGCAGCGACCTCGAAGACGTCAATACCACAAGCGGAACGGATTTGGACACCACAACTGGTACGGCTTCAGGCGATGGTTCCGGACTTGGAGAGCGATGGAGACAGTGAACGTGAGCGCAGCGGCAAAAGGAGGAAGTCATCCGTGGCCCTATCAAATCAAGATGGACACCGCTTAGACGACACCAACAGCACAGTCTTACCAGCTGTGTCCAGTTCAGGCAATCTCTCCATCGATCGTCCCTTTTTGTCCTCTGCATCAACGCACCACTCTTTTTTCCCTCCTCTTGATGAGCAAGCGCTCCCGCCCACCACCATGAATCCTAACGCGGCCACTGATTCCATCAAAGCCATTGCCTCTATTGCTGAGAAATACTTTGGTCCAGGTTTTATAGGCCTCCATCAAGAGAAGAAGATGGGTCCATTGCCCTACCACTCCATGTTTCCCTTCCAGTTCCTACCCAATTTCCACAACTCCCTTTACCCATTTAGCACAGATCGAGGTGCCCTCACCTCTAGCTGTTCTTTAAGGGGGAGCCTAAGTCACCTTGTGAGCAACTGCATAAGATGGTTTCTGGTGCTCTTGGTGCTGCACCGGCTCCGACGGAGAATCACCATTTGATCTCAGCACAAAGCCCAAGGAGAGCAAGTTATCTCCTCCATCTCCTACTAAACCCTCAAATCCAAACACTAATACTGGAGCAGCAGCGGTCCTTCAGTAATATCAAGCGGTGAAGAACAACCGCTGGACCTCAGCATTAACAGCCGAAGCCGAGTGGGTCACAATGGCATGGCGCCGAACCCCACGGTCAAAACAACCACGTCTACAGAGTTGGAAAAGGGGTGTCGATCAAGGATGAAGCTCTCGGCTTTCCACATGCCATTCCCAGTCACTGCACCAGTCCCCTATGGCACCTCACCAGCAACCGCAAGCACATCCACACCAACCGCCGCCTCTACACTACGCCAAACCCTCCGCCTTCTTCATGGACCCCATTTACAGGTATTTCTGCTCCGATTGGACCACTAACCTCTACTCACACATAAACCATGTTAGTCGAGAACGGTGTTCTTGATCAGATGATCTCTGACCTTGGTACGTAACCCTCTGCCTCGTTGTTTGTCCAGCAGGGTGGAGAAGAGGAAGCTACTTGACCCTGTAGGAGCTCTGAAGGAGAAGTTCCTTAGGCCCTCACCTCAACTTTTTCATCCACAGGTACAGTACACCTACACTTATTTCTAGAAAACCTACACTTGCAGAAAATGTGCACCTTATTACCAAATGTGACCAGATATTAGCTGGTATTTTCAGTATTATGTGAATATGCTCCCCTTCTGCATCCCACGCTGCTCAAACCTAAATTGATGCACCATTATTCCTCACCGCTGAAGCGATGTTCTCAAGGGCTGTATGAATTTTTCCTTTGTTTATCGAATGGCGCCTGTGGACTTAGTCAATTTCTACCTTTTTTCTAGAAGACAGTCTTGCAGTCCCTTTGATAATCACTCGCATTGTTCCTCGGTCCCCAGGCCCTGGCTGTCTGTACAAATCCTGATTGTTAAGAATGATAGTATTAATGCTAATAAAAAATAGAATACTAAGCATTTGAATGGTAGCAAAATGCCTCGCTTGGCTAATCTTAGCCGTGGCATTGTTTCACCGCACTGGGAGCCCGCAGGCCTGCTAATAATTCAAACCTCCTCCAAGTTTTTCTTTTTTTCTGTGTGGCGGGCTGGCTGGCTAGATAATAGCACCGTGTCCATCAAGGACATCCTGTGTTTGTGTCCAGTAGAATGAGGGGCTCTTGTCGGGGAAACGGTTTAATCTGACCTGGAAATCTGTTGACTGTGACTCTGCAATACATGCAACTCGCCGCATATGCGGACTGATAAACACTTGCATTAGTCAGCCGTGGAGATTCTGGAGATGCTGCAAATATGTAGTACTGTGACTGTATTGACTGCTAAATAGAGGAAAGGGTTGCTCTATAACAGATTATGTTTGACTTTTGAAAATGATGATTGATGAAACAATGAATTAGGTGAAAGAACAGTGTGCCTCGCATCATCTTTAGGTCATGCCACCTTTAGGTTTCTCTGGTTGTTCAATTGTAGACCATTTCTCCTGAAATTAGTCCAATGCTTGAAAAAGTTAGCAAGCAGCGTACCAATCAATCAATCAATCAATGTTTATTATATAGCCCTAAATCACAAGTGTCTAAAAGGGCTGCACAAGCACAACGACATCCTCGGTACAGAGCCCACATAAGGGCAAGGAAAACTCACAACCCAGTGGGATGTCGATGTGAATGACCATGAGAAACCTTGGAGAGGACCGCATATGTGGGTGACCCCCTCCAACCCCCCCCCCCCCCCCTCCCTCTAGGGGAGACCGGATGCAATGGACGTCGAGTGGGTCTGACATAATATTGTGAAAGTCCAGTCCATAGTGGATCTAACATAATAGTGAGAGTCCAGTCCATAGTGGGGCCAGTAGGAGACCATCTCGAGCGGAGATGGGTCAGCAGCGCAGAGATGTCCTCAACGATGCACAGGCGAGCGGTCCACCCCGGGTCCCGACTCTGGACAGCCATCACTTCATCCATGGCCACGGACCTGTGTCCCCCCTTCCACAAGGGAGAGGGGGGCAGAGGAGAAAAGAAAAGAAACGGCAGATCAACTGGTTAAAAAGGGGGTCTATGTACCATGCACTATCATGACTATTACAGCAAATTTTCACTCAATTTCGGTCAAAATTCCTTCTGATGTTCCAAAAAAAACCCTTGCCATGACCAATTGCCACAACACATAACCCAGCAGGCACAAGACATTAAAACAACGTTGAGAACTTGTTGAATTAGGTCCTGACCTTGAGCAACTTAAACCTAACGTTGAACCAACATGCATTTTGACAATGTTTAATCAATAATGGGTTCTGACGTTGATTTGACCGTTGAATTTTCGTCATTTTCCAACCAATATTTTACAACACTTGAAACAACATCCTTCCTGACGTTTAGTCAATGTCAGGCTGTGACGTTGATTTGACCATTGAAATGTGGTCATTTCTCGACCAACAATGTGAATCCAAGGTCAGACATCAACATTGTCTCCATTTACAAATGCAACTATTATTGCGACGTTGTTTCAAAGACAGTTTTAAAGGACATGTACGTATAATCAACGTTGTATCAATGTCTTGTGTCTGCTGGAACTAGGGCCGTACGATTAATCAAATTAATTTGATTAGAAAGAAGCTTAGATTTATATTCTGTCGCTTCGATTAATCGTTTATTGACAGTGACTACCACCTGCTCAGTGGCCTTTTGGTTAGAGTTTCCGCCCTGACTTCGGTAGGTCGTGAGTTTACAAATGCAACTATTTTGCAACGTTGTTTCAAAGTCAGTTTTAAAGGACATGTGCGTATAATCAAACGTTTGTATCAATGTATTCACTGCAAAAACTGAAATCTAAGTAAGATTAAATATCTCAAATAAGGGTGATATTTGCTTATTTTTCTGTCTGATAAGATAATCTTCTCACTAAGCAGATTTTATGTTAGAGTGTTTTACTTGTTTTAAGTGTTTTGGTCCTAAATGATCTCAGTAAGATATTACAGCTTGTTGCTGAGATGTTATGACCTATATTGAGCAAAAACATGCTTGAAACTAGAATATCAACTGTTGCAAAGCTGTGTCATCAACACTCACAAGTATAAAAGTACTTTTTTAAAGTAATAATTTCTTCTTTCAAGCATGAAAAAAAAAAAATCATGACTTTTGACACAATTGTGTCTCATAATTAAAACAGATGACAGCCAAATGACTTGCTGTTTTATTTTCAATGAAACAATATAAAATACGTACTCATATAGTAGTACAGTTGTTATTAGTGAGAATGTACTTATTTTAAGGTATTTTTGGTTCATTGAAGTTAGCTAATTTTACTTGTTTTGGAAAGTCTGACAAGCCAAATTTTCTTGTTCTATTAGCAGATAATTGTGCTTAGTTCAAATAAAATACCCCTCATTTTTGTATTTTTTTTCTTGTTTTTGAACACTTGACTTTTTGCAGTGTTGTGCCTGCTGGAAACCAAGCCGGAACGATAACCGATTAATTTGATTAGAAAAAAGCTTAGATATATATTATGTCGCTTCGAATAATCGTTTAATGGGAGTAACTACCACCTGCTCAGTGGCCTTGTGGTTAGAGTGTCCGCCCTGAGATCGGTAGGCTCGTGAGTTCAAACCCCGGCCGAGTCATACCAAAGACTGAAAAAATGGGACCCATTACCTCCCTGCTTGGCACTCAGCATCAAGGGTTGGTATTGGGGGTTAAGTCACCAAAATGATTCCTGAGCATGGCCACCGCTGCTGCTCACTGCTCCCCTCACCTGGAAAAAGGGGAAGGGTCAAATGCAGAGGATAATTTCACCACACTTAGTGTGTGTGTGACTATCAGTGGTACTTTAACGTTTTAACTTTAACTAATAAAAATTGATAACATCCGTACCGCATTGAGTGCACGGAACCTTAATACATAGACATAGTTTCTAGACATAGAGCGCACATTAACACAATGGTGTGGTGGTTGCCGTGATATACAAACCCCGTTTCCATATGAGTTGGGAAATTGTGTTAGATGTAAAAATAAACGGAATACAATGATTTGCAAATCCTTTTCAACCCATATTCAGTTGAATGCACTACAAAGACAAGATATTTGATGTTCAAACTCATAAACTTTTTTTTTTTTTTGCAAATAATAATTAACTGGCCTTTCCTTTTAACAACACTCAGTAAACGTTTGGGAACTGAGGAGGACACATTTTTGAAGCTTCTCAGGTGAATTCTTTCCCATTCTTGCTTGATGTACAGCTTAAGTTGTTCAACAGTCCGGGGGTCTCCGTTGTGGTATTTTAGGCTTAATAATGTGCCACACATTTTCAATGGGAGACAGGTCTGGACTACAGGCAGGCCAGTCTAGTACCCGTACTCTTTTACTATGAAGCCACGTTGATGTAACACATGGCTTGGCATTGTCTTGCTGAAATAAGCAGGGGCGTCCATGGTAACGTTGCTTGGATGGCAACATATGTTGCTCCAAAACCTGTATGTACCTTTCAGCATTAATGGTGCCTTCACAGATGTGTAAGTTACCCATGTCTTGGGTACTAATACACCCCCATTCCATCACAGATGCTGGCTTTTCAACTTTGCGCCTATAACAATCGGATGGTTCTTTTCCTCTTTGGTCCGGAGGACACCACGTTCACAGTTTCCAAAAACAATTTGAAATGTGGACTCGTCAGACCACAGAACACCTTTCCACTTTGTATCAGTCCATCTTAGATGAGCTCAGGCCCTGCGAAGCCGACGGCGTTTCTGGGTGTTGTTGTTAAAACGGTTTTCCCGCCTTGCATAGGAGAGTTTTTAACTTGCACTTACAGATGTAGCGACCACTGTAGTTACTGACAGTGGGTTTCTGAAGTGTTCCTGAGCCATGTGGTGATATCCTTTACACACTGATGTTGCTTGTTGGTGCAGTACAGCCTGAGGGATCGAAGGTCACGGGCTTAGCTGCTTACGTGCAGTGATTTCTCCAGATTCTTTGAACCCTTTGATAAAATTACGGACCGTAGATGGTGAAATCCCTAAATTCCTTGCAATAGCTGGTTGAGAAAGGTTTTTCTTAAACTGTTCAACAATTTGCTCACACATTTGTTGACAAAGTGGTGACCCTCGCCCCATCCTTGTTTGTGAATGACTGAGCATTTCATGGAATCTACTTTATACCCAATCATGGCACCCACCTGTTCCCAATTTGCCTGTTCACCTGTGGGATGTTCCAAATAAGTGTTTGATGAGCATTCCTCAACTTTATCAGTATTTATTGCCACCTTTCTCACTTCTTTGTCACGTGTTTGGCGGGGCATCAAATTCTAAAGTTAATGATTACTTGCAAAAAAAATGTTTAATCAGTTTGAACATCAAATATGTTGTCTTTGTAGCTTATTCAAATGAATAAGGGGTGAAAATGATTTGCAAATCATTGTATTCGTTTATATTTACATCTAACACAATTTCCCAACTCATATGGAAACGGGGTTTGTATTTGCCGGCGAACAGCGGATTATTTTAGTTGCTAGAGGTTGTTTTTTTATATCAAAAGTGTAGTTTCAATGTTGATGATGTGCATTTATTTGAAATAAAAATGAAGAAGAATGAGATTGAGGATTGACAACTCTCTCTAAAATACACATTGAGGCTATAAAGTGAGTTTTATCCGATTACTTGATTAATTGGACAAACTAATTGATAAATTAACAAGATAATCAACAGCCTGCCTCCCTACATGCAACTGAAGCCACAACAAGCTTCTTGCGGGTTACAGTTTGGAAAATTGGTCCTAATGTCCCCAGGAAGTTTTCTCTGATCATTAAAACTCTAAGCTTCTTAGTCACCGTATTGTGTGTGTAAGCACGTCTCAGCCTCCCAGTGACTCAACACAATGCCACCTCTAATTCGGTCTTATGACGGGATCGCCTCCCTCATCCCCCGCGCCCCACCCCCCCCCCCCCCCCCCCACCCCCACCCTCTGCTCGTTCTCAGACTGCGAGTAAACACATCGCGCGGAGTGTCTGTCCCCGTGTCTCTCCCATCCCGTATTCGCGAAAATAGGAAGGATGTAAGCTGTTTTTGGCAAATAAACTCCCACATAACTCCCCTTTGTTCACATGCTTCTCAAGGGGAAGCAGCTATCCGTTGGGGTTGTCAAAACTATATAGTGCGGCACATGTGGAAATCTCCAATGGCTCGTTTAAGCGTTCGCCGGCCTGATAGGAGAAGTGAAGATGTGGAGAACAGGATGAGCTAAGGGTTACGGAAGCAATACTGTTGCATCCACTTAGTGTCTCCCTATTGCAGTGTTTTTCAACCACTGTGTACCGTGAGATATTGTCTGGTGTGCCGTGGGAGATGATGTCATTTCACCTATTGGGTTTAAACAATTGTTTGCAAACCAGTAATTATAATCCGCAAATAATGTGCGTTGTTGAGTGTCTGTGCTGTCTTGATTGGGCAGAGTAACCGTGTAATACTCTTCCACATCAGTAGGTGGCAGCAGGTAGCTAATTGCTTTGTAGATGTCGGGAACATGGTTTGTCGTGATCACAATATGCAGATCACAGCGGGGGGCGGGCGGGTAGGTAAAAAGGTATCTAATTCGTATATATGTTAGATTTTTGTATCGCTATATTAGTCTATTTATACCTGCATTGTCCTTTCCATCCTTACACTTTTCCATCATTGTAACTGAGCTACTGTGTTGAACAATTTCCCCTTGTGGATCATTAAAGTTTGTCTAAGTCTAAGTCTAATGCTTAAACCTAAAATAAAGAAAAAGGCGAGTGCCGCTAAGAAAAGGAATTGAAGCTTAGGGATGGCTATGCAAAAGAATCTAAAACTGAACTGGCTGCAAAGTAAACAAAACAGAATGCTGGACGACAGCAAAGACTTACAGCGTGCGGAGCAGCAGACAGCGTCCACAAAGTACATCCGTACATGACATGACAATCAACAACAAAATAGGAGCGCAAGACAAGAACTAAAACACTACACACAGGAAAACACCAAAAAACTCAAAATAACTCACGGAGTGATGTGACAGGGGGTGACAGTACACCTACTTTGAGACTTGATTGATTGATTGAGACTTTTATTAGTAGGTTGCACAGTGAAGTACATATTCCGTACAAATTGACCACTAAATGGTAACACCCGAATAAGTTTTTCAACTTGTTAAGTCGGGGTCCACTTAAATTGATTCATGATACAGATATTATACTATCATATATACTATCATCATAATACAGTCATCACACAAGATAATCACATTGAATTATTTACATTATTTACAATCAGGGTGTGGGGGGGGGGGTATGGACATCAAGTAGTGGACATAGAGAGAGAGAGAGAGATCAGAAGGCATAAGAAAAAGAAAAAGTATCTGCATTTGATGTTTACATTTGATTATTAGCAATCCGGGAGGGTGTTAGTTTAGGGTTGTAGCTGCCTGGAGGTGAACTTTTATTGCGGTTTTGAAGGAGGATAGAGATGCCCTTTCTTTTATACCTGTGGGAGCGCATTCCACATTGATGTGGCATAGAAAGAGACAAGCTATAGTGATGCATGCTTGGTTATGGTTTGAATTTATACCCAGCAATTGCAAGAACGACTTTTCACTGTAATATCGGCTGCTGAGTTTCATTGTTTAATGTTTTCTGCTAGTGGTGTGCCTCGGCTCAGAAAAGGTTGAAAAACACTGCCCTAATGTGACATGATGTATGTCACCAGATGTCTGCCATGGAGAGCATGACAGAAAAACTGGAGAGCTTCGGTGCCCTAAAACTGGACGTCCCGCCCAACTCGCTGCAGCATTCGGCTCACCCGCTCTTCAACTTCCGCTCGCCCGCCTTCACTCTCGGAGCAATCCTCCGTAAGGGCAAGGAGCGCTATGCCTGCAGGTCAGTGCGGCCGCAACTTATCACATATTACGTTTTGTGGGTGTGTGTTGCAGGAATGGTAAAATAAATATATTTGTCTGTGTTACTCTTTCCCCTTCCTGCATTTTTTTTTTTTTACCGATTCTCCCATGAAGGTACTGTGGGAAAATCTTCCCCCGCTCGGCAAACCTCACCAGACACTTGCGAACGGCATACAGGCGAACAGCCATACAGGTATTTATTTGTCTTTATTCTGCAGTCTAATGGGGGTTTCTCTCCAGAGAGATCTATCCTTTTTTTATACCTTGTCCTCATTAGGGTTGCGGTGAGCTGGAGCCTACCCCAGCTGGCTTAGGGTGACCTTGAACTACTCACCAGTCAATCACAGGGCACATAAACACTCACACCTGTATGGACACTTAAAAATATTATATATATACAATAATTATTTCAATAATGTATATATATATATACACTACGTCAAAAGTTTGGGGTCACATTGAAATGTCCTTATTTTGAAGGAAAAGCACTGTACTTTTCAATGAAGATAACTTTAAACTAGTCTTAACTTTAAAGAAATACACTCTATACATTGCTAATGTGGTAAATGACTATTCTAGCTGCAAATGTCTGGTTTTTGGTGCAATATCTACATAGGTGTATAGAGGCCCATTTCCAGCAACTATCACTCCAGTGTTCTAATGGTACAATGTGTTTGCTCATTGGCTCAGAAGGCTAATTGATGATTAGAAAACCCTTGTGCAATCATGTTCACACATCTGAAAACAGTTTAGCTCGTTACAGAAGCTACAAAACTGACCTTCCTTTGAGCAGATTGAGTTTCTGGAGCATCACATTTGTGGGGTCAATTAAACGCTCAAATGGCCAGAAAAAGAGAACTTTCATCTGAAACTCGACAGTCAATTCTTGTTCTTAGAAATGAAGGCTATTCCACAAAATTGTTTGGGTGACCCCAAACTTTTGAACGGTAGTGTATATATATGTAAATATATAATATATATATATATATATAATATATATATATATATATTATATATATATATATATATATATATATATATATATATATATATATTATATATATGTGTGTATAAATATATAGTTGTATTCTTGCTAGCATTTGAGATAGCTGGCGATTAGCGC
>NC_084737.1:72568165-72638165 GCF_033978785.1 Entelurus aequoreus
ACTTTAACTTAAAGTTAATCGACAGACAGTCTGGGAATTTTTTTGCAAAATAAATCATATTTTAAAAACTTTAGTTAACGTCTTTAACAACAGGTTGTAAATAATAGTGAAGTGAAGTGAATTATATTTACATAGCGCTTTTCTCTAGTGACTCAAAGCGCTTTTTACACGTAGTGAAACCCAATATCCAAGTTACTATTAAACCAGCAGGTGCAGGTGGGTAAAGTGTCTTGCCCAAGGACACGACGGCAGCGACTAGGATGGCGGAAGCGGGGATCGAACCTGGAACACTCAAGTGTGCTGGCATGAATATCCATTTAAAAGTGAACAAATGTTTTATATAGCAGTAATTGTATTTTTTTTTTTTTTTTTATTTTATTTTTTTTTAATTGAAGTACGCTTGTATTTGCTCTTCATTTGGGTGGGCGTGGGTCATGCCCACTGCTTCCATGCGTTATGTTTATATGGACATCAATATTAGATGCATGGTGGAGGGTAAGGGTGGGGTGGGGGGGGTGTGGGTCCTCCTCGGTGCTTTTGGCGTGGAGATAAGATGAGGAGGAGTGGCCGGCGGGGGGGGAACGAGAGAGAGAGAGAGAGAGAGAGAGAGAGAGAGAGAGAGAGAGAGAGAGAGAGAGAGAGAGAGAGAGAGAGAGAGAGAGAGAGAGAGAGAGAGAGAGAGAGAGAGAGAGAGAGAGAGAGAGAGAGAGAGAGAGAGAGAGAGCACTGGGGGCCATGAGGAGGAATCACTAAGAGAGAGAAAGAGAGAGACTCATCTTCATCATCATCGTCTTGGAGGACTCGGTGACTAGATTAGACTAGAGAAAAGCCCCAAAGAAGAACCCAAGCAGCGGCTTCGAACCTCCGCCGCCGCTCCGCCGATCCAGCAGCCGCGCGGTGGAAGCAGCGACTCATCACCGGATCCGAGCGCGCAACTCCGGGCCGCTCCGAGGCGTCCGAAACCTCACCCTCACCCCCACCCACCCCCCGCTCCGGCTCCGTCCAACTCCGGCGGAGTCCGGAAGGTGTCGGCGGGCGAGCCCCAGCATGGGTTGCGTGGCCAACTCCGCCGGGACTGACGTGCTAGTGCAGCTGGAGGCTCTCCGCACCGCCGCGCAACTTTCTCAACTCTTCCGAAGAAAGGTCAGGCCCGGCGCCGGGAGCCATTAAATGCTAATAATTATGACGACAATATTGCTATAAAGATGCGTGTGTCATGGCAACTTTATCGTACAAACTTTTGTTAGTTTTTTTTTTTTTTTTTAAGTGTGTGTTAGTTTTTTTTTTAAAGTGGTGTGTGTGAGTGAGCGTGTCCTCCAATTGGTTTGGAGCGTCCCCCTGTGGCCACACCTGGCATTGCAAGCTGCAGCTTTGTTAAGGCCGTATGCGAATAACGTGCTTGTGTATACTCTATGGATATCATTTGGATGGAAATGACATGTTGATTGCACATTTTTATAACTACATATGCATGCTTTGTTTGTTTATTTCACTTGTATTTCATTTTTATTTTATTTATTGTTTAATTTTTTTGTTTATTTTGTTTATTTCGTTTTATTGTCTGATATTTTTGGGGTAACAATTTCTGCATACCGGTATGTATCTAAACCTAATTTAAGTGACATTTAAAAAATCACCTTAAACAAAAATACCGATTTATTAAAAAAATGAAAAATAATCGGACACTGCCTTTTGTTATGGTTGGCAAAAAAAAAAAAAAAAGTGATTTTAATTTCAACCATAACACATGTGCGTGTTTTAATATTTTACATCTAAATTCGTTTTTCTGGTTTTTTTTTTACACATATTTTATTTAATGTGCCAATTATGGAAACCGTTTGAATTGCGTCCAGATTTTTTTATTTAATATATTTAACATATAACTGTATTTATTCCCCTATTGTGTTTTATAGTCCTGTTAACATCATTTAATTTCAACATAAAGCAACAGTAATTGTGCAAAAATTACATTTTCACAGTTCAAATATTAATCCTTTTTTTTTTCCCATTCTCTCCGCAGTTTTATTATAAAAGTGTCCGGGACATTGAAGCAGGGGAGGAGCTTTTAGTTTATATGAAGGACGGCATTTTCCCGGAGGGATCCATGGCGCCCAACTTACAAGGTAAGAAGACTAACGCGCCTCATTAGCGCACATTTAAAAAACAAATTCCAAATTGTATATATATATATATATATATATATATATATATATATATATATATATATATATATATATATATATATATATATATATATATATATGCTCACTACACACACTTCTCTTTCTTTCCTTCAGAAAACTCAATTATTCCAATCATAAATAACACTCAATTTAGTATTTAAAAGAGGCCTGCCAATAACTGTAAAATATGATATTACACTTTGTTATGTGAAGTCAATGTGGATGAGAAATCCAACTATTTGTGCAATTTTTTACTATACTTAGGTTTGTTTTAATTAATTGTCTGCCTAAGAATGATACTCCAATTGTCCCAAAATATACAGTGTATTATTCAAAATTATATTATTGTTATTGGCACCATTTTTACTGGCTCAAATGAATACAAATTTAGAGGTCCTATTTTTATTAAATGATGCTTCCAACCCTTATGCATGAAACCACGTCGGGGGGGAAAAAAATGTTTTGTCATGTATTGTTGACACATGTGAGAGAAAGTAGGTCATTTTGCAGCTTTTCTTGCATGCAAAATGAAGCCAAAATGTGTGTGTGTGTTTGTGTGAAGCCAAAATGTGTGTGTGTGTGTGTGTGTGTGTGTGTGTGTAGGTGTGTTTGTGTGTGTGTGTGTGCATGAATAAGTAGCATAGGAGTGTGTAAATGATTTGTTCAATCCCTCTGTGGCAACACAGACATGCAGCAGCCGCCAAAGTGTGTGTGTGTGTGTGTGTGTGTGTGTGTGTGTGTGTGTGTGTGTGTGTGTGTGTGTGTGTGTGTGTGTGTGTGTGTGTGTGTGTGTGTGTGTGTGTGTGTGTGTGTGTGTGTGTGTGTGTGTGTGTGTGTGCATGATAAAGGGATATTAAAGGAGCAGCATTTTATTTTGTGTGTGTGTGATGGTGCTTATTTTCCCAGCCAGCTAAAAACAGGGGGCAAAAAAAAAAAATGTTGCTTTTTTTTGTGTGTGTCATTTGTTTTTTTTGCGGTTGTGCACGGTTTATCGGAACAAGATTTAGAAGTCCCGGAGACTTGAGGAGTCCCCTGAGATGTCACCCATGCTCCCAGATTAGCTGCTAAACTGCACATAATTGTGCTTCCAATCATCTCCCAGAGAGTCATTAGCCTCCTCTTTATAAAAGCCACCAGTTTGAGGAAAAGGGGGGTGGGGGGGGGGATGCATTTGATGCACATGAATGCATACTCGAGTGACCTTTTGGAGCGTTTATCAACTTCAAGGGGAAGCATTGTTGTGCACTCGAGTCCCACTTTCTTGCTAGTAGTGTGAAAAGTGTGTAACACTAAACGCAAGTGCTATTTATTTTAGCATGTGAGTCCTGCATGTAGTGGCCCACTGACCAGCGGGGTCTTTTATCCCCATGCATGTTGCTCGTTCATGCTCTTTTAACGGTGCCGGAGAAGGTGGAGCTGGATAAAACGGTCAACCGGGTGAAGTCAGTGCAGATGAAGCCATTGCAATGACGGACGGCTGTGCGTGTTCTCAGATGGCAGGTGGGTGCCATCAGCGCCACTTTTGGCCCTCCGTGCTCAGTCTTTTCTTAAAAGAAAGCCCACGTGCACACTCCTCAGGCCCCCCACCCCCGCCCCCCTGCCGCCCCTTCCACCGCTGTTGAACTTGGACTCACACTCAGGAACTCGCTATTGTACTGTAAGGGCCGGCCCGAGTTTTTATGCGTTTGACCTCGCTGGTGAGAAGTATTGTAAAGGTTATCGACACGGAAGGGAAACCACCGGCCCCTACTGTGACTCATGCAGCCCCCCCGCAACACTTTAGGCAAAGAAGAAGCAATCCCCGGTGCTAATGAAGGCTATATGTTTCACCGCTAATTGATTTCCATTTTATGCAAATGTCAATTGCAGGGGTTGTTGTCGTTGTTTGCCACTTAAATGGGAGTCAATTGAGATGTAACTAACACAGAGAGAAAGGCTATAGACTTGATTCGCTGTTTGAGGTATTAGCTACATTGGTAGATTTATTGCAAATGTGTGGATTTTATCCCAAAACGTTAGTTGAGGTATATTTTCATGTGGGGAATTGACAGAAATTGACACAAGAAAGTGGCTATATGATGATATGACAACACCATTACAATGCATGCTAAATTATCTAAACAAATCCTCTACATTTGTTATAAGCAGGGCCTCCCCAGGCTAAATTGGGGCCCCAGGCTGAATTAATAAACATTTTTTTATTGTTTTATTTAGCAATTTTTTTTTAGCATTATTAAAATATAAATGTATCAACCTTCTAAAATTAACTACGACCGGGATTTGAACCCAACACCTCTGTTTAACTGTCCAAGCACTTATTCTTTGCACCTCGGGAGCTAACTGACATTTTACGCAAAACGGGGGGGACCCTGTGGATTGCGGGGCCCCACGCACGGCCCTATAGGGTGGGGCTGCCCTGGTTATAGGTAACAAAGTACATTGATGTAATATCTATTAACCCTCTTGAGATATTTTATTTCTTCTTATTATTATTCTTTACTAATATTACTATTATTATTCCACCAATTAAACCTTTTTAAGGGCCTTTGCACACTCGAAAACTTAACATATTTTGCAAGAAATGTGTACACGACAGGAGGCACAGAAAGCATCAAAGCCCATACACAGAAATCAAGCTTTATTTTTTATTTTTTATTTTATTATTTATTTATTTTGGTTTTCAGATTGCATTTTAATTGTGGACTTAATTGTGCCGGTTTTCTTTTTTTCTTTTTTTCTTTTTGTGTGTAATGTTCTAATTTGGGACGTGTTTATTTAGAATTAAAAATGGGCCCCCAGGCCGCACTTTGGATACCCCTTCTATATTATGCTGGAGGACACCAGCATCCTTTAGAGTGGTGCAAATGGTGAATGTGTTTCCTAGAAACTGTCCAAAAATGTAAAAAAAAAACAATTTTCTTATTTTGGGGAATATTGTTTTTAAATCCTTTATTGTGTTTAATTTGTCATTATTTGTTCAAAGGTCAACAATTGCAAATCCACTGTGATTCAGTTAATAGGCTGTTCAAACTACAAATGTTCACAAAGTACACAGAATAAGAATTATAATGAACATCTTGAATTATTTTTTTTAATTGAGACAAATATTATTTATGTATTTAATATTTGTTTGCTTACTATTTGCTTATTTATTATTTATTTGTTCACTGTTCTGTTACAAAGAACAAGGAAATTGGATAAAATTGCCACGGTGTGAAAAGGGGTAGGATTAAATAAGCTCTGCTTCTTCCTACTCCTTTTCGGACGTGCTGTAATGAAACAACTGGAAATGTGTGATGCATTACATTGCATCGTATGCATGTTACAAATAAACTGAAACTGAACTGAACTGTGTGCTAAAAAAATACGATACATTTTGGGTTCAAATGTACGCAAATAAAAATAGATGGGTAAATATAGTCATAGGCTGTTTTATTGCATTGTATTTAAAAAAAAAGTTACTGTAGATTCTGGCTAATAATTGCATTACTTCCACAGTAATATGTGCTGTAATTTACAGTGAAGTTAAATGCTGTGTAATTTTTACAGAAATTTGTGGAATGTTGATTGCATTACTGTCAGATGCTGTGAAATCCCGGTATATGTTTGTAACGTGACCGCCAAATTGTCATTTTTGTGCGTCCAGATGAGCAGATGTACCGCTGTGAAGACTGCGATGAGCTGTTCTCCTCGACGCTGGAGTTGCGGCGGCACCAGAAGTACTCGTGCACCAGTGCAGGCTCCATCTTTGACACCCTGAGAGAAGACTTCAAGCAGGAGCGGGAGGACAGCGATGAGCCCGTCCATGAGTGTAAAGACTGTGAGAAGATCTTCCCAAATGAATACAGGTAAGCGCCACTCGGACGTTCTCCCTTAAGCGGCTGCTAATGTGCGGTTTGGTTAATTGGACTAAAATTGTGTGCATGAAGTCTGGGCCAACACATGATAGTCCACACGGAGGAGAGGGAGTACAAATGTGACCAGTGTCCCAAAGCCTTCAACTGGAAGTCCAACCTCATCCGTCACCAGATGTCACATGACAGCGGCAAGCGCTTTGAGTGTGAAAATTGTGATAAGGTACAGCACACCCGGCACGTAAGTGGTGCACTGAACACACAGGCTTTTAACAGATTCACGTATTTCAGTATGTACACTATATTGCCAAAAGTATTTGGCCAACCGTCCAAATGATGAGAATCAGGTGTCCACGGGTGTATAAAATCAAGCACTTAGGCCCATTTGTGAAAGAATGGGCCGCTCTCAGTGATTTCCAGCGTGGAACTGACAAATCCAGTCATGAAATTCCCCCGCTCCTAAATAATCCAAAGTCAACTGTCGGCTTTATTATGAGAAAATGGAAGAGTTTGGGAACAACAGCAACTCAGCCACGAAGTGGTAGGAGTGTGAAATTTGTTGGAGGAGGAATTATGGTGTGGGGTTGTTTTTCTCAGGAGTTCAATCAATCAATCAATGTTTATTTACCGTATTTTTCGGACTATAAGTCGCAGTTTTTTTCATAGTTTGGCCGGGGGTGCGACTTATACTCAGGAGCGACTTATGTGTGAAATTATTAACACATTACCGTAAAATATCAAATAATATTATATAGCTCATTCACGTAAGAGACTAGACGTATAAGATTTCATGGGATTTAGCGATTAGGAGTGACAGATTGTTTGGTAAACGTATATAGCATGTTCTATATGTTATAGTTATTTGAATGACTCTTACCATAATATGTTACGTTAACATACCAGGCACGTTCTCAGTTGGTTATTTATGCGTCATATAACGTACACTTATTCAGCCTGTTGTTCACTATTCTTTATTTATTTTAAATTGCCTTTCAAATGTCTATTCTTGGTGTTGGGTTTTATCAAATAAATTTCCCCCAAAAATGCGACTTATATATGTTTTTTTCCTTCTTTATTATGCATTTTCGTCGGGTGCGACTTATACTCCGAAAAATACGGTATATAGCCCTAAATCACAAGTGTCTCAAAGGGCTGCACGAGCCACAACGACATCCTCGGTTCAGAGCCCACATAAGGGCAAGGAAAAACTCACAACCCAGTGGGATGTCAATGTGAATGACTATGTGAAACCTTGGGGAGGACCGCAGATGGGGGAGACCGGATGCAATGGACGTCGAGTGGGTCTAGCATAATATTGTGAAAGTCCAGTCCGTAGTGGATCTAACATAATAGTGAGAGTCCAGTCCATAGTGGGGCCAGCAGAAGACCATCTCCAACCGATGCACAGGCGAGCGGTCCACCCCGGGTCCCGACTCTGGACAGCCAGCACTTCATCCATGGCCACCGGACCTGTGTCCCCCCACTCCACAAGGGAGAGGGGGGCAGAAGAGAAAAGAAAAGAAACGGCAGATCAACTGGTCTAAAAAGGGGGTCTATTTAAAGGCTAGAGTATACAAATGAGTTTTAAGATGGGACTTAAATGCTGATATGAGGTAGCATCTCTAACTGTTACTGGGAGGGCATTCCATAGTACTGTTAGTTCTAGTGAAAGAAGCTTTGAATGCTCCAGGATACCAAAACATTTTGAACAATTCCATGCTCCCAACCTTGTGGGAACAGTTTGGAGCGGGCCCCTTCCTCTTCCAACATGACTGTGCACCAGTGCACAAAGCAAGGTCCATAAAGACATGGATGACAGAGTCTGGTGTGGATGCACTTGACTGGCCTGCACAGAGTCCTGACCTGAACCCGATAGAACACCTTTGGGATGAATTAGAACGGAGACTGAGAGCCAGGCCTTCTCGACCAACATCAGCGTGTGAGCTCACCAATGCGCTTTTGGAAGAATGGTCAAAAAGCCCTAAAAACATACGCCGCAACCTTGTGGACAGCCTTCCCAGAAGAGTTGAAGCTGTAATAGCTGCAAAAGGTGGACCGACATCATATTGAACCCTATGGGTTAGGAATGGGATGGCACTTGAAGTTCATATGTAAGTCAAGGCAGGTGGCCAAATACTTTGGGCAATATAGTGTATTTCTATAGCGAGGTTCATACCATGTGTGGATAAATATCATAATAATTCAAGTATCATTATTGTGCTGTTCAAGTAAAATATTCATGTGATTCTACATTATTGTGCATTTCAGGTGTTCACAGATCCCAGCAACCTACAGCGTCACATCCGCTCCCAACATGTGGGGGCGAGAGCTCATACTTGTCCTGAATGTGGAAAGACCTTCGCCACCTCATCAGGGCTCAAACAGCATAAGCACATCCACAGCAGTGTCAAACCTTTTATCTGTAAGTCACAGTCCGTTACCCTTTTTGATCCAATACCGCGTGTTTTGAACCATCAGTTTATGTTCATTTGCATTGATCAATTATCTAAATTGTGGCGGGATAATTAATTTATGTGGTACCACGGTTTTTGTTGGTGATCCATTCCAAAACAAAGACCGAATCGTACGAAAACCTATAAGGAATAATGCAAATCCAAGTAATCCGTTTCATACACCCAAAAATATGAACAATCTTTTCATATAATTATATATTTCATGCAGAAAATAATGTGAAATACAGTGAAACCTCGATTTACAGATTTAGGGCCTGATTTACTAAGAGCCTAATACTACACGCTAAACAGTGTGTGCAATGTTTTTAATAGTGTAGACCAGGGGTGTCCAAAGTGCGGCCATTTGCGGCCCGCAGCTAATTGTTTACGGGCCCGCCACACATTCTGGAAATGCTATTGCAAAAATTAAAAAAAACATTAAAAAATGTGGAATGAGGTGAAATCTAACTAGAAAAGGTTGCAATGTTGACACAAAGCTGCCATGCAGGCTGCTTTTTTTCTTTTGTCTATCTTTATTTTTCTTTTTTTGCCATTGCTCAAAAAAAAAAAAATCAAAAAAAAAATCAATGTTATAATGAATTATTGACCTATTCAAAGCTCCAGTTATTTAAAATATTTCACTTTAAAATGTTTTATGTGGAAAATATTGCATATATTGTGTGGTTGCCATATACAAATATCAACGTTTTCTTTGACAAAAGAGCATAAAACAAACAAAATAATAGTCGAAACGTAAAATCGACAGATATATCTGAAGTTGATCTTGTAACTTAAGTAAAAACAACTAATAAAAATGTATCACTTTATGAGTGGGGCACCTTTTGCATCCCAAATATATTTAATGGGATTTTATTCATCTTTTCACTGTGATTACTCAAAAATAATAATAAATTAAAATCAATGAAGTCCTGCATTATTGATCTTTCTAAGGCTCTAATTACTTCACATCAAACATTGCTTTCTGAATGTTTTTGGCAGTGGGGGAAATACTGCATATTTCAGTTTCATTATAAAAAACAAAGTTGTCTTTGACAGGAAAGGCTTTTTTTTTAACTTAATATCAACCTGAAGTTGATATACTGTAGAGATTTACTGTAAGCGTTAAATAAATTTAAAAAAAATTATAATTTAACTTTTTTTTAACACATTTTAACATTTTAATAATTGAGACCCTTTATGGTCCCCGGGAGCCTTAAAGGTAAAAATAAATAAATAAATAAAAAAAATCCATATATTTTGTTATGTTTTCGAAAATGAAAAATATCAAATTGGCCCCCGCATGCTTTAATTTTCCCGTGTGCGGCCCTCAGTGGAAAAATTTTGGACACCCCTGGTATAGACTATTAGTGGGCGTGTTCCACGCAATCTACTAAGACTGCGTACAATTCAAAGGTGGTGCAGACCGCCCCATTTAAATGAGGATGTTGTGTGAACTATACGGGGCATCACCATGGAGACACTCGATCATTTACTCCGCATTCATTTTATCACGTTACGACCTGTGGTAGTTGCTACGTTTTCAAACATGCAAGAGACATCTGCCACTTTTTATGGGCATTTTAGGCAAAGTCCAAAGTGCATCTACAACGGAATCCACTTTTTTGTCCTTTTTTTTTTTTTGCTCACGGGAGAGGCTACACTTACTGTGCTCAAGACACAAAAAATGCAGACCTCAAGAAGTTGTTTTTTTATATAGGAGATATGTTATTAATATATATTACACATTAAAAAAAAAACAGCATTAAAAAAAAATGCCAGCAGACACCAAAACGCATCAATTGAATTTGCTTTAATCAGCCCCTTATGTCACCACGCATACAGCTATAAAATTATAAAATGATGTTGCTGAATAGACAATATGTCTGATGTTTTTTTAAATTTCTGACAGACCATTTAAAAATATTGATACACGCGTATGACGGAGGATTCTCTGTCAATCGGCGGCACTGATCCTGCATGTACTTTGCAGATGTGCTAAATAAACCGAAAAATAGTGCTCTCAAAACGGTGATGGGTGTTGATAAATCTCACTGCGCGTGCTAAATAATTTTATTTGCACCTTCTCCTCCCAGTATTGTGGACGTTTTCCTAATCAACCTATACTGTGCATGTTAATGAAGACAGAGACACAAAATGGATTGCACACCTTATTATGCTCACTTAACAGATGCCATCCACTTTGCACATGTTGAGTAGATCAGCTTTGCATGTGCTATCAAGTTTGCATGTGTTTTAGTACACATAAACATTTAGTAAATCAGGCTTTTAATTGGTTCCTGATTAGGGTTCGTAATAGATAAGTTTGTATATTCAAGCAAAACTAACAATGTAAACATAAATAATGGGTTACCCGACAAAAATCCATATTTACGTAAAAGTGTGTACATTTGGAACACAATATGGAGCGCTATACAGTACTGTATATCAAACAAACATAACAAGGGGGTGATTGAACATCCATCTATTTAATAACAAACCAAAAAAACAACAACAAGCTAAACTGTCCTCATATCCAGCCACCCTGCTGACCCACACACACACTGTCACTAGCCCAGTGGTGCACTCAGTTTGAAATCACAAAACGCCTTACCTTTACCAGCCAGGTCGCTACAATGATTAGGAATAAAAAATATAAAAATAAAAAAAAATCCTGTTTACCTTCTTGGGTAATCTTCTTGGTCTGCAGCAGAAGAATAGAGATGAGGCAGTGTCGACAACGCTGTGGATACTTCCTGAATGTTTCAAACCACACGTTGCTTGTTCATTGCTTTCTTCAGACTCATATTGAGCTAGGATAACTAGAAAAATGCTGTGAAAAGGCTAAAAAAAACACACTTAGAAATACACAAAGTAGCAATTAGCACAGTAGTTAGCGACAGTACTGCTGTGCTGACTAAATTAGCACCGGAGATCGATCAGCCCGCCCACAATGGCTGTGCTGCTGGGCACAAAATAAACAAACAGTTGGATGAAGCGTTCATCCACAAAGACAAGATTCGTGAACAAAATACATTTTTATTCGGTCTGTTCATAAATCCAAAAGTTCGTACAATGAGGGGTTCATAAATTGAGGTTCTACTATAAAAATGTTCTGGAATTTGCAACTTTTTTTGGCCCCATGTTTGGTTATTGTGTAGCCCACTCACTTAAAAAAAAAGCACAGAGACTTGTGGTCCTACTGTGTTGGTTAGCGAAGAACCACAGAGTTAACCAGTGATGATGTCATAGAGCGTAGACGGAACTGGGGGAGGAACACTGTTGGGTGGGGAGTTGAAAGCAGGCTAACACAGGCACGTTTTGTAATAAAGACACGGTTAGACTCACGCTGGGTATTAATAACATGACAAGACTGACCAATGTGTGGGATTCTTTGTATGGACAATCGAGGCCGCAGAATGACACAAGCGCGCACAAACAGATTAGTTTGTTAGGCACAATGTTTGGCCGTACGATATCTGACATGTTATACTTTTGTAGAAAACAGATTGCTACGAAAGGTGGTGCACACGAAACCGGAGGTACCACTGTACTCTACAATGGACTAAAATGAGTCTACGCTGTACCCGTAACCCATAGCCAAAGCAATTTCTCACCCCAGATTTGCATTCACATGCGTTGTTTGTGTTGCGTATACTTTGGTTTACACAGTTAGAGACAGTGTTAAAAAGGGTTTAACCAGGCCCTGATGGGCTGCGTCTTCTTGTACCCCCAGGTGAGGTGTGCCACAAATCCTACACCCAGTTCTCCAACCTCTGTCGCCACAAGCGCATGCACGCTGACTGCCGCACTCAGATAAAGTGTAAAGACTGTGGCCAGTTGTTCAGCACTACCTCTTCCCTAAACAAGCACCGCCGCTTTTGCGAGGGCAAAAACCATTACGGCTCTCCAACGGGGATGTTCAATCCCGGCATCCCCATGAGCTCCAGCCCTATCATTGCTAAGGCTAAGTCCCACCACCCCCACCTTACTGGTCTGAACCAGTCAGGTTTAGGCTTCACTGACTACTTTCCTTCCAGACCTCACCCTCATGCTGGCTTGCCCTTCTCGCCAGGACCTCATGGGTTCCCATCCCTCCCTCACGGTTTCCCAGGCATCTTTCCCCCCTCGCTTTATCCACGACCGCCCTTATTGCCGGCGAGTTCTATGATGAAGACGCCCCTTGGCAGCAGCACTCAAGAGGTCAAGCTCCCTCAGAGTCCTCTAGACGGCCCTCCTTTGTCCATGGTTAGCTCCACAAACAGTAATGGAGGCAACAGTAAAAGCCTGGCTGAGGACAAAGATAGCGAGACTAAACTGGATTTCTCCTCTGGTGGAGAGGCAAAACCCAAATCCAAGATGGCAGACATTTCAGATGGCAGCGACCTCGAAGACGTCAATACCACAAGCGGAACGGATTTGGACACCACAACTGGTACGGCTTCAGGCGATGGTTCCGACTTGGAGAGCGATGGAGACAGTGAACGTGAGCGCAACGGCAAAAGGAGGAAGTCATCCGTGGCCCTATCAAATCAAGATGGACACCGCTTAGACGACACCAACAGCACAGTCTTACCAGCTGTGTCCAGTTCAGGCAATCTCTCCATCGATCGTCCCTTTTTGTCCTCTGCATCAACGCACCACTCTTTTTTCCCTCCTCTTGATGAGCAAGCGCTCCCGCCCACCACCATGAATCCTAACGCGGCCACTGATTCCATCAAAGCCATTGCCTCTATTGCTGAGAAATACTTTGGTCCAGGTTTTATAGGCCTCCATCAAGAGAAGAAGATGGGTCCATTGCCCTACCACTCCATGTTTCCCTTCCAGTTCCTACCCAATTTCCACAACTCCCTTTACCCATTTAGCACAGATCGAGGTGCCCTCACCTCTGGCCTGTTCTTTAAGGGGGAGCCTAAGTCACCTTGTGAGCAACTGCATAAGATGGTTTCTGGTGCTCTTGGTGCTGCACCGGCTCCGACGGGAGAATCACCATTTGATCTCAGCACAAAGCCCAAGGAGAGCAAGTTATCTCCTCCATCTCCTACTAAACCCTCAAATCCAAACACTAATACTGGGAGCAGCAGCGGTCCTTCAGTAATATCAAGCGGTGAAGAACAACCGCTGGACCTCAGCATTAACAGCCGAAGCCGAGTGGGTCACAATGGCATGGCGGCCGAACCCCACGGTCAAAACAACCACGTCTACAGAGTTGGAAAAGGGGTGTCGATCAAGGATGAAGCTCTCGGCTTTCCACATGCCCATTCCCAGTCACTGCACCAGTCCCCTATGGCACCTCACCAGCAACCGCAAGCACATCCACACCAACCGCCGCCTCTACACTACGCCAAACCCTCCGCCTTCTTCATGGACCCCATTTACAGGTATTTCTGCTCCGATTGGACCACTAACCTCTACTCACACATAAACCATGTTAGTCGAGAACGGTGTTCTTGATCAGATGATCTCTGACCTTGGTACGTAACCCTCTGCCTCGTTGTTTGTCCAGCAGGGTGGAGAAGAGGAAGCTACTTGACCCTGTAGGAGCTCTGAAGGAGAAGTTCCTTAGGCCCTCACC
The DNA here is from genome assembly GCF_033978785.1 of Entelurus aequoreus. Taxonomy (NCBI): domain Eukaryota; kingdom Metazoa; phylum Chordata; class Actinopteri; order Syngnathiformes; family Syngnathidae; genus Entelurus; species Entelurus aequoreus. Next base: position 72,582,228 of record NC_084737.1, read on the forward strand.
TCAACTTTTTCATCCACAGGTACAGTACACCTACACTTATTTCTAGAAAACCTACACTTGCAGAAAATGCGCACCTTATTACCAAATGTGACCAGATATTAGCTGGTATTTTCAGTGTTATGTGAATATGCTCCCCTTCTGCATCCCACGCTGCTCAAACCTAAATTGATGCACCATTATTCCTCACCGCTGAAGCGATGTTCTCAAGGGCTGTATGAATTTTTCCTTTGTTTATCGAATGGCGCCTGTGGACTTAGTCATTTCTACCTTTTTTCTAGAAGACAGTCTTGCAGTCCCTTTGATAATCACTCGCATTGTTCCTCGGTCCCCAGGCCCTGGCTGTCTGTACAAATCCTGATTGTTAAGAATGATAGTATTAATGCTAATAAAAAATAGAATACTAAGCATTTGAATGGTAGCAAAATGCCTCGCTTGGCTAATCTTAGCCGTGGCATTGTTTCACGCACTGGGAGCCCGCAGGCCTGCTAATAATTCAACCTCCTCCAAGTTTTTCTTTTTTTCTGTGTGGCGGGCTGGCTGGCTAGATAATAGCACCGTGTCCATCAAGGACATCCTGTGTTTGTGTCCAGTAGAATGAGGGGCTCTTGTCGGGGAAACGGTTTAATCTGACCTGGAAATCTGTTGACTGTGACTCTGCAATACATGCAACTCGCCGCATATGCGGACTGATAAACACTTGCATTAGTCAGCCGTGGAGATTCTGGAGATGCTGCAAATATGTAGTACTGTGACTGTATTGACTGCTAAATAGAGGAAAGGGTTGCTCTATAACAGATTTATGTTTGACTTTTGAAAATGATGATTGATGAAACAATGAATTAGGTGAAAGAACAGTGTGCCTCGCATCATCTTTAGGTCATGCCACCTTTAGGTTTCTTCTGGTTGTTCAATTGTAGACCATTTCTCCTGAAATTAGTCCAATGCTTGAAAAAGTTAGCAAGCAGCGTACCAATCAATCAATCAATCAATGTTTATTTATATAGCCCTAAATCACAAGTGTCTAAAAGGGCTGCACAAGCCACAACGACATCCTCGGTACAGAGCCCACATAAGGGCAAGGAAAAACTCACAACCCAGTGGGATGTCGATGTGAATGACTATGAGAAACCTTGGAGAGGACCGCATATGTGGGTGACCCCCCTCCAACCCCACCCCCCCCCCCCCCCCTCCCTCTAGGGGAGACCGGATGCAATGGACGTCGAGTGGGTCTGACATAATATTGTGAAAGTCCAGTCCATAGTGGATCTAACATAATAGTGAGAGTCCAGTCCATAGTGGGGCCAGTAGGAGACCATCTCGAGCGGAGATGGGTCAGCAGCGCAGAGATGTCCTCAACCGATGCACAGGCGAGCGGTCCACCCCGGGTCCCGACTCTGGACAGCCATCACTTCATCCATGGCCACCGGACCTGTGTCCCCCCCTTCCACAAGGGAGAGGGGGGCAGAGGAGAAAAGAAAAGAAACGGCAGATCAACTGGTTTAAAAAGGGGGTCTATGTACCATGCACTATCATGACTATTACAGCAAATTTTCACTCAATTTCGGTCAAAATTCCTTCTGATGTTCCAAAAAAAACCCTTGCCATGACCAATTGCCACAACACATAACCCAGCAGGCACAAGACATTAAAACAACGTTGAGAACTTGTTGAATTAGGTCCTGACCTTGAGCAACTTAAACCTAACGTTGAACCAACATGCTTTTTGACAATGTTTAATCAATAATGGGTTCTGACGTTGATTTGACCGTTGAATTTTCGTCATTTTCCAACCAATATTTTACAACACTTGAAACAACATCCTTCCTGACGTTTAGTCAATGTCAGGCTGTGACGTTGATTTGACCATTGAAATGTGGTCATTTCTCAACCAACAATGTGAATCCAAGGTCAGACATCAACATTGTCTCCATTTACAAATGCAACTATTTTGCGACGTTGTTTCAAAGACAGTTTTAAAGGACATGTGCGTATAATCAACGTTGTATCAATGTCTTGTGTCTGCTGGGAACTAGGGCCGCAACGATTAACTAGGGCCGCAACGATTAATCAATTAATTTGATTAGAAAGAAGCTTAGATTTATATTCTGTCGCTTCGATTAATCGTTTATTGACAGTGACTACCACCTGCTCAGTGGCCTTGTGGTTAGAGTTTCCGCCCTGACTTCGGTAGGTCGTGAGTTTACAAATGCAACTTTTTTGCAACGTTGTTTCAAAGTCAGTTTTAAAGGACATGTGCGTACAATCAACGTTGTATCAATGTATTCACTGCAAAAACTGATATCTAAGTAAGATTGAATATCTCAAATAAGGGTGATATTTGCTTATTTTCTGTCTGATAAGATAATTTTTCTCACTAAGCAGATTTTATGTTAGAGTGTTTTACTTGTTTTAAGTGTTTTGGTCCTAAATGATCTCAGTAAGATATTACAGCTTGTTGCTGAGATGTTATGACCTATATTGAGTAAAACATGCTTGAAACTAGAATATCAACTGTTGCAAAGCTGTGTCATCAACACTCACAAGTATAAAAGTACTTTTTTAAAGTAATAATTTCTTCTTTCAAGCATGAACAAAAAAAAAATCATGACTTTTGACACAATTGTGTCTCATAATTAAAACAGATGACAGCCAAATGGACTTTGCTGTTTTATTTTCAATGAAACAATATAAAATACGTACTCATATAGTAGTACAGTTGTTATTAGTGAGAATATACTTATTTTAAGGTATTTTTGGGTTCATTGAAGTTAGCTAATTTTACTTGTTTTGGAAAGTCTTGACAAGCCAAATTTTCTTGTTCTATTAGCAGATAATTGTGCTTAGTTCAAATAAAATACCCCTCATTTTTGTATTTTTTTTGTTGTTTTTGAACACTGACTTTTTGCAGTGTTGTGCCTGCTGGAAACCAAGGCCGGAACGATTAACCGATTAATTTGATTAGAAAAAAGCTTAGATATATATTATGTCGCTTCGAATAATCGTTTAATGGGAGTAACTACCACCTGCTCAGTGGCCTTGTGGTTAGAGTGTCCGCCCTGAGATCGGTAGGTCGTGAGTTCAAACCCCGGCCGAGTCATACCAAAGACTGAAAAAATGGGACCCATTACCTCCCTGCTTGGCACTCAGCATCAAGGGTTGGTATTGGGGGTTAAGTCACCAAAATTATTCCTGAGCATGGCCACCGCTGCTGCTCACTGCTCCCCTCACCTGGAAAAAGGGGAAGGGTCAAATGCAGAGGATAATTTCACCACACTTAGTGTGTGTGTGACTATCAGTGGTACTTTAACGTTTTAACTTTAACTAATAAAAATTGATAACATCCGTACCGCATTGAGTGCACGGAACCTTAAATACATAGACGTAGTTTCTAGACATAGAGCGCAAATTAACGCAATGGTGTGTGGTTGCCGTGATATACAAACCCCGTTTCCATATGAGTTGGGAAATTGTGTTAGATGTAAATATAAACGGAATACAATGATTTTCAAATCCTTTTCAACCCATATTCAATTGAATGCACTACAAAGACAAGATATTTGATGTTCAAACTCATAAACTTTATTTTTTTTTTGCAAATAATAATTAACTGGCCTTTCCTTTTAACAACACTCAGTAAACGTTTGGGAACTGAGGAGACACATTTTTGAAGCTTCTCAGGTGGAATTCTTTCCCATTCTTGCTTGATGTACAGCTTAAGTTATTCAACAGTCCGGGGGTCTCCGTTGTGGTATTTTAGGCTTAATAATGCGCCACACATTTTCAATGGGAGACAGGTCTGGACTACAGGCAGGCCAGTCTAGTACCCGTACTCTTTTACTATGAAGCCACATTGATGTAACACATGGCTTGGCATTGTCTTGCTGAAATAAGCAGGGGCGTCCATGGTAACGTTGCTTGGATGGCAACATATGTTGCTCCAAAAGCTGTATGTGCCTTTCAGCATTAATGGCGCCTTCACAGATGTGTAAGTTACCCATGTCTTGGGCACTAATACACCCCCATACCATCACAGATGCTGGCTTTTCAACTTTGCGCCTATAACAATCCGGATGGTTCTTTTCCTCTTTGGTCCGGAGGACACCACGTTCACAGTTTCCAAAAACAATTTGAAATGTGGACTCGTCAGACCACAGAACACTTTTCCACTTTGTATCAGTCCATCTTAGATGAGCTCAGGCCCTGCGAAGCCAACGGCGTTTCTGGGTGTTGTTGATAAACGGTTTTCGCCTTGCATAGGAGAGTTTTAACTTGCACTTACAGATGTAGCGACCAACTGTAGTTACTGACAGTGGGTTTCTGAAGTGTTCCTGAGCCCATGTGGTGATATCCTTTACACACTGATGTTGCTTGTTGATGCAGTACAGCCTGAGGGATGGAAGGTCACGGGCTTAGCTGCTTACGTGCAGTGATTTCTCCAGATTCTTTGAACCCTTTGATAAAATTACGGACCGTAGATGGTGAAATCCCTAAATTCCTTGCAATAGCTGGTTGAGAAAGGTTTTTCTTAAACTGTTCAACAATTTGCTCACACATTTGTTGACAAAGTGGTGACCCTCGCCCCATCCTTGTTTGTGAATGACTGAGCATTTCATGGAATCTACTTTTATACCCAATCATGGCACCCACCTGTTCCCAATTTGCCTGTTCACCTGTGGGATGTTCCAAATAAGTGTTTGATGAGCATTCCTCAACTTTATCAGTATTTATTGCCACCTTTCTCAACTTCTTTGTCACGTGTTGCGGGCATCAAATTCTAAAGTTAATGATTACTTGCAAAAAAAAAAGTTTATCAGTTTGAACATCAAATATGTTGTCTTTGTAGCTTATTCAACTGAATATGGGTTGAAAATGATTTGCAAATCATTGTATTCCGTTTATATTTACATCTAACACAATTTCCCAACTCATATGGAAACGGGGTTTGTATTTGCTGGCGAACAGCGGATTGTTTTAGTTGCTAGAGGTTTTTTTTTAATATCAAAAGTGTAGTTTCAATGTTGATGATGTGCATTTATTTGAAATAAAAATGAAGAAGAATGAAGATTGAGGATTGACAACTCTCTCTAAAATACACATTGAGGCTATAAAGTGAATTTTATCCGATTACTTGATTAATTGGACAAACTAATTGATAAATGAACAAGATAATCAACAGCCTGCCTCCCTACATGCAACTGAAGCCACAAACAAGCTTCTTTGCGGGTTACAGTTTGGAAAATTGGTCCTAATGTCCCCAGGAAGTTTTCTCTGATCATTAAAACTCTAAGCTTCTTAGTCACCGTATTGTGTGTGTAAGCACGTCTCAGCCTCCCAGTGACTCAAACACAATGCCACCTCTAATTCGGTCTTATGACGGGATCGCCTCCCTCATCCCCCCGCGACCCCCCCACCCCCACCCTCTGCTCGTTCTCAGACTGCGAGTAAACACATCGCGACGGAGTGTCTGTCCCCGTGTCTCTCCCATCCCGTATTCGCGAAAATAGGAAGGATGTAAGCTGTTTTTGGCAAATAAACTCCCACATAACTCCCCTTTGTTCACATGCTTCTCAAGGGGAAGCAGCTATCCGTTGGGGTTGTCAAACTATATAGTGCGGCACATGTGGAAATCTCCAATGGCTCGTTTAAGCGTTCGCCGGCCTGATAGGAGAAGTGAAGATGTGGAGAACAGGATGAGCTAAGGGTTACGGAAGCAATACTGTTGCATCCACTTAGTGTCTCTCTAATGCAGTGTTTTTCAACCACTGTGTACCGTGAGATATTGTCTGGTGTGCCGTGGGAGATGATGTCATTTCACCTAATTGGGTTTAAACAATTGTTTGCAAACCAGTAATTATAATCCGCAAATAATGTGCCGATGTTGAGTGTCTGTGCTGTCTTGATTGGGCAGAGTAACCGTGTAATACTCTTCCACATCAGTAGGTGGCAGCAGGTAGCTAATTGCTTTGTAGATGTCGGGAACATGGTTTGTCGTGATCACAATATGCAGACCACAGCGGGGGGCGGCGGGTAGGTAAAAAGGTATCTAATTCGTATATGTGTTAGATTTTTTTATCGCTATATTAGTCTATTTATACCTGCATTGTCCTTTCCATCCTTACACTTTCCATCATTGTAACTGAGCTACTGTGTTGAACAATTTCCCTTGTGGATCATTAAAGTTTGTCTAAGTCTAAGTCTAATGCTTAAACCTAAAATAAAGAAAAAGGCGAGTGCCGCTAAGAAAAGGAATTGAAGCTTAGGGATGGCTATGCAAAACGAATCTAAAACTGAACTGGCTGCAAAGTAAACACAAACAGAATGCTGGACGACAGCAAAGACTTACAGCGTGCGGAGCAGCAGACAGCGTCCACAAAGTACATCCGTACATGACATGACAATCAACAACAAAATAGGAGCGCAAGACAAGAACTAAAACACTACACACAGGAAAACACCAAAAAACTCAAAATAACTCACGGAGTGATGTGACAGGTGGTGACAGTACACCTACTTTGAGACTTGATTGATTGATTGAGACTTTTATTAGTAGGTTGCACAGTGAAGTACATATTCCGTACAATTGACCACTAAATGGTAACACCCGAATAACTTTTTCAACTTGTTTAAGTCGGGGTCCACTTAAATTGATTCATGATACAGATATATACTATCATATATACTATCATCATAATACAGTCATCACACAAGATAATCACATTGAATTATTTACATTATTTACAATCAGGGGTGTGGTGGGGGGGGGTATGGACATCAAGTAGTGGACATAGAGAGAGAGAGAGAGAGAGAGAGAGAGAGAGAGAGAGAGAGAGATCAGAAGGCATAAGAAAAAGAAAAAGTATCTGCATTTGATTGTTTACATTTGATTATTAGCAATCCGGGGAGGGTGTTAGTTTAGGGTTGTAGCTGCCTGGAGGTGAACTTTTATTGCGGTTTTGAAGGAGGATAGAGATGCCCTTTCTTTTATACCTGTTGGGAGCGCATTCCACATTGATGTGGCATAGAAAGAGACAAGCTATAGTGATGCATGCTTGGTTATGGTTTGACTTTATATCCAGCAATTGCAAGAACGACTTTTCACTGTCAATATCGGCTGCTGAGTTTCATTGTTTAATGTTTTCTGCTAGTGGTGTGCCTCGGCTCAGAAAAGGTTGAAAAACACTGCCCTAATGTGACATGATGTATGTCACCAGATGTCTGCCATGGAGAGCATGACAGAAAAACTGGAGAGCTTCGGTGCCCTAAAACTGGACGTCCCGCCCAACTCGCTGCAGCATTCGGCTCACCCACTCTTCAACTTCCGCTCGCCCCCGCCTTCACTCTCGGAAGCAATCCTGCGTAAGGGCAAGGAGCGCTATGCCTGCAGGTCAGTGCGGCCGCAACTTATCACATATTACGTTTTTGTGGGTGTGTGTTGCAGGAATGGTAAAATAAATATTTTTGTCTGTGTTACTCTTTCCCCTTCCTGCATTTTTTTTTTTTAACCGATTCTCCCATGAAGGTACTGTGGGAAAATCTTCCCCCGCTCGGCAAACCTCACCAGACACTTGCGAACGCATACAGGCGAACAGCCATACAGGTATTTATTTGTCTTTATTCTGCAGTCTAATGGGGGTTTCTCTCCCAGAGAGATCTATCCTTTTTTTATACCTTGTCCTCATTAGGGTTGTGGGTGAGCTGGAGCCTACCCCAGCTGGCTTAGGGTGACCTTGAACTACTCACCAGTCAATCACAGGGCACATAAACACTCACACCTGTATGGACACTTAAAAATAATATATATATACAATAATTATTTCAATAATGTATATATGTATATACACTACCGTTCAAAAGTTTGGGGTCACATTGAAATGTCCTTATTTTTTAAGGAAAAGCACTGTACTTTTCAATGAAGATAACTTTAAACTAGTCTTAACTTTAAAGAAATACACTCTATACATTGCTAATGTGGTAAATGACTATTCTAGCTGCAAATGTCTGGTTTTTGGTGCAATATCTACATAGGTGTATAGAGGCCCATTTCCAGCAACTATCACTCCAGTGTTCTAATGGTACAATGTGTTTGCTCATTGGCTCAGAAGGCTAATTGATGATTAGAAAACCCTTGTGCAATCATGTTCACACATCTGAAAACAGTTTAGCTCGTTACAGAAGCTACAAAACTGACCTTCCTTTGAGCAGATTGAGTTGCTGGAGCATCACATTTGTGGGGTCAATTAAACGCTCAAAATGGCCAGAAAAAGAGAACTTTCATCTGAAACTCGACAGTCTATTCTTGTTCTTAGAAATAAAGGCTATTCCACGAAATTGTTTGGGTGACCCCAAACTTTTGAACGGTAGTGTATATATATATATATATATATATATATATATATATATATATATATATATATATATATATATATATATATATATATATATATATATATATATATATATATATATATATATATGTGTATATATATATATATAGTTGTATTCTTGTTAGCATTTGATATAGCTGGCGATTAGCGCTCTAGCTCCCAGCTTATGATTAGCGCGCTAGTTGCCAGCCTGTCAATAGAACAAACAAGAAATGTAGAAACACACATTTTTACAATGGAGTTCAGGGTGCGCATCGTGCATTCAACCAATTGCAAGCGCTGCAAGGAACTCTAACTAAAAAGATGATGTTCAAGTTGACTGAAGTCTTTGCATCTTACTGTTTTGTTGAGTGGGTAATTTACAATTTGCTCCACAACAGGAGCAGCTGATCGTCTTTAAACACTGTAGACATGGGTTACACTTGAATTGCAGTTGCGACATCCTGTGGACACATTTAGAACAGCAGTTTCTTTCATTAAAAAAAATGTAGCTCATTTTTATATTTAGCAAACTGACCTTGGGGGCGGCAGACCACTTCTGGTCTATACACTACTGCATGAACTGCATGCAAAGTCTTCTACATAGTACTTGCAAATGTGCCTCAGAAGCCTAAGAAAACAAGCTATAACAACAGAGGTTCTTTAATTATGAGCTCAGGGTTAAATGTTAGATATATGTAAAAGGATTATTATTAAACAATTAACATTTATTAGCACATGAACACACACAAAAGTACCAGTAATTGTTACGGTTGAGTACCAGCATGATTCCCAGGCACCTAGGATAGACTCCAGCTCACCATTGACCCCGAACAGAATAGTGGTAAAAAAAAGTGTAGTTTTGGTGTCAAGTATGGCATTTTTTGTATTTCTCTCTGCTGTGCTTCTCTCGATGTATTCTTATTCGCAAAACCAGAAAGGCAAGATGTCATGATGTGTGTGTGTGTGTATCCTGGCAGGTGTAAGTACTGTGACCGCTCATTCAGCATCTCGTCCAACCTGCAACGCCACGTTCGCAACATCCACAACAAGGAGAAACCCTTCAAGTGTCACCTGTGCAACCGCTGCTTCGGTCAGCAAACCAACCTGGACCGCCATCTCAAGAAGCACGAGCATGAGAACATTCCTGGTAGGAGTCCGTCTCTCTCTCTCAATCCACACTCCATTGGAGTCGTTTAGCTGGGTCTTGTTAATAGACTGACTAATGGATGGCACACATTACCCATTTGGAAATTATTAAGTCTTGCCCTCAATAAATGTTTTGTGAAGTGCGGCAAACAAACATAAACACCAAAAAAAAAAAAAAAGAGGGGAAAGACACTTAATTCAAGAGTTTGCACTTACTTTTCCTCTTGCGTTGCCAAAAACAGCCTTTTTATGCCCGCTATGGAAGTCACTTTGATGACGTTTTTGAAGTGAATTGAACGCTTTCATTCAGGAATTCTATTTGCTTAATATAAAAATAAAAAAAAAAAGATGTCATTTTATTCTCCTCATTAAAATCTGGTAAATTACCGTGCATGTTTTGTTTTTTTTTAAGAAAATATGTTATTATTACAGTTAATGTACAAATTATACAGAAATCCTGCTGAGTTCCAATGTAACATAACACATGTTAATATCTCCCTGATGATATAGCGAGATGAGACCATTGCTTACATTAACCCTTGTAATATTTGACATTTTTCCGACGTAGTTATACAGCATATGTCTAAGAATTATTCAACTAAACATACATTCAATGTGTGCGTCTGTGTGTTAACGTGTATGTCTGTGCACTTCCCCCCCCCGACCAGTGAGCCAACAGTCTGGGATGCTTTCCAACTTAGGAACCACCGTCTCCTCGCCAAACTCCGAGCCAGACAATCATGCACTTTTAGATGAGAAGGAGGACTCGTACTTCTCAGAAATCCGTAACTTCATTTCCAACAGTGAGATGAACCAGGCCTCCAGCTCTACGGACAAGAGGTAAAAAAAACAAAAAAAAACATTTCTAGTGCAGTCTATATTATTTTCACATAAAGCTGTGTCGAATATGTTCATGCTGATGCAGCTAAATAAGTAAACCACAGTAATACGAGTATGCCAATCATTGGTATCTTTAATCTAATCTTAATCTTAATATCTCGGTACTATGTAGTGCAGCTTTACATCACGACAAACTGCAGCCGCAATGACACAAATTAGTTTCACTCCAAACTCAATATTCGTAGTTTTTGTAAAGGCAGATTTGTAACTCCACCGTGCCTAATAAAATGGTCAGTTAGTGTACATGCCTTTCAAAAGACACAACAGGACATGCACTCTTGAGGGTTTCAGGTCAAGTTGCAGGCTGCACACATTCTAAGCGCTTGTCGTTTGGCGCCCTCTAGTGGCAGTAAAATTTTAGAAAAGTAGGACATGGAAGTTGTAGGTAAAAAAGTGACAAAAAATAGAAAATATTAAAATATTTTCCGTGTTTATTTTTAAAATGAAAAAGACAGTATAATGAAGGAAGTTTGAGTTGCTTCAGCTAAAAAAAAATGGTTTGATATTAATAAGTTATCATTAAATGATAAGAAAACTAAACGTATGGTGTTTAGTGGTGCAAGGACGAATTGTGAAGCAAAATTAAATCAAGTGGAAATTGATAGAGTGTATGAAACTAAATTCTTGGGAATAATAATTTATCATAAATTATGTTGGAAACCGCATATAAAGGGAAACATATCCAAATCCATTGCTATTCTTTATAAAGTAAGATGCATGCTGAATAAGAAATGTCTGCATATGTTGTATTATTCTTTTATTTTTCCATATTTAACATATTGTGTTTAAGTTTGAGGAATTGTTTATAAAGCAAAACATGGACCCCATAATTAAACTTCAAAAATGTGAATAATACACAAAGCGTGCTACTATGAACCTACCCATCCATTATTCATAAGTTCTAATGTGGTAAAATTTTCAGATATTGTGTTTTTAAAAACAATGGAAATTGTGTTTCGAGTAAAGAACAACAGCCTTCCGGCTTGTATTCTTAGGTTATTTAAATTAAGAGGAGAAAACTATAATTTACAGGGGATATTGATTTTTGAAATATGTGAAGTATGAACGAATATAAAATACAAATGTATTTCAGTTTTAGGAGTTAAATGGTGGAACAAGCTCAGTGATGAGCTGAAGACATGTAGTTCTTTGTTAAGGTTTAAGACAGCCTTGAAAGGTGAAATAATGGAAAAGTATAAAATATAGCAACTAGGGATGTCCGATAATGGCTTTTTTGCCGATATCCGATATTTCGATATTGTCCAACTCTTAATTACCGATACCGATATCAACCGATACCGATATGTACAGTCGTGGAATTAACACATTATTATGCCTAATTTGGACAACCAGGTATGGTGAAGATAAGGTCTTTTAAAAATTAATTAAATAAAATAAAATACATAAATTAAAAAAAAATTATTGATTAAAAAAGAAAGTAAAACAATATAAAAACAGTTACATACAAACTAGTAACTAATGAAAATGAGTAAAATTAACTGTTAAAGGTTAGTACTATTAGTGGACCAGCAGCACGCACAATCATGTGTGCTTACGGACTGTATCCCTTGCAGACTGTATTGATATATATTGATATATAATGTAGGAACCAGAATATTAATAACAGAAAGAAACAACCCTTTTGTGTGAATGAGTGTAAATGGGGGAGGGAAGTTTTTTGGGTTGGTTCACTAATTGTAAGTGAATCTTGTGTTTTTTATGTTGATTTAATTAAAAAACAAAAATTAAAAAAAAACAGATACCGATAATTTCCGATACTACATTTTAAAGCATTTATCGGCCGATAATATCGGCAGGCCGATATTAACGGACATCTCTAATAGCAACGATTACTTTCATCCCATTGATTTTTTTGAAGGTTGATGTTCCAGGCAATCAAATTTTCAGTGAATGTATAGGATAGGCAAATATAAGCCTTGGCTTCAGTGTATTGCTTTTTCGGTCATTCTTTTTCTTTCTGTGTGTGTATGATTGTTAATATGTATAATCTGTGCTGTTAAATTGATCACACAAAATGGTTGATTATATGACCGAAATAAACTCATTTCATTCATATTAGAAATAATAATATTTTATGTATGGAACACTTTATTAAAACATAATAACTAGGGGTGTGGGAAAAAATCGATTCGAATTCGAATCGCGATTCTCACGTCGTGCGATTCAGAATCGATTCTCATTTTTAAAAAATCGATTTTTCTTTTTTTTTTTTTTTTTCTTTTTAATTAATAAATCCAAAAAAACAATACACAGCAATGCCATTACAATGCAATCCAATTCCAAAACCAAACCCGACCCAGCAACACTCAGAACTGCAATAAACACAGCAATTGAAAGGAGACACAAACACGACACAAAACAAACCAAAAGTAGTGAAACAAAAATGATTATCAACAACAGTATCAATATTAGTTACAATTTCTACATAGCAGTGATTAAAAATCCCTCATTGACATTATCATTAGACTTTTATCAAAATAAAAATAAATGACCAATAGTGTCACAGTGGCTTACACTTGCATCACATCTCACACTGTGTCCAATATTTTCACAAAGATAAAATAAGTCATATTTTTGGTTCATTTAATAGTTAAAACAAATTTACATTATTGCAATCAGTTGATAAAACATTGTCCTTTACAATTATAAAAGCTTTTTACAAAAATCTACTACTCTGCGTGCATGTCAGCAGACTGGGGTAGATCCTGCTGAAATCCTATGTATTGAATGAATAGAGAATCGTTTTGAATCGTGAAAAAAAAATTGATTTTGAATCGAATCGTGACCCCAAGAATCGATATTGAATCGAATCGTGGGACACCCAAAGATTCACAGCCCTAATAATAACACTAGTTTACATGGTAAAAAACAAACAAATGTAAATGTATAAAATAGCCAATATAACAGTAAAATATATACATCGTGCACTCATGCGAGTCGTATGTTGGACCTGATCCACAGCTGGCATCTAAGCAAAATATGTAGAAATAAAATTAAAAAATGATATTTCACACCCTTAACATTGTACCGCACGCAGCTGAAGCAACAAGTTATTCCAAATCGAAACTTGAATATCTGCGTGTCGTATTGACTTCTGATTCCGAAGCAAATTTTTCGTCAGTTTGTCGGTAAATAATGACGATCAAATCAATAGGAATACCATGAGGCGATTATACATTAACAGGTCTATGGTTTCACTTTTGCAAGGGGCCCTCTGAGGTTGAAAATTGGTTTGACTAACCAAAGTTATCATAAGACAATGTATCTGCTTTTTTGTTTTGTTTTACAAAAGTACGCCATACCAAAGTATCTAAAGTCCTCTGCATGCACAACTTGACAAAAGTCAAGGTAGCAAGCGTTCACCTTTCTTTACTCGGTTGACGTAAACATACCCGAGTCTCACAGTCTGTCTGTCCACCCCCCCCCCCCCTTTTCCTCTTGTCAACACACATTAAAGCCAGCAGACTCTGTGGCAATTCATCCAGCATGGCTGCCATCTGGGATCAATACCCAGTCTCATCCACCGCGGCCTGACACTTTAATATCAGTAATTCAGACTAAGTGTCGCTCTTTCTGTCCTCCCATGCAGCGGACGGCTCTCCGTGTTTGTTTGCTCTTGAGTGACACACGCTCACGCCTGACTATTTGTGATAGCTCCGAGGTGCCTTTGCGAACGCCATTTTTAGAAGTGCGTGAAAATATCGACAAAAACGCTTTCCCGTTCGAGTAGGACTGGATATTTGCACCCCTGCAGTGCTAATGAGCACGATCAAGTCCATAGGCCGGTGGTTCTCGAACTTTTTTCACCAGAAAAAACTAAGTGCCACCATGATGACCACCAAAATACAGTACAGAACTGCTCACCCCCAAATCCTCCACACGACACCTCCGCTCCGGACAGGCTAACCTCCTCCAACCTCCGAGGACAAAGCTCCGTACAACGGGAGACCGGGCTCTCTGCTCCATCGCTCCCAGTCTGTGGAACGCTCTCCCTGAACACCTGAGGGCACCACAGACTGTGGATGCTTTTAAAAAAGGCTTAAAACGACTTCTTTTTAAAAAAGCCTTTTTTTAGATATATGTGTGCTAGTCCTGCGATGAGGTGGCGACTTGTCCAGGGTGTACCCCGCTTTTCGCCCGATTGTAGCTGAGATAGGCTCCAGCGCCCCCCGCGACCCCGAAGGGAATAAGCAGTAGTAAATGGATGGGATGGATGGATAGTTCTAGCTATTAGGCTGTTATAGTTTTTTTTTTTTTTTTTAATGCACTGTAGTCTTTGTGGGGACATTGTTGATTGTCATGTCATGTACGGATGTACTTTGTGGACGCCGTCTCCCTGCTCCACACGCTGTAAGTTTTTGCTGTCGTCCAGCATTCTGTTTTTGTTTACTTTGTAGCCAGTACAGTTTTACTTTTGTTTTGCATAGCCATGCTTCAGTGCCTTTTCCTAGCGGGACTTGCCTTTTGTTCATTTTTTGGTTTAAGCGTTACATACCCCAAAAGGGACAAGCGGTTGAAAATGGATGGATGGATGGATACCTTTTTACATGCCAAAAAAGGTTGAAAAACACTGCACTAGACAACGGCACATTATTATAATTATTGATTTGCAAAAAATATTTGGCCCTGCGATGAGGTGGCGACTTGTCCAGGGTGTACCCCGCCTTCCGCCCGAATGCAGGCTCCAGCACCCCCCGCTACCCCAAAAAGGGACAAGCGGTAGGAAATGGATGGATTTTTTTGAACAATTAGGTGAAGTTGCATAATTTCCCACGGCACACCAGACTATATCTCACGGACTAGTGTGCCGCGGCACAGTGGTTGAAAAACACCGCTCTAGACCAGTGTTTTTCAACCTTTTTTGAGCCAAGGCACATTTTTTGCGTAAAAAAAATCCGGAGGCACACCACCAGCAGAAATCATTAAAAATCGAAACTCAGTTGACAGTAAAAAGTAGAGATGCCGATATTATCGGCCGATAAATGCTTTAAAATGTAATATCGGAAATTATCGGTATCGTTTTTTTTATTATCGTATCGTTTTTTTTATTTTTTGTTTATTTTTTATTTTTTATTAAATCAACATAAAAAACACAAGATACACTTACAATTAGTGCACCAACCCAAAAAACCTCCCTCCCCCATTCACACTCATTCACACAAAAGGGTTGTTTCTTTCTGTTATTAATATTCTGGTTCCTACATTATATATCAATATATATCAATACAGTCTGTAAGGGATACAGTCCGTAAGCACACATGATTGTGCGTGCTGCTGCTCCACTAATAGTACTAACCTTTAACAGTTAATTTTACTCATTTTCATTAATTACTAGTTTCTATGTAACTGTTTTTATATTGTTTTACTTTCTTTTTTATTCAAGAAAATGTTTTTAATTTATTTATCTTATTTTATTTTATAATTTTTTTTTAAAAGGACCTTATCTTCACCATAACTGGTTGTCCAAATTAGGCATAATAATGTGTTAATTCCACGACTGTATATATCGGTATCGGTTGATATCGGTACCGGTAATTAAAGAGTTGGACAGTATTGGAATATCGGATATCGGCAAAAAGCCATTATCGGACATCCCTAATTATTATTAGTAGTAGTAGCGTAGTAGGCCTAAGTATTCATTTAAAAACAAAGCAGATGTTTTATTTCATGTTTTTGGGCTACTGTAACATTACGCACAGTTTGATCAGTAACACTATGTTTGAATATTTAATGAAGTGATTATTTGGCGTGCCGCTAGATGGAGCTGTTACACGTACCACGGTTTGAGAATCACTGCCATAGGTCGACTTCCGTGATATGGGAAGTTGAAGCTGGTCCCTCATCTGGGACTGGGATACTCATGTCTGCCAATTAGGACCCTAAGGGGGTGACTCAGGTTGATCCGGGAGATCCACTGATGATGGAGGCCCACCCCCACCCATCCATCCGCCGTACCCTTACCCCCCGCCCGCTAACCCAAACAGCGCGTTGACGTGTTTAGACTAAATGACAAAGCCCAGGGAGCCCCGCCATGTCAGAGCTTCTTTCCCTGGACACAGCCATGGACTTTTTCCCAGCCTGGCAATTAGATTATAGTGATATTTAATCTAGATTGAAAGAGGAGTCGTCCCACAAACACACACACACACACACACACACACACACATGTTTACCCACCCGCAGTATGTGACCCATTCCTGTGCACCTCCCCAGAGGTAATCTTGTCTCATTTGATAAATGTCCAGTGTTCAACCTAAAAAAAAGGGTAACTTCGCTGTCCCACAGGAAATGATATCATGAGCCATGTCATGTGGTCTGGGGGTGACGGCGGGGGCAACGGGGGGTTCTTTATGGAGATTGTACAGATGGCGGGGGTCATAATATACGCATTTACTGTACGCCCGCCACATTTGCACACTTTTTCTGGTGTTTTTTTTAACCGAGGAAACATCTAATTAATCATGAGGGGGCTGTTTGAAAAGTGCCCCAGGGCGGTGTGTCGACACCCATGTTGTTTGTGTGCTCTCAGGAGTGGTGCTTAGGACTGTTAACACAATATCTGTGCTTTGCTTCCTCTTGAGTCACCATGAGTCACCATGAAGGGATTGGAAACACCAACATAAAATACTTTGGTGCCGCTTTACAGTGACGGAGTTTGTAGATTGTTTGGATATTGGAGTCAAATTAGAAGTTATTGTAGTAATAATAATAATAACAACATAAAACTGCGGGCAGTAGAGATGCGCGGTTTGCGGACACAACCGCGGAGTCCGCGGATAATCCGCGGGTCGGGCGGATGCATGACGAAAAAAAAAGATTTTAAATAGATTCGGGTGGGTGGCGGTTGAACCAATTCAGAAAAAAAAAAAACGTAGTTAAATGTTGTTACCCACATACGAAAAACGAGCAGCACTCTTTGAAACAGGCAATTATTCATCAGGCACTGCTGCAGCTGCCACGCCAAATTTCTTCCCCCCTACAAAAACCTTCCCCCCATTTACTTCCGGGGCTGCGTCCAATAAAGTCCCAAAGTTGCTGGGGGTCCTTAACCCGCACGAGACTGTCCTGTTTCGCGCCTGTACAAAAAAAAACAATAATCGATTTCTTCAGATTCCAGCAGCTGTCAAAGACGAAGTATCCTTCCAGCGACGGGCAGTCAAAGCCGAAGTGCTATCGATCGCTGTCAATGACGTAAGAGGAAACATGACCACGGAAGTAAATGGGGGGGGGGGGCGGAAGGTTTTTGTAGGGGGAAGAAATTGTGGTCGGGGGTGGGCGTGGTTGGGCCGGGGTTGTGGTTGGGGGCGTGGTTAAGAGGGGAATATATTTAAGCTAGAATTCACCAACTCAAGTATTTCATATATATATATATATATTTTTATAATACATATAAATAAAAGAAATACTTGAATTTCAGTGTTCTGGAGGCTATCCAGTAGATGGCAGTATTGTTCTGTTTAAGAGTGTCACAACATTGCTGTTTACGACAGACGAACTGCTTTACGGTAGCGAAAACGTGACTGCTGTTGTTGTGTGTTGTTACCGCGCTGGGAGGACGTTAATGAAACTGCCTAACAATAAACCCACATAAGAAACCAAGAACTCGCCCTCGATCATTCTACAGTTATAACGTGATTGGGCAGGCACGCTGTTAATATTGTGGGAAAGCGGACGTGAAAACAGACTGTCGCCGCTGTCCCCACTCAGGTCCGCATTGAGCTGGAGGGGGCGTGGCCTCCAGCTCAGGCTGAATTCCGGGAGTTTATCGGGAGAAAATTTCTGCCGGGAGGTTATCGGGAGAGGCGCTGAATACCGGGAGTCTCCCGGTAAAACCGGGAGGGTTGGCAAGTATGCTCTAATGCGTGGCCAAGAGATATTAATGCGTGGCACTCATTGAATGTCTCTGCTGCATTGGATCAGTCTCCTTTCTTTAACAGGAATGCCTTGCATCGTCTATATTAGATATATAACAACGGGTGGGTGGCGGGTGGTGGGCGGTTGTGGTTTTGATAAAATGTTAGTTCGGGTGGATGTGTAGTGGATTGTCCGAAGCTTAAGCAGGCAACAAAAGTAGTTTAGTACAACAAATGTATTTACCCATTATCAGAAGTGCAGGTTGAATTGAGTTGGCCGTGCAGACAAACCACAAGTTACTCCGGAGCCAACAAGACACACACAAGCCAAAATCACTCCCGAGTTCCGGTCTTCTGCCATTTTTTATACGTCTGTTGTGCGTCATCATTCCTTATCGAGTGCGTCAATGTCTTGTTTTGTTTTTCCTATCTGTTCCATAACAACTCGAACCCTTTAGACAGTCAACACATTCTGTAGACAGGTTGGCACGACTTAATATTCACTTTTGTCCCACAACTGGTCCATTCAATGGCACAAAAATACAAGAGTATTGAAAATGAGCGGACATTCTTAAAAGACAAGAAATATAGGTCAAAAGGTCAGAAATTCTACTACAGATGGCGGTTGGATGACGACTTTTGTGACGTGGTTGCGGATGAAATCATTGCCTATCCTCGCATCTCTAGCGGGCAGCCTTGAATGGGTCCTTCCAGATGCTCTGACCCGCCCACCTAAAATTTTGCGAGCCCCGAAATATAACATTGTTCGCCATACCCGACACGCCTGCAAAATATGGGGACTTTTTGTGCATATTAGGGTCCTCAAAAATGCATTCAAACATATAGAAGAAAAAACACAGCAATATCAATAGAGCCATTGGCTCGGGCCCTGATAAAATAAAATACAACAAATTAAAATTAAAACAATTAAATGAAATCAAGCCACTTCAGACTGTCATCATCATTTGTAGCAATTACGATCAATATCTCCACTTGTGAAACCGAGTTATTAACGTTTCGTGTTTTGTGGCGAACCATCAGATCAAAGATTGTTGACAAAGTGGTGACCCTCGCCCCATCCTTGTTTGTGAATGACTGAGCATTTCATGGAAGCTGCTTTTATACCCCACCATGGCACCCACCTGTTCCCAATTAGCCTGTTCACCTGTGGGATTTTCCAAATAAGTGTTTGATGAGCATTCCTCAACTTTCTCAGTCTTTTTGCCACTTGTGCCAGCTTTTTAAAAACAGGTTGCAGTCATCAAAATCCAAATGAGCTAACATTTGCAAAAAATAACAAAGTTTTCCAGTTCGAACGTTAAATATCTTGTCTTTGCAGTCTATTCAATTGAATATAGGTTGAAAGGGGTTTGCAAATCATTGTATTCTGTTTTTATTTACTATTTACACAATGTGCAAACTTCACATAAAATGCTGAACTCATTTCTTTCACAGAAAAGAGCCATTCGTATAATTTTTACAGTAGGATATAGAGACCACACAAATCCACTCTTCATTAGGTCAGGATTATTAAAACTAAAACACATTGTAGATATGCATACTCTATTAGTGATGTTCAAAGCTAGAAATAAAGTTCTTCCGAAGGACTTACAAAAGTTATTTGTGTTCACGTCTGAAGATGAGAACCACAGAAGGCGGTATGTTTTTAAACATCCAAGAGTGCGAACAAATTTGAAGCAAATGTTATTGTCTGTTGTTGGTGTGAAAGCATGGAATTCTCTAGACCAGGGGTCACCAACGCGGTGCCCGCGGGCACCAGGTAGCCCGTAAGGACCAGATGAGTAGCCCGCTGTCCTGTTCTAAAAATAGCTCAAATAGCAGCACTTACCAGTGAGCTGCCTCTATTTTTTTTATTTTATTTATTTACTAGCAAGCTGGTCTCACTTTGCCCGACATTTTTAATTCTAAGAGAGACAAAACTCAAATAGAATTTGAAAATCCAAGAAAATATTTTAAAGACTTGGTCTTCACTTGTTTAAATAAATTCATCAATTTTTTTACTTTGCTTCTTATAACTTTCAGAAAGACAATTTTAAAGAAAAAATACAACCTTAAAAATGATTTTAGGATTTTTAAACACATATACCTTTTTACCTTTTAAATTCCTTCCTCTTCTTTCCTGACAATTTAAATCAATGTTCAAGTAAATGTATTTTTTTTATTGTAAAGAATAATAAATAAATTTTAATTTAATTCTTCATTTTAGCTTCTGTTTTTTCAACGAAGAATATTTGTGAAATATTTCTTCAAACTTATTATAATTAAAAAAAATTTAAAAATATTCTGGCAAATCTAGAAAATCTGTAGAATCAAATTTGAATCTTATTTCAAAGTCTTTTGAATTTCTTTTAAATTTTTTGTTCTGGAAAATCTAGAAGAAATAATAATTTGTCTTTGTTAGAAATATAGCTTGGTCCAATTTGTTATATATTCTAACAAAGTGTAGATTGGATTTTAACCTATTTAAAACATGTCATCAAAATTCTAAAATTAATCTTAATCAGGAAAAATTACTAATGATGTTCATTAAATTATTTTTTCAATTTTTTCAAAAAGATTCGAATTAGCTAGTTTTTCTCTTCTTTTTTTCGGTTGAATTTTGAAT
Source organism: Entelurus aequoreus (assembly GCF_033978785.1). NCBI lineage: Eukaryota > Metazoa > Chordata > Actinopteri > Syngnathiformes > Syngnathidae > Entelurus > Entelurus aequoreus. Next base: position 72,603,140 of record NC_084737.1, read on the forward strand.
TTTAAAGAGTCGAAATTGAAGATAAACTATGTTTCAAAATTCAATTGTCATTTTTTTCGTGTTTTCTCCTCTTTTAAACCGTTCAATTAAGTGTAAATATTATTAATTATTAATAATAACGTAGAGTTAAAGGTAAATTGAGCAAATTGGCTATTTCTGGCAATTTATTTAAGTGTGTATCAAACTGGTAGCCCTTCGCATTAATCACTACCCAAAAAGTAGCTCTTGGTTTCAAAAAGGTTGGTGACCCCTGCTCTAGACAAAGACTTAAAAAGTTGCAAGAATATCGTTGAATTTAAAAAGAGTTACAAAAAGAGACAACTGGAATTATATCAAACTGCTTTTTTAATTTTGATTGGACGTGTCATTTTGAAAATGCTTAAACGAAAATTAAAAGTATGTTGGAGTTCGGGTGTTGGTGGAGGGAACAGTTATAAAGTCATCTAAATAATTTGTGTTAAAAAGGGGGCAGATAAATATAAGAATAGTATTCTTCCATCTGCTCCTTTCTGATCATGGACATGTATAAGAAACTAAAAAACAATGAAAGTGTCAACTGTACATGGCTTGTATATATGCATTTTTATGAAAGGAATACAAAGAAATGATGATGATGATGATGAACGCCAATGTGCATAAAAAACCCACATATTTTGATGTTATAACAGAAGCAGCAGTAAAATGACGCCTAACAACGCGTCTAACCTGTCCGACTCTTGTCCCTGGGCAGACCTGACCTGGCCGACGCAGACGGGCACCACCCGGGGGGCCGCACCTTGTCCAACTCCAAGCTGGCCCTTCAGGGCCTGGAGGAGGAGGAAGACGAAGCGGAGGGCGACGACGAGGAGGAGGAGGAAGGCAGCCTGACGGAGAAGTCCCACGACGAGGCGCCCGAATCCCCGTCTCCCGTCGCGGCGCGTGTGTATGAAGAAGAGGAGGACGAGGAAGAGGCCGCTCCTTTATCGATGAGCTACGAACACTCTCGCAGGTACACGGTCGTTTTCTACCAGCGACTACATTCTAATGCGAGTACTAATCAATAATACACTCAGTGGTGGTGATACTCTCTACTCTCTTCAAATCAAGTACACATTGTACACAAAGGGCCTGATCTACTAAGATACAAATTACAGTATAGTAGTGTAGAGGTTGCCCTCTAGTGGGTTCTGCGGACCACCACACAATGCCACTAGAGCCCGGATTTCAGGGTACAACACTGTTTAATTTTCCTAAGTCTTTCTATTCTTTTGCTTTCCAGCAAATTGTCTTTTTTCTCAGTCCGTCTCCCTCTCTCTCTGGCCCTCACTCCAACTGCTGTGTCTCGTCCCGGCTGCTGCTAATAAAGGCGACAGGTGATTAGATAACAAGGCCCACCTGGGCCGTCTACTCACCTGTCGCTGTCTTCGAGGCCGGTCCTTGCACACTCCGTTCCGCGGCAGGCCCGCAGGCCACGCCCCCTCCACTGTGCCACTTTGCACACACTTTTCAAACATGATAAATGTATACGCAGAACAATTTCAGTCTTGATCAATCACAATGTGAGTGCTAAATGGTTATATTTTCATCTCCCAGTATTTTGGGTGTTGTGATAATCGTCATATATTCTGCTTAGTAGATCAGTTTGTTTTTGATACACGCAAACCTTTAGTAGATCAGGCCCTAAATGTGGACGATTCATCCTCTGATTGCCGCGTTTGTCTCTGGTTGTGTCCTACATGTGTGCAGCTGTTGTTAATAATCCCCTTTCTCTTCGAACCCTTCCTCCTGTCTCAATGGCACGCATTTCCATTTCCATTCCAACTGTTTGTCCATTTACTGACCCCGTCCATCCGCCCGTACGTCCACATTTGTGCCGTCCGCCTATACCGTCACCTCCTCCAGGTGTTTAGAGGAGGACGGCCCCCTCCTGGACCTTGAAGGTCTTTCCAGCTTCCCCAAGGGCCTGGAAGGCTTACGTAAAGCATCCGGCGACGAGCAACATTTTGACGCCAAAGACATGTTTAGCGCTTCGCTAGAGTCGGACACCTTCAAAGAGACCTTGTACAGGCAGGCTAAGACGCAGGTAGGTGACACCCGTCAAGAACATACAGTGGAACCTCTACAAACATTTGTCCAGGGGAGTCCAAACTATAGCCCGCGGGTCAAGTGCGACCCGCTGACGTCATCAATTTTGACCCGAGTCACCAGTTAATAATAATAATAATGAGGAGAACAGCTTTAATTTACATAGCTGACAGTTTAATTGCTGCAGATTCGCTGCTATCTTGTGGACAATAGTAGTAAAGCAGGTCAATGACCATGAACTTTAATTTGAGCCAAACACAGTACAGCTATTACTTATATGACCCAATCCAAAACAACCTTTCCCAGTCATGGCGCAACCTGCAACCAACATGATCACTGAACTCTGTAAATATTATAAAGATTGTCCAAGCACCTAACATAATTCAAAATTACACCCATTTAAATCCACTACGATGCACCGATGGGGAAAAAAGCAAAACACTCTCCACACTTATCCATGTTTACCACATTTTAGCTGCTTGATATTTCTCTTTAATTACAATTCTTTAAAGAGTTCGTCACAGAAGTAGGTAGGTGTCAAATTTTCACATCCTCTTAATAGCCAATTATATGAATCAATTATATATATATATATATATATATATATATATATATATATATATATATATATATATATATATATATATATATATATATATATATAATGTGTAGCCTATACATATATATGTGTACATATATATACTTTTGTGTATATATATATATATATATATATATATATATATATATATATATATATATATATATATATATATATATATATATATATATATATATATATATATATATACATATACACTACCGTTCAAAAGTTTGGGGTCACATTGAAATGTCCTTATTTTTGAAGGAAAAGCACTGTACTTTTCAATGAAGATAACTTTAAACTAGTCTTAACTTTAAAGAAATACACTCTATACATTGCTAATGTTGTAAATGACTATTCTAGCTGCAAATGTCTGGTTTTTGGTGCAATATCTACATAGGTGTATAGAGGCCCATTTCCAGCAACTATCACTCCAGTGTTCTAATGGTACAATGTGTTTGCTCATTGGCTCAGAAGGCTAATTGATTATTAGAAAACCCTTGTGCAATCATGTTCACACATCTGAAAACAGTTTAGCTCGTTACAGAAGCTACAAAACTGACCTTCCTTTGAGCAGATTGAGTTTCTGGAGCATCACATTTGTGGGGTCAATTAAACGCTCAAAATGGCCAGAAAAAGAGAACTTTCATCTAAAACTCGACAGTCTATTCTTGTTCTGAGAAATGAAGACTATTCCACAAAATTGTTTGGGTGACCCCAAACTTTTGAACGGTAGTGTATATACATACAGTATGTATGTATATACAGTATATATATATATATATATATATATATATATATATATATATATATATATATATATATATATATATATATATATACACATCTATGTATATATATGTATGTATATATATATATGTATGTGTGTGCATATATATACTTTTGTATATATATATATATGTACAAAAGTATATATGTGTACACATACATACGTATAGGCTACATATACATACATATATATATATATATATATATATATATATATATATATATATATATATATATATATATATATATATATATATATATATATATATATATATATATATATATATATATATATATATTTGGGGTGTGGGGAAAAATTGATTCGAATTCGAATCGCGATTCTCACGTTGTGCGATTCAGAATCGATTCTCTTTTTTTTTTAAATTGATTTTTAAAAAAAAAAAATTTAATTTAGATTTTTTCTTTTTTCTTTTTTTTTTTTAATTAATCAATCCAACAAAACAATACACAGCAATACCATAACAATGCAATCCAATTCCAAAACCAAACCCGACCCAGCAACACTCAGAACTGCAATAAACAGAGCAATTGAGAGGAGACACAAACACGACACAGAACAAACCAAAAGTAGTGAAACAAAAATGAATATTATCAACAACAGTATCAATATTAGTTACAATTTCAACATCGCAGTGATTAAAAATCCCTCATTGACGTTATTATTAGACAATTATATATAAAAAAAAGAACAATAGTGTCACAGTGGCTTACACTTGCATCGCATCTCATAAGCTTGACAACACATTGTGTCCAATATTTTCACAAAGATAAAATAAGTCATATTTTTGGTTCATTTAATAGTTAAAACAAATGTACATTATTGCAATCAGTTGATAAAACATTGTCCTTTACAATTATAAAAGCTTTTTACAAGAATCTACTACTCTGCTTGCATGTCAGCAGACTGGGGTAGATCCTGCTGAAATCCTATGTATTGAATGAATAGAGAATCCTTTTGAATCGGGAAAATATCGTTTTTGAATCGAGAATCGTGTTGAATTGAAAAAAATTCGATTTTGAATCGAATCCTGACCCCAAGAATCGATATTGAATCGAATCGTGGGACACCCAAAGATTCACAGCCCTAATAGATAGATAGATATTTACTTTACATGCAGTCGGCTTTCGGCCCCCCCGGATACATTTTTTTCAGCCTAATGCGGCCCCCAAGTCAAAAAATTTGAACACCCCTGCCCCTTGTCACATGATCATATTTACAGACTTTATTAAATGTGCAAGAAATGTTTCCGGTCATGTTTGAACTGTCAGTGGCTCTTCTAGTAAGTATAGTTGTTTTGGTATTAAACACTTCTCACAGAGAGGGATCACAAACTGCTTGACATGGTTCAAATATAAACAGTACAGTTACATACCAACATGTACATTATGTAACACAGCAAATAAAATAATACAAATTTAAATTCATAAATTAATGTTAAGGGAATGTTATATATAATATGTGTTATTTTAAAATTATTATACATGTGTTTTTAACTTTTTTTAAATGTCTTTCTATAAGAAAATGAGAGGAAGCATGAATGTGGTGAAAATGGTAGGCCCCAAAACTGAACCCTGGGGCACCCCCGCATGAGAGGGGGACGGACTCTGACTTATAAGGGCTTTAATGGCTCCCTGAGCGAGACCTCCCCCTCTTCTATCTTTCTTTGGTTAGGTTTTATCCACTTTTGAGGATGCCGGGCACAAATTGTTTTGACTATTCCTCATCATCCAAGTGGCGCCCCCTAGAATATACCCGTATCTAAAACGGTAAAAATAAGTTCACCTCTAAAACACGTCAGACATGTTTAAAGACAATCATAAAACTGTGTACAACATTTTTTTGCGGGACTTAAAGGCCTACTGAAACCCACTACTACCGACCACGCAGTCTGATAGTTTATATATCAATGATGAAAACTTAACATTGCAACACATGCTAATACGGCCGGGTTAACTTATAAAGTGCAATTTTAAATTTCCCGGGAAACTTCCGGCTGAAAACGTCTCGATATGATGACGTATGCGCGTGACGTCAACGGTTGATACGGAAGTATTGGTACCCCATTGAATCCAATACAAAAAAGCTCTGTTTTCATTTAAAAATTCCACAGTATTCTGGACATCTGTGTTGGTGAATCTTTTGCAATTTGTTTAATGAACAATGAAGACTGCAAAGAAGAAAGTTGTAGGTGGGATCGGTGTATTAGCGGCTGGCTGTAGCAACACAACCAGGAGGACTTACTTGGATAGCAGACGCGCTAGCCGACGCTAGCCGCCAACCGCACGGATGATCGGGTGAAGTCCTTCGTCCTTCCGTCGATCGCTAGAACGCAGGTGAGCCCGGGTGTTGATGAGCGTAGGTTGAGCGCTAATGTTTTTATCATAGTTCTGTGAGGTCCCGTTGCTAAGTTAGCTTCAATGGCGTCGTTAGCAACAGCATTGTTAAGCTTTGCCAGGCTGGGAATTATTAACCGTGTAGTTACATGTCCATGGTTTAATAGTATTGTTGATCTTCTGTCTATCCTTCCAGTCAGGGGTTTATTTACTTTGTTTCTATCTGCAGTTAAGCCCGATGCTATCACGTTAGCTCAGTAGCTAAAGAGCTTCGCCAATGTATTGTCGTGGAGATAAAAGTCACTGTGAATGTCCATTTCGCGTTCTCGACTCTCATTTTCAAGAGGATATAGTATCCGAGGTGGTTTAAAATACAAATCCGTGATCCACAATAGAAAAAGGAGAGAGTGTGGAATCCAATGAGCCAGCTTGTACCTCAGTTACGGTCAGAGCGAAAAAAGATATGTCTTGCTCTGCATTCTAGTCCTTCACTCTAACGATCCTCATCCACAAATCTTTCATCCTCGCTCAAATTAATGGGGTAATCGTCGCTTTCTCTGTCCGAATCGCTCTAGCTCAGGGGTCACCAACGTGGTGCCCGCGGGCACCAGGTAGCCCGTAAGGACCAGATGAGTCGCCCGCTGGCCTGTTCTAAAAATAGCTCAAATAGCAGCACTTACCAGTGAGCTGCCTCTATTTTTTACATTTTATTTATTTACTAGCAAGCTGGTCTCGCTTTGCCCGACATTTTAATTCTGAGAGACAAAACTCAAACAGAATTTGAAAATCCAAGAAAATATTTTAAAGACTTGGTCTTCACTTGTTTAAATAATTTCATTAATTGTTTTACTTTGCTTCTTATAACTTTCAGAAAGACAATTTTAGAGAAAAAATACAACCTTAAAAATGATTTTAGGATTTTTAAACACATATACCTTTTTACCTTTTAAAGTCCTTCCTCTTCTTTCCTGACAATTTAAATCAATGTTCAAGTTAAAAAAAAAATGTTTATTGTAAAGAATAATAAAAAAAATTTAATTTAATTCTTCATTTTAGCTTCTGTTTTTTCGACGAAGAATATTTGTGAAATATTTCTTCAAACTTATTATGATTAAAATTCAAAAAAATTATTCTGGCAAATCTAGAAAATCTGTAGAATCAAATTTAAATCTTATTTGAAAGTCTTTTGAATTTCTTTTAAAATTTTTGTTCTGGAAAATCTAGAAGAAATAATGATTTGTCTTTGTTAGAAATATAGCTTGGTCCAATTTGTTATATATTCTTACAAAGTGCAGATTGGATTTTAACCTATTTAAAACATGTCATCAAAATTCTAAAATTAATCTTAATCAGGAAAAATTACTAATGATGTTCCATAAATTAAATTTTTTCAAAAACATTTGAATTAGCTAGTTTTTCTCTTCTTTTTTTCGGTTGAATTTTGAATTTTAAAGAGTTGAAATTGAAGATAAACTATGTTTCAAAATGTAATTGTCATTTTTTTCGTGTTTTCTCCTCTTTTAAACCGTTCAATTAAGTGTAAATATCATTCATTATTAATAATAACATAGAGTTAAAGGTAAATTGAGCAAATTGGCTATTTCTGGCAATTTATTTAAGTGTGTATCAAACTGGTAGTCCTTCGCATTAATCAGTACCCAAGAAGTAGCTCTTGGTTCAAAAAGGTTGGTGACCCCTGCTCTAGCTGCATTGAAAACAATGGGAAATTTTGAGTAGTCCTTCCTCTGGTGACGTCACGCTACTTCCGGTACAGGCAAGGCTTTTTTTTTTATCAGCGACCAAAAGTTGCAACTTTATCGTCGATGTTCTCTACTAAATCCTTTTAGCAAAAATATGGCAATATCGCGAAATGATCAAGTATTACACATAGAATGGATCTGCTATCCCCGTTTAAATAAAAAAAATTTCATTTCAGTAGGCCTTTAAGACTAATATTGGGGGGGGGGGGATCTGTGCTACTTTAGAGGTTCTGCTGCAAGTTGTAGCTGCCCCTCCCCCCTCCCCTTCTTCTGACTAACACGTTAACTGCATGCATGTTGGCTTTGTGCTTTACTCCTCCATCAGTCCGCCGAGTAACAGTGTCAGAGGCTTATTGATGACCAATGTTGATCCTCAAAAGATGGCCACTAAAATGCCCCTCGTACACCCTTTTTTTTTTGCAGGCTTATGCAATGATGCTGTCTCTCTCGGACAACAACCCTTTGCACGCGCCCTCCCAGAACTCTCTGGACGCTTGGCTGGGCATGGGAGGCGGACCGTCTGAGACGAGCAGCTTTCACCCGCTCAACCACATCTAGAAGAAGAGAGAGCGAGGAGGTCGGCGTACAGGAGGCGTAGAGTTGGACATGAGTAGTGAGACGACTTGAAGAGCGGAGATTTCACGCGGTCGAGGTGTGTGTGAGAGAAATGTGTGTGTGTGTGTGTGTGTGTGTGAGAGAGAGAGCTAGGAGAGAGACAGAGACTCAATAAGAAAGCACTGCTAAAGCTCCTGTTGATGTGAAGGACATAGACGACGAACGCTTCTCGGATCCTCCCCAAGTCCAAAACACCCCAACAAGTGTCCCCTGGGCACCGTAGAGGGTCACGTGACACTTAAATGACTGCCCTGTCACTAAAGGCCCAGTGTGTGTGTGTGTGTGTGTGTGTGTGTGGGTGGGTGGGTGGGTGTGGGTGTGTGTGTGGGTGTAAGAAGAAAAAAAGCACTGCAGCATTAGGACTGCATGTCCACAAGAGGGTGCTGTTTCACACCAAGTGACACTAAAGAGGACACTTTTGGCTCCTCCTCCTCCTCCTCCTCCTCCTCCATCCCCTTTATCGATCACTTGTGACTGCAGAATCAGCAACAGAACCACGGGAAATGAACACACACAAATTGAGTGGTTTTTTTCCAACTTGATCATCCACGAATCACCTTGAGGACCCCCCCCCCCCCCAACCCACCCCCCTCTTCATCATCTCATGTCACTCAAAAGAAAAACAAATGATTTCCTTTGCATAGACGCCACAGTATTGTTTCATTTGTAGGCACCCGCCGTGCTAAATTATTAATATAATTGTTTTAGACAAGGACCAAAATTGTACATGATAATGTCATATAGTAGGTGTAGCGAGGGTGACATGTGCCAAAATAACCCGTAGAAAATGTTTTGTTTTTGTTTTTCTGACAATCATTTCAGTTCCATTTTTTTTTTTTTTTTTTTTTTGCTCCAATATATTTGATTTCACAAGTGTGTGTGTAATGTATTTATTTCATTATTCTTCTTTCCGGTGGAACAGACATCAGACGGAGCGAGATGGAGATTTAAAATCTTCGTTTTCGGCCGTGCCATAATAAGGGGCGGTAATGATGACATTTTTTTTATTTATAGTGGAAGATAGTTTTAGGTCCTCTTTGGCACTGTTGTGTTTTGTTTTTCTGTCCCATTTCACCCGCTATAAAGTATTACTTGGGGGGTGCGGGGGGATCAGCCTTGAAGCCAGCGTTGATGACATCACACTAGAGCAGTGGTTCTCAAACTTTTCTCAAGTACCACCTAAAAAAAAAGCACTTGGCTCTCCAAGTACCACCATAATGACTGACAGTAAAGTACAGTAGCGTAGTAGGCTCAAGTACTCATAAAAAACAAGGTAGAAGTTTTACATAATAAGTACATTTAATATTTTTGCTCATTGTAACATCACACACATTTTGAACAGTAACACTGAATTTGACTATAAGTAAAGTAAAGTGAACTGAATTATATTTATACAGCGCTTTTCTCTAGTGACTCAAAGCGCTTTACATGGGGGAAACCCATTATCTAAGTCAGTGTTTTTCAACCTTTTTTGAGCCAAGGCACATTTTTTGCGTTGAAAAAATGCGGAGGCACAACACCAGCAGAAATCATTAAAAAAAACGAAACTCAGTTGACAGTAAAAAGTCGTTGTCGCAATTGTCGGATATGACTTTAAACCATAACCAAGCATGCATCACTATAGCTCTTGTCTCAAAGTAGGTGTACTGTCACCACCTGTCACATCACGCTGTGACTTATTTCAAGTTTTTAGCTGTTTTCCTGTGTGTAGTGTTTTAGTTCTTGTCTAGTGCTCCTATTTTGGTGGCTTTTCCCCTTTTTTTGGTATTTTCCTGTAGCAGTTTCATGTCTTCCTTTGAGCGATATTTCCCGCATCTACTTTGTTTTAGCAATCGAGAATATTTCAGGTGTTTTTATCCTTCCTGGTGGGGACATTGTTGATTGTCATGTCATGTTCGGATGTACTTTGTGGACGCCGTCTTTGCTCCACAGTAAGTCTTTGCTGTCGTCCAGCATTCTGTTTTTGTTTACTTTGTAGCCAGTTCAGTTTTAGTTTCGTTCTGCATAGCCTCCCCTAAGCTTCAATGCCTTTTTTTTAGAGGCACTCATCTTTTTGTTTATTTCTGGTTTAAGCATTAGACACCTTTTTACCTGCACACTGCCTCCCGCTGTTTCCGACATCTACAAAGCAATTAGCACCGGCTGCCACCTACTGATACGGTTACTCTGCCGAGCTCTAGATAGCACCGACACTCAACAACAACACATAATTTGCAGACTATAATTACTGGTTTGCAAAAAATATTTTTAACCCAAATAGGTGAAATTAGATCATCTCCCATGGCACACCAGACTGTGTGGTTGAAAAACACTGATCTAAGTTACAGTTAAACCAGTGTGGGCGGCACTGGGAGCAGGTGGGTATAGTGTCTTGCCCAAGGACACGACGACAGTGACTAGGATGGCGGGAGCGGGGATCGAACCTGGAACCCTCAAGCCGGAAAACAAAGGAAAATAAAACATATGTAAATAGGAAACTAAAACTTGAACAAGTTTGAGAATCACTGCACTAGTACACACTTCCCTAGCAAAGGTAAACAAGCTGTCCAGACCCAACAGTGCACCTTTTTGCTGCTTAAACGGGCATTAGACCTTCATACATCCAAACTGTAGCACAAACTTATTCCGTGTCGCTAATGAGTTACTGCATAAAGTGTAGATTCGTGTAGATGGACGTTAACGGGAGGAGCTTGTCCTTTCCCCCTGCATACATCAAAGGCCTGATGCTGTACTTTGGAGCTAGCACTTAAATGAAACCACATGGGTCCAAGCCATACGTTGATCCGGCTTAGGTCTCGTTTCAAGACGGAAAGAACACTGTATACTTTTACTATACTGCATCATCTCATTTTTCTAAGGACAAAAATCTTTCTTTTTTTGTTCGTTGATGAAATGTAAAGACGTGGGTTGCCTGGACTACTGTACTAAGGATGCGCTGTGTAAAAGGCATTGAAGCATTCCGATGTGCCCACTTCAGAAAGTATTCTGATGGTCGTGGATTAATGTTGTCAGAATATGGTTGCTGTTTCCCCCTTACCCTTCACTGTTACAGGAGGAAGAAAATATATTGTTTCCTATCAATTGTACAGTATTTTAAAGATGGCAAAACAATGGTGGATTTGTCCCGAAGGAAAAAAAAAACATACACAAAAAAGAAAAAAAAAAAAAGTCATGCAAAAATATTGCTTTTAATGGATGGTGCTTGTTTTGTTTGGCTCTGAGTTGTATATCACCTCTGTTATGTTTATTGAAAACAGACACAAAAAAAAAAAAAAAAAGATATTGTGCATGACGTGTTTAGCAGTCATAATTATCGCCATTTGTGAATTGTGTATCAAATCAACGAGAAAAAAAAAGGAGGAGAAAAAAAAAATGAGAAAAAAAGAAATCGGTAGATGCACTTATTGTAAATGTGGTTAGGTGTAGTAGACTTGGAGTTCTTGACTGCCTTACACGTGTTTGTTTGGGCAGGAAGCGAGAGACAGGAGACAGGACGTAATTGAAAAATAAAGGATTGTAGAATAATATTGAACATTTCAGAAAAAAAAAAATGCCGTTCTTTTGATGCTTGTGATTATTGAAGATGTACTTTAGAGAAATTTCATTGAAGAAAAAAATGACTCTGATGTTAATTCTGTAGAATAGCGATGTAAACCAAATGTAATCTTTCCAATGCTATGAAGAATTTATACATGAAATTGATATGCAATAAAACCTGTGTGCTTTTTAAATGGAACGCCCACCTTCTTATGATGATTATTTCTTTCAGCTCGGGAAATCAAATTGTTTTGTTTCTAATGACACCCCTGAGAGGAAGTATGTTTAGGGTCAAAAGGAAGGGCTCCGAAACTGAGCCCTGGGGCGCCCCCTGCGCGAGAGTGGGACTTGTGAGGGTTTAAGTGGCTCCCTGGGTGAGTACCTCCACTCTCATCGTCTCTTTTGGTTGGGTTTTATTCACAAGTGATGACACTTTTTTGTCCCCATTATCCGTGTGGCGCCCCCAAGAAAATGCCTTACTTGCATCCCCAGATATAAAACCACCACTGACTGTTTAAGTATTCAACTAAGTTCACTCCTTACAAACACACATTTATTCTTAATAAATAAAAACATGTTAAAATCCATATGTAAATTCAGTATGCAAATGTTGATTTGATTTTTATTAAGGATCCCCATTAGCTGGTTGCCATAACAACCCACCAGTCTTCCTGGGCTCCACAAACTCACTACAATTACAAGTAAAAGCATATAATTATAACTACACAATACAGAAAAAAATAAAAGCGTCAACAAGAAAACAAGCAAACATTTTAAAGTCACAGAATAATAATTGCCATATAAATATAACTACACAATACAAAACCAAACAAAGATCAACAAGCAAACAAATTTACCGACTCAGATAAAATATGACTTTCCTTGTTAAAAACCTGTTTACTTTCAATGCCGGTGAGAATTCGAGGCAGGTTATTCCAGAGCGATACAGATCTATAAATAAAAGATTTCCGCAAAGCATTCTTCCTGGGACGAGGGAGTACAAAATGCCCCTCACTAGATGCCCTGGTATTTTGATTATGTATAGTGCTACTGTAAACTATTTGGGCCATAAGAAAAGCAGGAGTTTTACATCTGGTTACTGATTTGAACAATATTAGAGTATTAGCTGACAACCTGTTCTGCACTGTTAGCCAGAAAAGAGAAGCATGCATTAATAAACCATTTTTATTATCAAGATGGTCAATTTGACATATTTTGAGCCACAAAGAGGACGGACCATTAAGTGGAAGCAGAATTTGAAAAGTATTATGAATAAAAGTACTTCTTTTTTTTTTTAAATTGACAGTATTTTGTATTAGCGGTAAGGTACAAACTGCCGAGCCAGCATTAATACTGCTCATGAGGTCTGTGTAAACAACAGTCACGGGGAACCTTACCTGTCCCGGACACGGGGAACCTTACCTGGCCCGGACACGGAAAGGATTGACAGATTGATGGCTCTTTCTCGATTGATGTTTACCTTATCCCAATAAACATCTGTTCAGTATTTTAACATAAAAGTGTTTGATTGTGAGGCATTAAAAGACACAAAATGCAACGGGTCCATCAGACCCACAAACGCTGGCTGAGTAACAACAATATGAACGTTGCACGGAAAATTTCTCTGCCAGTTTCTGCATCCCACAGGGATTCTTTTTTTGTGTTTCTGCACCTGCGGTTCACACAAGGTTGCAACATTGTTGGTCAACACTGTCTGCTCTCATTTTCTCGCACATTTGACCTTCTGATGTTCTGTGTACCTACACTCTGTCCTCCTCCTGTCTAGGCCTGCTGTGTGTGTGTGTGTGTGTGTGTGTGTGTGTGTGTGTGTGTGTGTGTGTGTGTGTGTGTGTGTGTGTGTGTGTGTGTGTGTGTGTGTATGTGTGTGTGTGTGTGTGTGGTACACAGAACATAAATTTCCACACTTCTATTAGCCCCGGATCCAATGGACCCGGACATCTTATATGTAATAGAAATGTGTAGCGGGGGTGTATGGTGTGTGGTCATTAAATATGTATTCTGATATATGTTCTTCACAGAAAATGAGCCAAAGTCAGTGAGTCTCAGTTTGAAAAATTAATTAATTGTATAATTTTTCTTTTAATAAAAAATGAAAACGGGTCCCACCCAAGGGTTAATCACTTCATCCTTCATTATATTAATTATATTCCAACATAGTAGATCCCAACAGTAGCGTCAAGAGAAGCATCAAGTAAAGGTTATTTGCTTTTAAAGGGGAACTGCACTTTTTGGGGGGAATTTTGCCTATCGTTCACAATCATTATGAAAGACATGACAACAAATTGATTTTTTTTAATGCATTCTATTTATTAAATAAACGTAAACAAAAGTCCGCTTACAGACGAGCCAATGGGAGTTCCTCTATTTCGCCCATAAAATCCAATAAATAACCATCCCAAAAGTGCCAACAATACTGCATTTACATTTCGTGATTTGAAAATTAACCAAGTATTAGTGATATTGTTATTATAAGACAAACTATTTATAGCGGCGACGTGATCACTAGCTTGTGTACAATTTCGACTCGATCGACTGGCGGAGTGTTTCCTCGCTCCCTGCACTGCAAAAACTGAAATCTAAGTAAGATTGAATATCTCAAATAAGGGTGATATTTGCTTATTTTCTGTCTGATGAGATATTTCTTCTCACTAAGCAGATTTTATGTTAGAGTTTTTTACTTGTTTTAAGTGTTTTGGTCCTAAATTATCTCAGTAAAATATTACAGCTTGAGATTTTATGACCTGTATTGAGTAAAACATGCTTGAAACTATAATATCAACTGTTGCAAAGCTGTGTCATCAACACTCACAAGTATAAAACTATTTTTTTAAAGTAATAATTTCTTATTTCAAGCATGACATAAAAAAATCATGATTTTGACACAATTGTGTCTCATAATTAAAACAGATGACAGCCAAATGGACTTTGCTGTTTTATTTTCAATGCAACAATAGAAAAGATGTACTCTTATAGTAGTACAGTTGGCACAGTACAGTAAACTGACAGTTAATATTTAAACATTTGACATTTTGAACAATTTTGAACAGAAATAGTTCATGCACATTCAGATAAATTCTTCAAAATAACAATCGAAAAAAAATTGGTCGGGGGCCAGGCTGTAATATATATATATATATATATATATATATATATATATATATATATATATATATATATATATATATATATATATATATATATATATATATATATATATATATATATATATATTTATATTTATATATATATATATATATATATATATATAAAAATATATATATAAAAATATAAATATATATATATATATATATATATATATATATATATATATATATATATATATATATATATATATATATATATATATATATATATAAAATTATTTTTTTTCCTTGCGCACTAATTGACTGAAAGAGCACGCACTTGGCGCGATTATGTCATGTTATCGATGGGTCATGTTATCAATGGGAAAATTGAAAATGTAGACCCCGAGAGTAACAAGCGGTTGGTTGCCTTGTTGCCTTTTCATTAAGAAAAATAAACTAGTTTTTAGTATAAGTTTGCTGGTTTCAAGAAATGTAATGCCCAGCGCATATCATTATGTCAAGATAATGGCACTAGCATTTACTTAATCTAAGAATAGTTTTCAACATATTGAGAAAAAAGGTAAAATACCACTCATTTTTGTATTTTCTTTCCTTATTTTTGAACACTGACTTTTTGCAGTGTGGAAGTTTGTTGGAGATCATAAACCATGCCTCTCACCCGGACAGAATAAGGCTGAGGGTGTATTCCGACAAGTTGGTTCACTTTGACAGCCTTGTAGGGCCCGGAAATGGCGAGAACATGAAGATTAAGAGTTATTTTTTTAATTGTTTTTCAAAATAACTAGATTATAGCTGTCGGCATCCTAATGACAGCAGACCTTATAGAGTAAGTGATGTTTTATTATGTGAGTAATAATCAGTGATGTACAAAAAAAAAGCAAATGCTGTGATGCGTTTTTTAAAATTAATATGCATATGCTTAAATTGATCAAAATATGTAAATATTAAATGTTTTTATAAATGTGACTGTTACATTACATACAGTATATACTTACGTCATGTATATAAAACCTTAATGGAGGTGTTGATGTTTTTTTAAGGGCTTTATGGGCAGAATAGAGCGGGTCCATTGTAAGCGGAATTTTAATTATTTATATATATTTGTGATGCATTAAAAAAAAAAACATCCATCCATCATCATGTCTCTCATAATGATTATGAACGATCAATCAATCAATCAAAGTTTATTTATATAGCCCTAAATCACGAGTGTCTCAAAGGGCTGCACAAGCCACAACGACATCCTCTGCTCAGATCCCACATCAGGGAAAGAAAAAACTCAACCCAATGGGATACAATGAGAAACCTTGGAGGGGACCGCAGATGTGGGGACCCCCGCCCTGGGCGACCGGTGCAATGGACGTCGAGTAGATCTAGTTAATAGTGTGGGAGTCCAGTTCATAGTGGGGCCAGCAGGGGATCATCTTGAGTGGAGACAAGTCAGCAGTGCAGAGACGTCATCAACTGATGCACAGATGAGTGGTCCACCCTAGGTCCTGACTTTGAACAGCTAGCGCATCATCTGTGATAATAATAACCAACCTCTCCACGCAGGAGAGGGGGGCAGAGCGGAAAAGAGACGGCAGATCAACTGGTCTAAAAGGGGGGTCTATTTAAAGGCTGGTGTATACAAATGAGTTTTAAGATGGGACTTGAATGCTTCTATGGGCAGCACGGTTGCAGAGGGGTTAGTGGCGACTTGTCCAGGGTGTACCCTGCCTTCCGCCCGAATGCAGCTGGGATAGGCTCCAGCACCCCCCCGCGACCTCGAAAGGGATAAGCAGTAGAAAATGGATGGATGGATGGATGGATGCTTCTATGGGCAAAATTCCCAAAAATAAGTGCAGTTCCCATTTAAAGACGACGCAACAGGTTGATTGGAATTTGGAAGCTTCGATGTTTAAAATGGGACCCATTACCTCCCTGCTTGGCACTCAGCATCAAGGGTTGGAATTGGGGGTTAAAACACCAAAAATGATTCCCGGGCACAGCCACCGCTGCTGCTCACTGCTCCCCTCACCTCCCAGGGGGTGAGGGTGATGGGTCAAATGCAGAGGATAATCTCACCACACCTAGTGTGTGTGTGACAATCATTGGTACTTTAACTTTATTACTTAGTTATTAAAGCATAAAGCAGCAACGATTTACTTTATTGACAGAAATCAGCCTTTCACCGACAGTTTTTCAGACCCCTTATTCATTTCTTGCCCAATATTGCAGCTATATGTTGAATTTATACATATAAAACAATAACACACGCATATGTTTACTTTGAATAGTATCATTTTATGCAAGTTTGTTTACATAGAATTTAAATGAAAAAAAAAATGGTACAGTAACAGTGTGTGAAAGGCGGCATATAAATAAAAACGATTAAATAGTATGTTATATACTTTGACTATTAGTTTGTATTATATTTCCTAAAAGAAATTGGATTAATTAGTAATACAATGTTATGTTACGTGCATGTGGAACAGTGTTTTCTAGTGTGCCGCGAGATACAGTCTGGTGTGCTGTGGGAGATTATTTCATTCCACCTATTTGGGTTAAAAATATTTTTTGCAAACCAGTAATTATAGTCTGCAAATGATGTGTTGTTGTTGAGTGTCGGTGTTGTCTCGAGCTCGGCAGAGTAACCATGTAATACTCTTCCATATCAGTAGGTGGCAGCTGGTGCTAATTGCTTTGTAGATGTCGGAAACAGCGGGAGGCAGCGTGCAGGTAAAAAGGTGTCTATTGCTTAAACCAAAAATAAACAAAAGGTGAGTGCCCCTAAAAAAAGGCATTGAAGCTTAGGGAAGGCTATGCAGAACGAAACTAAAACTGAACTGGCTACAAAGTAAACAAAAACAGAATGCTGGACGACAGCAAAGACTTACTGTGGAGCAAAGACGGCGTCCACAATGTACAACCGAACATGACATGACAATAAACAATGTCCCCACAAAGAAGGATTAAAACAACCAAAATATTCTTGATTGCTAAAACAAAGTAGATGCGGGAAATGTCGCTCAAAGGAAGACATGAAACTGCTACAGGAAAATACCGAAAAAAGAGAAAAAGCCACCAAAATAGGAGCACTAGACAAGAACTAAAACACTACACACAGGAAAACAGCAAAAAAGTCAAAATAAGTCATGATGTGATGTGACAGGTGGTGACAGTACACCTACTTTGAGACAAGAGCTATATTGATGCATGCAAACTTTATGGTTTAAAGTCATATCCAACAATTGCGACAACGACTTTTTACTAGGGATGTCCGATAATGGCTTTTTGCCAATATTCCGATATTGTCCAACTCTTTAATTAGCAATACCGATATCAACCGATACCGATATCAACCAATACCGATATATACAGTCGTGGAATTAACACATTATTATGCCTAATTTGGACAACCAGGTATGGTGAAGATAAGGTCCTTTTTTAAAAAACTAATAAAATAAGATAAATAAATTAAAAACATTTTCTTGAATAAAAAAAGAAAGTAAAACATTATGAAAACAGTTACATTGAAACTAGTAATTAATGAAAATGAGTAAAATTAACTGTTAAAGGTTAGTACTATTAGTGGACCAGCAGCACGCACAATCATGTGTGCTTACGGACTGTATCCCTTACAGACTGTATTGATATATATTGATACATAATGTAGGAACCAGAATATTAATAACAGAAAGAAACAACCCTTTTGTGTGAATGAGTGTGAATGGGGGAGGGAGGTTTTTTGGGTTGGTGCACTAATTGTAAGTGTATCTTGTGTTTTTTATGTTGATTTAATAAAAAATAAAAAATAAACAAAAAATAAAAAAACGGTACCGATAATAAAAAAAAACGATACCGATCATTTCCGTTATTACATTTTAAAGCATTTATCGGCCGATAATATCGGCATCTCTACTTTTTACTGTCAACTGAGTTTCGTTTTTTAATGATTTCTGCTGGTGGTGTGCCTCCGGATTTTTTTTACGCAAAAAATGTGCCTTGGCTCCAAAAAGGTTGAAAAACACTGCTCTAGACCAGTGTTTTTCAACCACTGTGCCGCGGCACACTAGTCCGTGAGATATAGTCTGGTGTGCCGTGGGAAATTATGCGACTTCACCTAATTGGTCCAAAAAATCCATCCATTTTCTACCGCTTGTCCCTTTTTGGGGTAGCGGGGGGTGCTGGAGCCTGCATTCGGGCGGAAGGCGGGGTACACCTTGGACAAGTCGCCACCTCATCGCAGGGCCAAATATTTTTTGCAAATCAATAATTATAATAATGTGCCGTTGTCTAGTGCAGTGTTTTTCAACCTTTTTTGGCATGTAAAAAGGTATCCATCCATCCATTATCTACCACTTGTCCCTTTTGGGTGTCTAATGCTTAAACCAAAAATGAACAAAAGGCAAGTCCCGCTAGGAAAAGGCACTGAAGCATGGCTATGCAAAACAAAAGTAAAACTGAACTGGCTACAAAGTAAACAAAAACAGAATGCTGGACGACAGCAAAAACTTACAGCGTGTGGAGCAGGGAGACGGCGTCCACAAAGTACATCCGTACATGACATGACAATCAACAATGTCCCCACAAAGAAGGATAGCGTACGCACAACTTAAATAGTCTTGATTGCGAAAACAAAGCAGGTGTGGGGAATAGCGGTCAAGGAAGACATGAAACTGCTACAGGAAAATACCAAAAAAAGAGAAAAAGCCACCAAAATAGGAGCGCAAGACAAGAACTAAAACACTACACACAGGAAAACGGCAAACAAGTACAAATAAGTCAGGGTGTGATGTGACAGGTGGTGACAGTACACCTAATTTGAGACAAGAGCTATATTGATGCATGCTTGGTTATGGTTTAACTTTAAAGTCATATCCAACAATTGTGACAACTACTTTTTATTGTCAATATCGGCTGCTGAGTTTCAGTTTTTAATGATGTCTGCTGGTTGTGTGCCTCCGCATTTTGTCAATGGAAAAAATGTGCCTTGGCTCAAAAAAGGTTGAAAAACACTGGTTTAGAGGAAGATGCTGTAATGTACGCGCATGCGCGGTACCGCCAGTGACGCTCTTGCTCCACTGTCTCTTTAAGAGGGCGCTGGAAGGCGGAAGTCAAGCAAAGCGCTTCCACTACCAAAACAATTAATTGGTGCGCAATGGGCGACTGTGCTGGCGGGGAGTAACATTTCCTCCTGTCGTCCTTTTAGAGTAACTCCCCTTTAGAAACACACAATGCTTCAACTGAACGACACGGTGGAGCCGGAGAGTCCGGGGGCTGCGGTCCTCCACCCGGCCGAGGTCGAGGAAGGGGTGGAGGTCGCCTTCACGCCGCTGGAAGCCGGGCGGAGTCTGGGCCAGGGAGCCTGCTGCGGGCCCTTGCAGACGCTGACGCCTTTTCACGTACACAACCCCACCATGCAGGCCAAAGTCAAGGACTATTTTGTGTTCAGGGTGAGATGTTGCGTGGCAATGTTTGTCGCAAGAGTGCGTGGCGATGCTGTCTGACGTGTGTGGTCCATGTCCATCCCCAGCCAGGTACCATCGAGCAGGCGGTCAGCGACATCCGGTCTGTGGCCCTTCCCTCTGAGGATGGAGAGGTGCTCAGTGTGTGGCTCCTGGCTCAGTAAGTCTGCTTGTTTTTGTTTTTTTTCCATTTGCTTACACACAATTTCACTAACTGTGTTGTCTTATTTCAAAATGATTTACACACTTTTCCAAACACCACATTCCATTTTCTTAATCCCTAGATTACTTGCAAAATGACACATCATCAAAATAAAGCAAGCATTTGTAAAAATGCAGTTTTATTGTCATCTCTCTCACACAGACTTCAAATGATAAGACTATTGGAGTGAGTTACCCAGAACAGTGATAAATACAAAACACATTTGTAAAAAACCCTATTTTACTTTGTGAAATTTTCAAACATTTTCACATTTGGGGCATTTTGCCCGACCTTATGTGATGAATGATTACTGTAACTTGACAAAATATATTGGCAAATCCACAGTAATCGTCATTGTTTACTTTGAAGTAGGCCTATATGTAAGGACCTAAAGAGAAAGTAAAAATATCCTGTAATCTTTTCAAGAACTGCTCAACAATGATGCTGGAAACTGCAAATATTCACAGTTTTTATTTCCATTTGCTTACACACAATTTTACTAACTGTGTTGTCTTTTTTTAAAATGATTTACACACTTTTCCAAACACGACATTAAATTTTCTTAATCCCTAGATTATTTGCAAAATGACACACATATGCCCATTCATCAAAATAAAGCAAGCATTTGTAAAAATGCAGTTTTATTGTCATCTCACTCGAACAGACTTCAAATGATAAGACACTATTGGAGTGAGTTACCCACAACAGTGATGAATACAAAACACATTTGTAAAAAACCCTATTTTACTTTGTGAAATTTTCAAACATTTTCACGTTTGGGGCATTTTGCCCGACCTGATGTGATAAATGATTACTGTAACTTGACAAAATATATTGGCAAATCCACAGTAATCGTCATCGTTTACTTTGAAGTAGGCCTATATGTAAGGACCTAAAGAGAAGGTAAAAATATCCTGTAATCTTTTCAAGAACTGCTCAACAATGATGCTGCAAACTGCAAATATTCAGTTTTTATTTCCATTTGCTTACACACAATTTTACTAACTGTGTTGTCTTTTTTTAAAATGATTTACACACTTTTCCAAACACGACATTCAATTTTCTTAATCCCTAGATTATTTGCAAAATGACACACATATGCCCATTCATCAAAATAAAGCAAGCATTTGTAAAAATGCAGTTTTATTGTCATCTCACTCGAACAGACTTCAAATGATAAGACACTATTGGAGTGAGTTACCCACAACAGTGATGAATACAAAACACATTTGTAAAAACCCCTATTTTACTTCGTGAAATTTTCAAACATTTTCACGTTTGGGGCATTTTGCCCGACCTTATGTGATGAATGATTACTGTAGCTTGACAAAATATATTGGCAAATCCACAGTAATCGTCATCGTTTACTTTGAAGTAGGCCTATATGTAAGGACCTAAAGAGAAAGTAAAAATATCCTGTAATCTTTTCAAGAACTGCTCAACAATGATGCTGCAAACTGCAAATATTCACAGTTTTTATTTCCATTTGCTTACACACAATTTTACTAGCTATGTTGGGGCGGCGTGGCGTAGTGGGTAGAGCAACCGTACCAGATACCTGAGGGTTGCAGGTTCGCTCCCCGCCTCTTATCATCTAAAAACCGCTGCCGTTGTGTCCTTGGGCAGGACACTTCACCCTTTGCCCCCGGTGCTGCTCACACCGGTATGATGAATGATAGGTGGTGGTCGGAGGGGCCGTAGGCGCAAATTGCAGCCACGCTTCCGTCAGTCTACCCCAGGGCAGCTGTGGCTACGAAAGTAGCTTACCACCACCAGGTGTGAATGATTGATGGGTTCAGAAAAACATGTAAAGCGACTTTGGGTACTTAGAAAAGCGCTATATAAATCCCAGGTATTATTATTATGTTGTTTTTTTTCTCAAAATGATTTACACACTTTTCCAAACACCACATTCAATTTTCTTAATTCCTAGATTATTTGCAAAATGACACACTTTGGTCAAAACATATGCCAATTCATCTAAATAAAGCAAGCGTTTGTAAAAATGCAGTTTTATTGTCATCTCACTCACACAAACTTCAAATGATAAGACACTACTGGAGTGAGTTACCCACAACAGTGATAAATACAAAACACATTTGTAAAAACCCCTATTTTACTATAAGAAATCACATGTTTGGGGCATTTTGCCCGACCTTATGTGATGAATGATTACTGTAACTTGACAAAATATATTGGCAAATCCACGTACAGTAATCGCCATTGTTTACTTTGAAGTAGGCCTATATGTAAGGACCTAAAGAGAAAGTAAAAATATCCTGTAATCTTTTCAAGAACTGCTCAACAATGATGCTGCAAACTGCAAATATTCACAGTTTTTATTTCCATTTGCTTACACACAATTTTACTAACTGTGTTGTCTTTTTTCAAAATGATTTACACACTTTTCCAAACACGACATTAAATTTTCTTAATCCCTAGATTATTTGCAAAATGACACACATATGCCCATTCATCAAAATAAAGCAAGCATTTGTAAAAATGCAGTTTTATTGTCATCTCACTCGAACAGACTTCAAATGATAAGACACTATTGGAGTGAGTTACCCAGAACAGTGATAAATACAAAACACATTTGTAAAAAACCCTATTTTACTTTGTGAAATTTTCAAACATTTTCACGTTTGGGGCATTTTGCCCGACCTTATGTGATGAATGATTACTGTAACTTGACAAAATATATTGGCAAATCCACAGTAATCGTCATTGTTTACTTTGAAGTAGGCCTATATGTAAGGACCTAAAGAGAAAGTAAAAATATCCTGTAATCTTTTCAAGAACTGCTCAACAATGATGCTGCAAACTGCAAATATTCACAGTTTTTATTTCCATTTGCTTACACACAATTTTACTAACTGTGTTGTCTTTTTTCAAAATGATTTACACACTTTTCCAAACACGACATTCAATTTTCTTAATCCCTAGATTATTTGCAAAATGACACACATATGCCCATTCATCAAAATAAAGCAAGCATTTGTAAAAATTTAGTTTTATTGTCATGTCACTCGAACAGACTTCAAATGATAAGACACTATTGGAGTGAGTTACCCACAACAGTGATGAATACAAAACACATTTGTAAAAACCCCTATTTTACTTTGTGAAATTTTCAAACATTTTCACGTTTGGGGCATTTTGCCCGACCTTATGTGATGAATGATTACTGTAACTTGACAAAATATATTGGCAAATCCACAGTAATTGTCATTGTTTACTTTGAAGTAGGTCTATATGTAAGGACCTAAAGAGAAAGTAAAAATATCCTGTAATCTTTTCAAGAACTGCTCAACAATGATGCTGCAAACTGCAAATATTCACAGTTTTTATTTCCATTTGCTTACACACAATTTTACTAGCTATGTTGTCTTTTTTTTCCAAAATGATTTACACACTTTTCCAAACACCACATTCCGTTTTCTTAATCCCTAGATTATTTGCAAAATGACACACTTTGGTCAAAACATATGCCCATTCATCTAAATAAAGCAACCATTTGTAAAAATGCAGTTTTATTGTCATCTCACTCACACAAACTTCAAATGATAAGACACTATTGGAGTGAGTTACCCACAACAGTGATAAATACAAAACACATGTGTAAAAACCCCTATTTTACTATAAGAAATCACATGTTTGGGGCATTTTGCTCGACCCTTTTAGCATATGTGATGAATGATTACTGTAACTTGACAACATATATTGGCAAATCCACAGCAATCGTCATTGTTTACTTTGAAGTGGGCCTATACACTACCGTTCAAAAGTTTGGGGTCACATTGAAATGTCCTTATTTTTAAAGGAAAAGCACTGTACTTTTCAATGAAGATAACTTTAAACTAGTCTTAACTTTAAAGAAATACACTCTATACCAGGGGTCACCAACCTTTTTGAAACCAAGAGCTACTTCTTGGGTACTGATTAATGCGAAGGGCTACCAGTTTGATACACACTTAAATAATTTGCCAGAAATAGCCAATTTGCTCAATTTACCTTTAATTCTGTTATTATTAATAATTAATGATATTTATCTTTGTGGAAACATTGATCATCTTAATGATTTCTCACAATAAATATATATAGAAACAGATAAATATCAATATGCAACACTTTATTTTTATATTTTCTCTAAGTGCACATTTTTCAAATTGAACATTTTCAAATGATCACTTCTAAGACAGTCTTGTGAAATCACAATATCCCATTTTAACTAGCTAGCCACTAACATTTTTTAACAAATCATGAATTACTTTGCACCATGTTTGTACAAATAATAACTCATGTAAAATACAAAAGTAAACTCTCAAATTTTTAAATCATGTCACACTTTGAACTGGACACCAAATCTGTTATCTGTTTCTTTGTCAGTTAGTGGGAAGCCTGGCATTGCATGCTGTTAACTAGTGTGTTGTACTCTGGTGTGTAACTTGACACTGCAACTCTGAGTGAGTCTTGCAGATGTGCATCAGTGAGGCGTGTTCTGTGTTTGTTCTTGATGAAGTTCATGTCAGAAAAGGCTGATTCACAAAGATAAGATTTTTCCTCATTGTTTGCGGAACCTTCTTAATCTTTTGGACATATTTTCACAGCAATCTGGCCTTAAGCTTAATTATGATAAATGTAAAATGTTAAGGATCGGAAATCTAAAGGGAACGTCCTTTCGAATGGAATGCAAAGTGCCTGTTTTGTGGACAGATGGACCAGTTAACATACTTGGTGTTGTTGTCCCAGAAAATCTGGAAGATCTAGGCTCAGTAAATTATGATAATCGACTAAGAAAGCTGGACAAAATTATGCAATTATGGAAAGGGAAATCCCTAACCTTGTATGGTAAAATGTCTATTGCCAACTCGTTAATTATTCCTCAATTTATTTATTTGTTTTTGTCATTACCAGCTCCATCACAAAACTTTTTTAAGATTTATGAGCGGAGGGTCTTCGATTTTGTCTGGAACGGCAAACCAGAAAAGATTAAAAGAAAGGTTTTGTACAAAGAGTATGAATATGGGGGCCTGAAACTTCTCAACCTTGAAGCTATGTGTCTGTCTTTAAAAGCATCAATTGTTCCAAAGATGTATTTAAACATTGAGTGGTACACAAATGTCCTTTTGGACAAAAAACATGTACTGTATCAAAAGAAATTGTATCCTTTTTTACAAGTGATCCCCTTCCATTTTTCTTATGTAGAGAGTCTGCTGGGAAACATGGCGGGGTTCATAAAGGAAACAATCCACTCATAGTGGTGTTTTCAATTTTATGTGCCAGAAAAAAGAGACGATATTTTGCAGCAGATAATATGGATGAACTCTAATATTGTAATAGATGGAAAGCCTTTCTTTTGGAAAAATATGTTTGAAAGAGGAATCATTTTTGTCAATGATATTATCAATGAGAATGGTAAAATGCTGAAGTATGATGAATTTAGAACTATGTATGGTGATGCTTGCTCAAGCTTTTCATTTTATCAACTAACTGGAGTAATTGGGAAAAGATGGAAACAAATAATTAATTATGGAACTACTAAATTATTAGTTTGTAAACCTCTAATAAGAAATTCTAGTTGGCAAAAAGGAACTAAAATAAATATAAAAATATATAATTTTTATTTAATAAAGAAATCTTTGAAGGCTGCCCCATACAACACATATGGAAAATGGGAGGACTTTTTTGACTGCCCGTTGCCATGGGATGCCATATTCAAACTAATCTATAAAACTACTATCGATGTGCAAAATCGTTATTTTCAAATTAAAATTATTTATAACTTCTTGCCCACAGGGAAAATGTTAAAATGATGGAATATGACAGAGTCAGATGATTGCCGATTTTGTTGTCAGGAGTCTGAATCCACCCTGCATTTGTTTTGGTATTGTCATATTGTGTCTTTGTTTTGGGTGGAAGTTGAAAAAATGTGTTTAAGGATTGGTTTGTTTATGAAGCTTAATGTGGTTTCTGTTATTTTAGGAGAGTTCATTGACAATCATGATTTAGTCAATTTAATTATAGTACTCCGTAAAATGTTTATTTTTAAGGCCAAAAACAGATATTCACTTAGTATTACTCTCTTTAAAACATTTATTCAGTATTTTCTAACTTTAGAAAGTTACATGGTTGAAAACGATAATGATGCCAAAAACATTTAAAAAAAGATGAGAAGTCCTCAAAGGCTTATTTTGAAAGTATAATTATGTTTATAGATTATATGATATCTGTTGTTGTGTTCCCTAATTTGAGTGACCTGGACATAATCTGGACTGTACATAAATGCTTATTTTGAAAATGTAATTTTGTTTATAAATTATATGCAATCTGTTGTGTTCCCTAATTGTTTTCTGTGTACATGAATGAAGGTGTGTGTTGCTGAGTCCGACTTGGACATTATCTGGACTGGACCTGGTTTTTAAAACCCTTTAAACACATCTAATTTCATTGACAACCTGGTCTGTTGAAGATAAGGCCCTTTTTTAAAAAATAAAATAAGATAAATAAATAAAAAACATTTTCTTGGATACAAAAGAAAGTAAAACAATATAAAAATAATTACATAAAAAATAGTAATTAATGAAAATGTTAGTGGACCAGCAGCCTATACGATCATGTGTGCTTCAGGGACTGTGTCCCTTGCAGATGTGTTGTCTATGTTGTGGGAACCAGAATATTGGTAGCAGAAAGAAATAACCCCTTTTGTAAGGCTGCAGCTAACGATTATTTTTCTATCGATTAATCTATAGATTATTTTTTTCGATTAATCGGTTAATCTATAGATTATTTTTTCGATTCATCTATAGATTATTTTTCCTTTTGCCGATTATTTTTTTATTCAAAATGAAGATGAAAAAATAAATGTAGGCCAGTTTTTTCAAAAGGCATGGCTTTTATTTAAAAAAAAAAAAGAAGTATGGCCACTCAGTCAACATTGACAACAACATGACAAAATATTCTGTAACAATGTAAACATTTAAAACTTTTAACATTTAACAAAATTAAAAGTATCTTATTTGCTTTTTAATGTGCAAATATAAAAGTAAACATCCAGTGCAAATCGTAATATTCTGCAATAGTATAAGCATTTCAAAAGTAAAAGTATTGCTTATTTTGCTTTAAAATGTGCAAAAATAAAGATAAACATCCAATACAAAAAAGTGCCAATCTAAATATTCTGGAGCACTGTAAACATTAAGTATTGCTTTTAAAATGTGCAAAATAAACATCCAGTCCAACACAGTATACAATAACCAATTCTACTCATTCCAGTGAGTGACTAACAGTTGTAATGAAGAAAGGTTAGCATGTCTACATGCTCTGGTTCTTTTCTTGTTTACAATATTCCCAGCAGCTGAAAATAGGCGCTCAGAAGGGGTCGATGTGGCTGGAACTGAGAGCTAATTACCGGTAGCCTTCACCTCAAGCCAGGACTGCGAGTGAGCTGAGCTCCAGTTTATATTCCTAGAAGGTCAACAGGCTCATAGTAGGGATGTGCGTATCGATCCTGTGGTATCGATATATCGATACTCACACGCTACTCATTTGGCATCACTTTTCTGAAAAAAGTATCGATATAAACCAAAAAACGGCGTGTGGGGGGTGCAAGCATCACTTTCAGATGTTTTTGATGACTTACTTAACTTACTATGTGCTGGGACACCCCTGTACCTGGCAGAGTATAGAGCTGGTCCAGTCACGTGACAGGAGACAGCGAATGAGCGTCGTCAACGTGCAACACACACACAGCCAGCCGACAACGATGCAGCCAGGCATATCCAGTGTTGTCCAATTTTTGACTTAAAACAGGCATTGTTTTTTTTTTTTTTTAGTAATGTTTACTGAATATTTTTGTTTAAATGATTATCCTAAATTCAAATAATTTCCACACAGGGGAATTTACTGTTAGTTGAAAATTGCTTGAGTATTTAAAACAAGATAAGAAAGAGATACAATTTGGAGATTCTTCATCTTTGCATTACAGTTTTATTTTTTCCCAAGAAAATCTTGAATATATGATTGATTGTGATTTTGGTTTTAATCTGTAACATGATTTCTTACATTTCGAAAACATTAGCCTATTTCATATTTCATTAATTGCTAATTATATCACAAACTTTAAAAAATAACTGCAGCTTCTTGCGATTCGGATTTGACAGTTAATTGGAAAGCCCTAATATCTAATTATTATTGTATATAATATTTAATTTATTTTTCATATTTATGTTATTTATTTTAATTTTACTTTTATTATATATTGTCTTGTGATTTGTCTTAAATAATAACAATAGTAATAATATTTTTGACTGACAAAAATTGCCAATAAGAAATTAATGGTATCGGTATCGGTATCGATGAAAAGGCAAGATAAAGTATCGGTATCGTATCGAATCCTAAAAGTGTGGTATCGCCCATCCCTAGCTCATAGTGATGTTACTAGTAGTTGACTGGGAGGTGTTTATTATCATTTGGGGAGAGTCCGCTGCCTGATGCTCACCTGCTAAACACCTATCTGCTCCACGCTGAAGCGCTGACTACATGCGCTCTGAATACGCACTGCTGATTGGCTGGTAACGTTTTGAATACGCACTGCTGATTGGCTGATAACGCTTTGTATAACTCTTTGTGTGTACCAATCAGATGGTTGTGTGGGTGGGACAATGCTGCGTGCTGAGACAGAGGCAGCCGCAGAAGGAGCGAAGCAGCTTGTTAACACTTTAGCAGCTAAAGTTAGCTTTAGCTTAGAAACTCGTTCGGTACACCCCCGTACCGAACCGAAAACCCCGTACCGAAACGGTTCAATACAAAACACGTACCGTTACACCCCTAGCAGATACAAATGACACATTCATGTTTTTGTGTAATGATGACAACGTATACTCGCGCGGACGATTGACTAGTTGATGGTTTTCTTTTCAAATGTTCGTTCATAGCCGTTGTGCTGCTATGATAGGCCATTTCCGCTCGACACAGTGTGCATACAACAACATTATTAGGCCGTGTATTGAAATACTCTCACACTTTTGACCACTTTTGGCGTGATTTTTTCCCCCTCGCTCGCACAGTCTGCTTTGCGCTCCGCCATGACGGTAGTGTGACGTAAATATGCGACGCGTCGACGCACAAAAACGGCGTCGACGTATTTACGTAACCGATGACGTCGACTACGTCGACGCGTCGTTTCAGCCTTACCCTTTTGTGTGAGTGGGTGTGGATGAGTGTGCATGGAGGGAGGTTGTTTGGGTTGATGCACTGATTGAAAGTGTATCTTGTGTTTTTTCTATGTAGATTTAATTTTTTTTTTTTTAAATAAAAAATAAATAAAAAATTTTAAATTTTTTTTTTTTTAGAACAGGCCCGCGGGCGACTCATCTGGTCCTTACGGGCGACCTGGTGCCCGCGGGCACCGCGTTGGTGACCCCTGCTCTATACATTGCTAATGTGGTAAATGACTTTGCTAGCTGCCAATGTCTGGTTTTTGGTGCAATATCTACATAGGTGTATAGAGGCCCATTTCCAGCAACTATCACTCCAGTGTTCTAATGGTACAATTTGTTTGCTCATTGGCTCAGAAGGCTAATTGATGATTAGAAAACCCTTGTGCAATCATGTTCACACATCTGAAAACAGTTTAGCTCGTTACAGAAGCTACAAAACTGACCTTCCTTTGAGCAGATTGAGTTTCTGGAGCATCACATTTATGGGGTCAATTAAACGCTCAAAATGGCCAGAAAAAGAGAACTTTCATCTGAAACTCGACAGTCTATTCTTGTTCTTAGAAATGAAGGCTATTCCACAAAATTGTTTGGGTGACCCCAAACTTTTGAACGGTAGTGTATGTAAGGACCTAAAGAGAAAGTAAAAATATCCTGTAATCTTTTCAAGAACTGCTCAACAATGATGCTGCAAACTGTATATTATACTATTATATATTCACAGTTTTTATTTCCATTTGCTTACACACAATTTTACTAGCTATGTTGTCTTTTTTCAAAATGATTTACACACTTTTCCAAACACCACATTCCATTTTCTTAATCCTTAGATTATTTGCAAAATGACACACATATGCCCATTCATCTAAATAAAGCAAGCATTTGTTCAAATGCAGTTTTATTGTCATCTCACTCACACATACTTCAAATGATAAGACACTATTGGAGTGAGTTAATGAGCATATAGTAATGCAGTATGAACAAGAATGTTTTAATGTAGACACATAGAATCATCATACTGCTGTGATTACATGCATCAAGTGTTAATTCAAGGCTAAGGCAAAATATCGAGATATATATCGTGTATCGTGACATGGCCTAAAAATATCGAGATATTAATAAAAGGCCATATCGCCCAGCCCTACTTTGGAGATGATGCTACATATGTACAAAATAAACCGCATGATGTTAGTACATCAGTCGAGGAAAATGATCAAATTACATAAATAACATCCTGTAATTTGATTTTGATGTCATTTTTTTATCTAGATAGATTGAAAATTAGCACCAATGAGTTGACTGATAAACATTATCACATAATTTATTCAGAAAATATAAATAACGACAAATTAAGTATGAATACTATTAACCGCAACAGGTAATTGTAACAATAAAAATAAAAACAGCATTATGATTTGTACAATTTCAGAATGTGCTTGTTCTATTTTCAAACAAAGAAAACAATCCGAAGTTGTCTTTATTTTTTTAAGTCATCATGCCGTGATTTTACAAGTCCATTTGGGAGTAGATTTTTCTCCATGTGGCCCCCGATCTAAAATGAGTTTGACACCCCTGCTGTATGCCAAGTGCTTACTCTTGTTCAATATTCCATAAGCTACTTGCACTCATGATGAAATGGTTATGAGTGTTTCCTTTTTTTTGACATAGTTTTAAAAAAGAATGGCATCTTGCTTCAATAGCACTGCTGTACTACCCTTGCGCAAGGCATTGTACATTCTCAGAGTCATCTTTGTGTATGAGTGTGTTGTTTTTGTTAGCAGCAGCCTAACCCACCCGTCGTGTTTGCAGAATAGACCACTGGAATAACGAGAAGGAGAGACTAGTCCTGATCACAGACCGGTAAGTCTGCTGCTGTACGCCTGACGTCACGTCTACGAGCAGTGAGCACTCCCTAACGTTCAGTTTGGATTTACAGGTCCTTGCTGGTGTGCAAGTATGACTTTATCAACCTGCTGTGTCAGCAGGTGGTCAGAATCTCGCTCAATGCCGTCGACACCATCTCGGTGGGAGAGTTTGAGTTCCCGCCTAAATCCCTGAACAAGTACGCAGACTACCTTTTTAATATGGCTTTTGTATGTCCTTCAGTTTTTGGCATAATGTATATTTATTTGTCAAAAGGTTGCTGGAGCTGTAAATCACGCCGTCACTACTGGGCAGTACACGTCTCACATGACATACTGTAGGCCAGCTTAAGCTGCTAGAAGAGCGATATGGCCTAAAATCTGTATTGCAATATACAAAACCCAAAACCAAATGTCTTATCATTTATATCGCACAATCTAAACATTGTTATTGTGACATCTATTAGCAGTGGTGGGTAGAGTAGCCAGAAATTGTACTCAAGTAAGAGTACTGTTACTTTAGAGATTTATTACTCAAGTAAAAGTAAGGAGTAGTCACCCAAATATTTACTTGAGTAAAAGTAAAAAGTATGTTGTGAAAAAACTACTCAAGTACTGAATAACTAATGAGTAACCTGTTCGTTTAATGATGACGGCAACAAATAATGCACAAAAACATAAAAATAGCAATGAGCAAATCCAGAGCCAGGAATATCTCTTAAGCAACTAAAACAATAATATATATTAAATAATAATACATTAACATAAAAAAAATTAAGGCAAATTGAGCCACCATAACTTAACAGCACCATAGGCTCAGTAAACAGAGATTATAAAGGAAAATAACAAGTTAGCCTTTACGCAAACCATATACTGATAGGTGTGGGCTGCATCTGGGAACACACTGTGTGTGTGTGTGTGTGCAACTGTGCGTGTGTGTGTGTGTCTTTGTCTGTCTCTCTATGAGGCTGCAGTGCGTTAATAAATGTCCCCACACGATGTACATTTGACAGTGATTGATAGCAGGGAAGCTAACATCAGCCTACGGTGACAGCCAAAATATCTACTAACGTTACTTACCACGATGTGCTTCCTCAAATTTGACGTTGAGTTCATGTAAGCTTAAGCTTGTTGCCGCTGAAACTTTATGTGCAGTTAATCACGTGACCGCATGGCTCTGTTTGATTGATGAAACGGAGTCAAACGTCACCAGTGACTGTATTTGATTGGTGAAACGCAGGCATGCGATAGATCCTACTTTGAAGGTCTGTCTGACAAACCAAAACAAACAAAGCGTGCATTAACAGATCGATAAAAATCAGGAGCAAGTAGCGAGCTGAATGTAGATAAATGGAGCGGAGTGAAAGTAGCGTTTCTTCTCTATAAATATACTCAAGTAAAAGTATGTTGCATTAAAACTACTCTTAGAAGTACAATTTATCCCAAAAGTTACTCAAGTAGATGTAACGTAGTAAATGTAGCACGTTACTACCCACCTCTGTCTATTAGTCAAATGAAAAAGAAACAAATAACTGGTGGACTATAATAAAAAAGGGTATGTGTTTCAGCTACATCTCTCCAGATCACTTGTGTATGACAAAAAGAAAAAAAATACATTTTAATACAGGTATTTTGTGATACCAAATAGGGAAACAAAAGCACTATTTTCAGTGTACTTGCATGACGTATTGTTGCAGGAGAGAGGGTGCGGGCATTCGAGTCCAATGGGACAAGCGTCCTCGGGCCTCTTTCATAAACCGCTGGAACCCGTGGTCCACAGATATGCCGTACGCCACCTTCACAGAGCACACCATGGCCCACGCTGACGAGAAGGTGGCCTCACTTTGCCAGGTACTCACATTTATTCTTAAAACTAAGGGTGTCTTGACACAACTGTTTCACTTCCGATATATCGGATGCCTGAGTATTGGTCGATATCAATATTAGTTCGATACGATATCAGCAGAAATCATACATACTTTTATCATTGTAAATTGGGAAATGTTTGAGGAAATGAAATTAGTCAAACAGAGAACAATAGGAGCTATGACCTATGTATTATTAACAGTCTGCAATGGACATACTCTGTCTTTAAGTTGAAGTGATATATTTTTTTGGGTGAAGACATCTACCGTATTTTTCGGACTATTTTTTTTTTAATTTTAATTTTTATTTTTTTGTCCTGCCCAGCTTCTCAGGCAAATCATATAGTAGATGTAGATGCCCATATCAGCTGTTCAGATTTACTTTACAAAAGAGAAGTGTAGGATACTTCTCTTGTTGCCTTATTTGTATTTTGACTTTATTAAATGTATTTATATTATCATTTGGTGCAGCCGGGCCGGAGCAGGAGGGGATAGAAAGAGAAAAAAAGGAAGACAGAGGGGGGAATTGTGGGGACAAGAGGGGGATTAGACAGCGAGACAAAAACAACAACAGCAAACACGACAACAACAACAACAGAGCAACAACAGCAAATA
The DNA here is from genome assembly GCF_033978785.1 of Entelurus aequoreus. NCBI lineage: Eukaryota > Metazoa > Chordata > Actinopteri > Syngnathiformes > Syngnathidae > Entelurus > Entelurus aequoreus. The sequence goes on from NC_084737.1 coordinate 72,637,201, forward strand.
CGACATGTACAAATATGATGGTAAAAGTAATAGCAAATAAGCAGTTAGCGAAAATGAAAAATAATACAGAAATGACAATGAGCATTATTACACTAAAAATGGAGCAATATGAATACCAATAGAAATAGTGCTATTGATAATAAACAATACCAATACTTTTCCTTTATTATCAACAATACAATTGTTTAAATGCAACAATACATATACGTAATGATAACTTGAGATACGAAAGAATGCAGAAAAATGGAGGGGAAGAAAGAGAAGCAACCTACATTAACCTTGTAGATTGTTATAGAGACAATAGGTTAAGCTTTGTCAGTGTGCCATGTGTTATACCCAGTTTACACTAGGGCAACAACGTTAATATATGTTTGATGAAACGTAATTATGTGCATGAGTGTATGTGTGCATATGTACTTGTTTCCATACACTTGTAAAGAACATAATGTCATGGCTGTCTTGAGTTTCCAATAATTTCTACAACCCTTATTTTTTTGTGATAGAGTGATTGGAGCACATATTTGTTTGTCACAAAAAACATTCATGAAGTTTGGTTCTTTTATGAATTTATTATGGGTCTATTGAAAATGTGACCAAATCAGCTGGGTCAAAAGTATACATACAGCAATGTTAATATTTGGTTACATGTCCCTTGGCAAGTTTCACTGCAATAAGGCGCTTTTGGTAGCCATCCACAAGCTTCTGGTTGAATTTTTGACCACTCCTCTTGACAAAATTGGTGCAGTTCAGCTAAATTTGTTGGTTTTCTGACATGGACTTGTTTCTTCAGCATTGTCCACACGTTTAAGTCAGGACTTTGGGAAGGCCATTCTAAAACCTTAATTCTAACCTGATTTAGCCATTCCTTTACCACTTTTGACGTGTGTTTGGGGTCATTGTCCTGTTGGAACACTTAACTGTGCCCAAGACCCAACCTCCGGGCTGATGATTTTAGGTTGTCCTGA